>NW_028227257.1:171646848-172079348 GCF_978045245.1 Mus caroli
TTTAGGTCAGAAAGCACGTCTCCCTGTCTGCCTCTCTGTCTGTACCCAGAGAAGAAAAGCAGTGAACGGCAGAAATCCAAGAGCCAGGCCTCCTGTCTGGCTCCTGATCATGCCTCCATATGACCTCCTCTGGAGTCTGTAGAAGTTTCCAGAGCAAATGAGATTAATCACTTCACCTTGAGGATATCAGGGCAGCAGAGATAGGATACCAAGAAGTACACTCATGGGAGCGGGAGGTGGAGTCCTGGGATGCTCTTTAATTTGCCTCTTACAACATTTCACTACCTTGACTTGGACCAAAAGAAAATTCTCTATATCAATGGGAAATCAGATTTTTTTCTCTGCCGTACTGTTTAAAATTTTATCTTCTCAAATTATCAGTTTATTAAATGTAAAAACAGACTAGGCAGGTATATCTTTAATCAACTATATAGAAAATAGTATTTAGAAAAATATTAGGTCTTAAAAGACAGATATTTACTCTGTAAAGTTTTGCTGGTTAGCAACCCTGCAGCCCAGTATAAGAACATTGGCTGAGTCAGATGTGGTAAGAAGACAGAGGGCAAGTTCCATCAAGTCTCTGCTTCAAGTTCCTGCTTCTAGGTCCCTATCTTGAGCTCCTTCCCTGACAACCCTTCCTTCGAGATTATGAGGTATAAGAGGAAATCAATTCTTTCCTCTCCAGGTTGAGAGCATCTTATCACAGCAACAGCACAACAGAAACTGGTACCAGGAAGTGGGCTATGGCTGTGAACAAGGGCGGAGCCTAGATGCTCACTCTTCTCCTGCCAGTGACAGGAACCTCTCTGTGAGAAAACCCTCACGTCAGGCACACCATACCTGCTCTGCAGCGTGGTCGAACCTGCTTACAGGTATCAACTGCGGTATGCAGCTGAAGGGCATGTGAGACTTAATCCCTCTGTGGTAAGTCCTAAGGAAGCCAGATAACATAGGCAATGCCTTTAAGAGTTTCAGGGCTGGGAAGACAGTTCAGTCAGTTCACTCCCTTTAAAAAACTGAATGTGCCTGGAATCCCAACACTTGGGAGGCAGGACTAAATCTAGTCAGTCAGCCTGGCCTATTAGTGAGTTCCGAGCCAGAGAGTGAACCTGTCTCATAAAGGTGATATCGCTTGAGGAAGGATACCCTACACTGTCCCCTGGGCCTCAAATGCACACGTATACCTATGTGCACACAGTCATGCATGTAACTGCACACATGAACACACATAACTGCATGTGCGCACACACAGACACAGACAGACACACACACACACAAGTACACTTATGCATGGACATACAAACACAGAGACAAGACCTGGAGTCCAGAAAATACACTGATGACCCAGAAAGCCAGTGTACCTGCTCCTGGAAGATCCTGGCCAAAGGTGCACAGTCAGTCAGCTTAATGAATCGGACCACATCCGTCACCGACCATTCCAGTGGATTGCTCTCAAGTATCAGTCTCTCCTCATCCGCTTGGCTCGAATCCTGCAGGGACGAGGGCAGGGCACTGTCATTACACACTGCAGGGCCAGCTGCATCCTCTTAATAACCTCTGTGCCTCCACACTGCCAGAGTAGAACTCCTAGCTCTCTTGGTCTCTCACGGGGCACACAGGCAGAACTCAGTCTCTACAGAGTTTCTTAGCAACCTGCCTCTGGTAACTTCTACACCTGCAATGACCTGGGTATCTTCAAAAGTTCAAAAACATTAAGAACAGAAGGTACAGCAGGGCTGGGGACTCAGTCGGCAAAATGCTTGCCATTCAAGTTTAAGGACCTGAGTTTGATCACCAGATCACACATTGAGAAAAAAAAAAGGTGGTGGGATTGGGGAAGTGGAGGCAGGAGGATTCTGGGAACTGCTACCCAGAGAGACTAACTCACTACTAAGCAAGCTCCAGGCATGAGGTTGCCTTCCTCAAAAATATTTTTTATAATAAAAGGAGAAAGAAAAGAGTGGAAGGCACCTATTGCATCTGAGTTAGATCCCTGGCTTCTACGCACAACTATGACCACGCCCCTGCCTCACTCCATGTCATAGTGACCATCAATCTTGAATCTCTAGTTGTGAAAACCGAAGGCTTAGTTTCTGATGAGGCATCTCTGATTAAAATGTGAACAGATAGTAAGGTGCAAAGCTGCTTGCAGGCAAGACAGCACGCTGTCATCGCCACTAACTTTTGTGATAATGGCACCAAGGTCTTTTGCAGCAGTTCACCTATCACCTGGCGGTTACAGTAGTGCCAAGCACGCTGATTTAAAATGTTATGATATGAGAGAGGTGTCCCATAAAGGAGAGAGTGATACAAAATTCAAGTCTAGAAATGGGACATGTAGAGATGGAATTTGGAGGCCCAGAAGTGGAGATTGGGCCCTCTCCTCCACCTGACCTGAAGCTCTGGAAGATTAAAGACACCCAGAAATGAAGATATTATTCCAACCCGGGGAACTCCTGTCGGATGTTTTCTGGATCTCTAACAAGAGGTAAAATCATTCTTTTTTGTCCTTGGACTTGGGAATTTTGACAGAGCATCTCTGGTCTTTTCAGATATTTTAAAGAGGTTCACCTGGACCACAGCCTTAACTCTAGTCCATGTTCTTAAAGATGAGCCATGCACCCTCTGCTCTCTGAACTCACCTCTGGTTTCACAATCCTAACAAGTGGACCCTTGACTCTGTTATTAGAAGAAGCAGTAGTTGGCACTGTGCGGACCCTCCGTGCCCTTTCCACTGGAGGTCGCTTCAAAGCCTCGGAATTTCTCCTCAGGGTTACAGCCCTTCGTGGCCGGACAAAGGGCACCTGTGCTGCTGAGGTGTCTGTCTGGTAAGCCGGACCGTGGTACCCAGTTTTCTTCCTTGCAGTGTCCATAGTTTCCGGCTTCTCCTGTTCAGTTTTGTGAGAGGCAAAGGGATGTGCTTAGTGAGGGTGGGCCGAAAGGGCCTGAGTGACACACAGTGTGACCCTCACCAACAGCCACACTGCCAGACCCTGAGGCCATGTCCCTTCCTTCCCAAAACAAAGCTGCTGGCAAGGTTTGTCCACTGAGGCCCCCAAAGAGAGCCCATGACACCAAAAAACTTTCCTAACGGACATCTCCTAATTAGTAGCTGAACACGTGCAGTTGGTTCTCGGGGTGGGGAGGGAGGGGGAGGGGGAGGGGGAGGGGGAGGGGGAGGGGAGGGGGAGGGGGAGGGGAGAGAGAGTTTAATAGTTAAAATACATTTCATGAAAGCATGAGAACCTTGGTTTGATCCTCAGAAGCCATGTAGAAAAGCTAGAAATTGGGAAGGTGGAGCCAGGTAGATCTCTGAGGTTTGCTGGTCAATCAGCATAGCCAAAAATGATGAGTTCCGGGGGGGCGGGGGGGGGGGAGGCAGTAAGAGACCTTACCTCAAAAACAAGAGCAGACAAAACAAAAATCCAAGGTGGACCCTTTCCCAAGGAATGACAACTGAGGTTAACCTCTGTTCTTCACATGCTTGTACCCCTCCCACACACACACACACACACACAATGTTCAAGGCCACTCTGAGCTACATAGGGAGACGTCTCAAAACTGCAAGGGACAGGTTGCAGCTCAATGGTAGAGTGCTTGCCTAGCATCCCCCAAAACATCCAAACAGGGCAGGCAAACGTGCACGATGCACAAACCAGACAGCCTTTTTCTCCGATCCTGTGATCCCACAGTGGGAGGAGACAACAGACTCTCAAAAGTTGTTTGTACCTTCCACAACTGCGGCACAGCAAGCATACGTCTGCGTTCTCATCCTCCCAATGCTTTCCCACTCCCTTTCCACCCTCAGTATCTTGCTCCCACTCACACATAAATAATAAATTAAATTAGAAAACAAACGAAACCCTTCTAATCAAAAGGGCTGGAAGCCTTTTAAGGACAGTGTACCTGTGCTGAGCCCTTTGGGATGCCCTCTGGGATGCTCTCTGGGATGCTTTCTGGGATGCTCTCTGGGATGTCCTCTGGGATGCTCTCTGGGATGCTCTGTGGGATACCCACTGGGATGACCTCTGGGATGCCTGCTGGGATGCCTGCTGGGACGGCTGCTGGGACGGCTGCTGGGACGGCTGCTGGGACGCCCATAGCAGATTTCCGTTTCTTCTGTACATAGACTGATTTCCGTCGTTTCCTTCTTCTGGTTGATTTTGGTGGAGTTTCGATGTTGCTGACTCTAAGTGAAGACTGAATGACCCTTCTTCTTTTTCCATAATAATAGGCTGCAGGGAGGAAGACAGTTTTACTGAGATTATAGTCAATGATGGGTTCATCACAGAGCCATACAGCCCACTGGGAGATCTCTGGCCTCACTAGTCACAATTTTAACCAACAGCTACTTTGGTTTGTTTCTTTGTTTGTTTCTTTGTTTGTTTGTTTTTCCCCTGCCACTGTACCTCAGTTTCCAGTGACAGCAATACTCACTCTGAGGAATCTTAGCCTTTTGCAATTTGGTGGCATGGGATGCAGAATCATCTTTTAGTTCACTTGCAGGTGACAATGATGACCCCTTCTCCCTTTTGTCTAGGGAATACAGAAGAACCTATTTACAACTTGAGTCCTCGGTCAAGTTAGTTACCTTCAAGAGCAATAGCTACCCAGTGACCCTTGCTGACCCTGGCACTGGCCCAAGGTAAGGTGATGTAGAAATGAACAGGGGCTGTGAGCACCCTGAGGATAGAGAAAGCTGTACAGGGAATCTAAGTCACACAGGGACTTTCTAGGTGACGCTTAGGGCTCATTGTCAACTTGGCAGACTTTAGAATCGCCCGGCTGTTCAGGTGGGGAGTTATCTTGACCTGGTTATAGAGGTGGGAGGTGAGCTGGCAAGCTGACAACTACCATGGACTCCCTGCATGCTATGTCCCCTGATTACGGATGTGTCGTGACTACCCCTCTCAAGTTCCTGCCATTGTAATTTCTTTGCCATGGTGGACTGTATCTTGGAAGTGTGAGCCAAAATAAATCCCCCCTCCCCCGAAGTTGTTATCAGAATATGTAATCAACCACAGCAACAAGACAACTGAGACACCTTGTCTCAAAGCAACACAGCCTGTGGATGGGGCTCAGTGGCAAAATGCCTGTTTGGGAGGAGCAAGCCTGGGTTCTATGCCAGGGACTGGGAGTGGAAGGTTGATTTGCCAAGTTTCTCTCTCTCTCTTTCCCTCTATCTGTCTCTCTCTGTGTCTCTGTCTCTGTCTCTGTCTCTGTCTCTGTCTCTGTCTCTCTCTCTCTCTCTCTCTCTCTGTGTGTGTGTGTGTGTGTGTGTGTGTGTGTGTGTGTGTGTGTGCAAGCACACGCACATGTGTTTGGAGTCTGTCTGGTTTTGTACATAAGAGCCTTAGTATGAATAGTATCTTGACCATATTCATATCCCTGGTTCCAAAAAAGCAGTTGATATACCACAGGTAGCTGTGGTTCAGAGCACTGACCACACTACGTGCATCCTTTATCTCTAAAGTGGCTGGAACCTGGGCTGGCAGATCCAACTTCCTTTTCCTGGCCCCAGGACCAGAGATGACTAAGGGGAGATTAGGAAGCTCTGAAGCTGTACACTGGAGTTCTCAGAGCTTGAGATGTCTAAGGTAGAGGCTTCTACAGTGATAAAGGCTAACCAGGGTGGGGGGAAAATAAGTTCTCAGAACTGAAGAAATGATGGCAGTGGAAGCTGTCTGTGGTGGCAGAGGTCTCTCAGTGTGGTGGGGGGTGACAGTCACAAGCATTACAGGATGGAAAAGTGGGACCAACTCAGAGTCCTGCACAGCAGTGGCAAAGCAAAGGTAGCTGGGAAGGAAGGGAGGATGGCTTCTGAATCCTCCAGTGATGGAGAGGAGCCTGAGAGAGTGTTGAGGGGATTACCTAAGAAGAGGAGAAGCAGACAGGGTCTGGGCAGAAAGGTAACATTGCAAAGACTTTCCCTCTTGATATGCAAGAACCACTGGGCAGCACTGAAGGACTCATTCACATCTGTAATTCCAACACAAAAGAGCAGAGGCAGGAGGAGTGCTGACAGTGGGAAGCCAGCCCTAGTCACAGCATGAGTTTTAGGCTAGCCTTGGTTACAGGAAAAAAAAAAAACCAAAAAAAAGTATTGTTATTACAAATCCTAAACTTATACCAGGACAAGAAATTAGAGTCTGTGAACATTACTAATATCGATTTATAAAGTGCTTCCTTCATGCATGCAGGTTAGGAATCAGTTGGTCCTCTGAAGTTCTCACTTCTCCTTTCCCAAAACCTTCTAGTGACAATCCCCCACCCCTTGTTTGATCCATCTCATCCCCTTCTTTGTTCAGGCTAAAACATACATGGATCGGCAACAGAAAAATCTTAAAGAGTTCTCCAGGTACTCACATGAAGAAGTCTGCAAAGAGTTAAAAACAAAAAAAAAAAAAAAAAAAAAAAGACAAACAAATAGACAACAAACGAACGAACGAACGAACAGGCCCCCAAGTGCAGCCCCGCAGAGCTCAGGCATATCCGGTGTCTTTGTCTTCTTCATACTCACTGTATCTGGTTTTGGTGTGGACCGAACAGTTCTCTGGGCAGGTTTCAGAGATCAACACAGGGCTCAGTAAATTTGGACAGCACTCCAGCTTGGCACAAACTTGCCGGCAGAAATTCATCACTTGGTCTGCTGTTCGCACGATCTTGACCACGGCCCTGTATGTTTTGCCCCCGTATCTGGACAATAACGGACAGAATAACAACAGTGAGTTCATTTTCAAACTGTGAGACTGGTAGGTGTGTCTGACCTTTTGGCACTGTGACAGATTCAGATATTGTCACCTACGAAGTTACACTCGAGAACTGCACATGAAGTTATTTGTTGGTGGGGTTGTTTTAATCCATTTTTAAAATGGCAAGACTGTCAAGTCTGGAGAGATGGCTCTTTGGTTCTCTTAGCATCGGCTATGCTTCCAGAGAATGGAGCTGGGATTCCCACAAGGTGGCTCACAGCTATCTATAACTCCTGTTCTAGAGGGTCTTACCCCCTCTTCTGGCCTCAGAGGGCATTGCAGGCATATGGTAGGTACACAGATGTACACACAAGCAAAACACCCATACATACAAAATAAAAATAAAGACATTTTTTTAAAAGATCACAAAGTTTCAAGTAAGTTTAGTGTTGGGTCTCATTTATAGCTCTCGTGGGGTGCATGCAGCCTGCGGGAGACACAGGATTGGAGACACACAACATTGTTAAGGTTTGAATCTGAGGTGTCCCCTAAAGGTGCTAGATGTATGGATGCAAGCCTTGGGGCTTTGGGGAGACGACTAGATCACGAGCTGCCTATTGGTCAGCAGAGTGATTTCTCGGTGGATTCATAAGTTGATGGCATTACTGAGAAGCAGGAGACCTTGGGGGTGGGGCCTAGCTGGAGACAATGAGTCACTAGGGCAAGCCTCTATTTTGTCCCTAGTCCCTTTTGATCACTCACACGAGGTGAGCAGCTCTGTGCCTCCATTCACTGTACACCACACTGCTCCACCACAGAATGAAACTTCAGACTCTCCAAGCCCAAACCATGTTTTCCTCCCACGTTCTCCTCAGTGGGGACATTTTGTCACCTCAACGGCAACAACCAAAACCAACCAGCTTAAGTGTACTCCCAAAGTGAGATCTCTGTTTTCTAATAACGTAGTGCACTGTGGGTGGCTTCTATTTTCTCTTTATACTTTCTTGTAATCTTGCTGGGCATGTTGGAGAATGATTCTCTGGTGGGCACAAAGAGCATGGTAATAGTATTGACCCTAAAGACTTCTGTGTGACAGGTTCTCACCATGTTACACATAGTCTCATAGCCAAGCCTAGGATGGCATAGTCTATGGTATGGTATGGTATGGTGTGGTGTGGTGTGGTATGTGTAGTATGGTATGGTGTGGTGTGGTGTGGCGTGGCATAGCATAGCATAGCACAGTACATATCTGTCATGGTTCTCAGAATGAAGCTAATAAGATCTAATGGGTACTCTTCAGTTTTTGAAAGTGTGGGTGCAAACTGGATGGTGAATGTGACTTGAAAAGCTATGCAAAGTCAAATCATTGAAATTGGCATCGTTTATCCAGATGGCACAGTGCATTGTTGAGATGCGGGACAATCTCCATTATTCATAAGTGGCATCTGTACAGTACGGTGACCAGGCAAGCAAGGTCACAATCAAGAGAAGCATATTTAAAAAAAAATCAAAACAAAACAACCCCCTTCACGAAGTCCTGTAAAGTCACCCTTCCACTCTGGAAGTCCTGGGACTAGGAGACACCAGCTGCTTTAGAGCTACTTCAGTAATAGGCTTCCGTATGGTTGAAGTCTCAAAGGATCCATACAAAAGAGCAAACCACTTCACGATAATCTGACCATTAGGGTAGCCAGAGTGACAGGTGGCTCCACAAACCCACTTCTGGGGACATCATTTACTCCCCAGTCCTGCCCACAGAGAGAAGTGCAACGAACCCTTTCCTGAAACATCGTCACAGAGCCCAGAGAACATGTTCAAAGGATGGATACTCTAAGATAAGGAGATCATAAAAACGGGCAGGTTAAAGCCTTGATCCAAGCCTAGAGTGGCAGGTGACTCAGCAGTTAGGAATGGGAGCTGCTCTTTCAGGGAACCCATATTCAGTCCCCAGTACCATCAGATGACTCACAACCCCTTGTAACTCTTCTTCCAGTGGGACCCCGTGCCTCTAGTCATCATGGGCACCTGCATTCATGTGCACATATGACCCTGTCCAAATGTACACAGACTAAAGGTAATAAAACAATGTTCTCCAGTGCTCTTAACCACTGAGCTACCTCTCCAGACCCTTCATCTTGATTCTTAAAATTCAATGTCTTCCTGAAGTCTCCAGTGTTTTCCCTAACAAGCCATTTTCAAAGTCTCAACAGAAAAGCAAACAAGCAAACTCTAACCTGAAACAGTAGTTTGTATTTAATCTCTGGCCTTTCATGACCCAGCACTCCGGCCATCTTTCCTCTCCAATCCCTACGATGGCTTACTGTACGGAAAGAGCTCACACCCATGCTTGGTAGACAAAGCCATGTTTTAAAGCTGATAGCTTTGCTATCGATGTTAATTATTTCCCTAGAACCTGCATGGACCCTCTGTAGAGAGACAGCCCTCCCTGTGGCCTAGGACAGCTGCACTTTGCAGAGAGAAGGTCTTACTTTCTACTGCTGTTGCATTTCACGACAAGAATAGCCCCACTCTGAGAACATGGTGCACCCCACTGTTTGTAGGAAGCAGAGAAGATAAACTTTTTACAGGTACATTTTTTTCTCCCTTGTAAGTTTTATCTTTATCCTGTTTGTGGCCCTCCAACTCTGCTTGGAAGACCTTGGTATTAAGAATCTTAAGTCTCTTTGCGGGAAATAAAATGAAATGGCATGACACCAATGGCAGGAGAAATGAGAACACCAGGTCAGATGCCAAACTGGGAAGGGGAACTCAAAGACATGCTCTTCACATTTCCCAAGTCTACAGTCACAAAACACATCAAGAGACATGGGCAGAGTGGGACCACTTCCTATGGGCAAAGGAAAAGCATCTCTTCCCCTTCCCTATGTCAGGCAGGTTCCCTGGATACAGGAGCTTTGTCATTTGCCTCAGTAATGTTTAAAGGGAGCACACAAAGTCAGGGGATTCATTAAGACAACTGCACACGTGTGTCATTGTACTGTCTTATAATGAAGAGAGTGCTTTGCTAAAACGCACCCCCCTCCCCGTCACTTGGAAAAGCCCATGTAAATGTACTGAAATAAGAATTAAATCACAGTCAAATAATGATGTTTTTCCTACATGTCTGTCTAGATGATGTAAAGGTGAAAGGACTGAGCAAGGAGGGTGCAGTGCCTGGGTAGAGGGCTGTAATTCAACAAGACACTATTACTCTGGGGATCTAGCTCTAACGGTTCGTGGCATGGTGCTGCAGGCACACAGTGTTCAGCCATGGCTCAGGGTCTGCCTCAACTGTCAAAAGTTGCCTAGGCCTCTCCTAGGACAGCTCCTACCTAGCCATCAACTGTGGAGGAAGCAAAAAGGATTTAGTGATTGGGTTCAGGATAATCAAGATTGCTTCTCTAATCCCAGAGCTGCCATAAGCTACTAATGGCAGGTACCTCCGAAGGTCTGTGGACACAAGGTCCTTCCTTCCTAAACCGCTTCTGACTGGGTGTGTACACCAGGTATCCTGCTGTCAGAAGCCAAGGCTGACAATGTGACTACAATGATGGGCCAGGACAAGAGTCTGGATTTATTGCCACAGCAGCCTCTGGCTGGCATCTGAAAACCTGAGCAAGAGGGCCGACTCTCAGGCCTGATACAAAGCAAATTTCATTGTCTAGAGAAGAAGCAAGAGTGTAGCACTAACACTGTACAGGAGTCACAGAAAGCCATTCTTAGAGTCTTGCTGTTTTGAAACCCCAGATGTAATACACACACTATGACACACACACATAGCAAAAGACACACATACTGTGATACACACACACACAGCTACAGTTAAAACCCATGGCCCTCCCTAGCTATAACTCTAACTCACTCACTGCTAACATCCCGCTCACAGCCCCCATTCAGCAGGCTCCTCAGTCAGGGCAAATCATGATTCCTTAAACCAGGCAAACAAGAATTAACAAATGGGCACACAAGTCTTTTACAGTGAACATCCTCAGTATGAGAATCCCTTTTTCCAGATTTCCACAGGATGCTGCAGGATCACAACCTTCTGTTCATAACATACATGCTTGGGAAATGTCCAAAGAAGACAAGATGGTAAGAACTCACAAAGCCAGCCATTGCCTATACAGAGTTAGCACAACTCCCACAGAGACAAATTCCAATGTAGCCTTGTTGCCTCTGTCCACAAGAGAGTGAGGTGGAGCAGATCTGTAACAAAAGCCTTGTGGGGAAATCTGTAGATCTTCAACCCAGCTTCCCCAACACAGGCTCAAAACCATCCAAATAGGAGATAAGATAAAAAGAAACTTTACAATATGTGGGAAACATTTCCGTGTTTCTAGATGGACAATGGTTTCAGCTCCCCCTAAAGCAGAGAGTAAAATTCCCTGGAGAGCTGGCTCAGGAGTTAAGAACACTGACTGTTCTTCCAGAGGTCCTGAGTTCAATTTCCAGCAACCACATGGTGGCTCACAACCATCTGTAATGGGATCCAATGCCCTCTTCTGGTGTGTGTCTGAAGACAGCTACATATACATACAATAAATCTTTAAAAAAAAAAACCTCAGAATAATGTAGGTAGCTTGGAATATTTACATTTGTCAGAGGGTAATTTCTCCATACAAAATGTCTCAGCAAATGTCGTCAGAATGTATTTTCCCTTTGTCGGTATAGGAGGTCCAGTTTTCAGACACGTGCTGAGGAACGATAAGGTGCACCTCTTGCGTGTTGTCCAAACCCTGCAACCATTTCCTTAATAGTGTGAAAGGCGTGGTTGATGGGAATGTAGGGAAAATGCTGACAGAGCACTGCATGGGGTCACACTGAGTTTTATTTTATTTACAGGTCAAAAAAATCTTCTGGAGGACACTTTTATCTTGTTAGAGAAATCTCTCTTTATTCTTTGAGAAAAATATATCCCCACTCATCCACCTACACACACACACACACCAGGGAGGGAGAGAATTCACTCTCTGGGATAGCCACAGGTAGGTTGTTCATATATCTATAAATATCTTCCTACCCATGCACCTTTAAGCAACGCTAATGAAACTCCCAGGGTCATGAAATAAGAGGTAGCTCAGGAGAAGGGAGAAAAGAAGGAGGAGGGAGGGGAGGAGATAGGAGTAGAAGATCACTAGGTGTGAAGAAGAGGATCTGAGGAGTGGGTGGGGGGTAAGAAACGGTGGGGGAGGGGCTACAATCAAAACACACCTTATATACAAGGATGAAAATGTCACAATAAAACTAGTTAGTATGTATAATTTATGTATGCTAATAAAGACATTTTTAAAATAAAAAACAAAAAACAAAACAAAACAAAACAAAAAACCAATGAGCAATCACAGAAGCCAACTGACAACAGGCACTGACCCCTCCCCCTGGGGAGGGGCTATCCCAGGTCCTCAGCTCTGGGAGGAAGACACTGTCACATTACAGTTCATCTTGGACAACAAACGTGGCTACAATCTCAAAGTCCAGGTCTAACCTCTGCTAAGTTAATTCATCCACGACAGAGACCGTGCCTGCCTTTCAGTGTGGAGGAAGAGGCTGGTTCACTCTCCGATCATCTCTCATTTGCATGGAGAAAAGCACAGCCACATTGTCGGGATCTAAAAAGTTGTCATTTGCCATGAGAAGCAAAGAGGTGACACAGCAGACAGGGCTGTCACCAGGGCTCGTGCTGACAGCATGCTGTCATCATTAGCAGCTGCTTAGAGGAAATGCTAGGATCAGGCAGGGAGAAACCCCGTGCAGACAGGCATTTCCTCCTGAAACCTTGTAAGCTTTTGCTGAGGACCTCCCTGCCAGCCTTGATAGGAGAGGTAATATGTTGCCTTTGTAATTGAGCAGGCTGGAAAGCAAGGTGTCTGCTTCAATTCTATCAGGCTGGATTTAATAAAAGCTCCCATCGACTCTGTAACATGAAAATAAGTGCAAACACTTGCAAAATGAACTCTTCCTGTCAGGGAATAAGTTTCTGGCTGATTTAGGAAGAGCAGTGCTTTTAATGAGATTTAAGGTGTTTGTGTTCCGGTTCTGTCCATGGCCCTTAGGTGCCTCTAGGATACAGTAAACGGTACAGGAAAGTTTGAAAGCGAGAAGTAAGGATTTCTCTACGTAAACACTTGAAGGGAATCACCATAATAGGATTCTAGATAAAAATGCTCTGTTATGGCAGACAAGCCTCCCCTTATTGAACATCAAATATGGAATATTAAAATAAGAAAAAGAAAATTGCTTTGTTTCTTCTATGCTATGCGTGAAGCCCATGTAAGGGTTTCTGGAAATAATGGCAAGTAATTTTGCCTGTCATCGGCTTTCCTCTTTGGGAAAACAAATTCTCTCCTCATCCTTCAGCCCCTTGCCCTGGTGATTGGGCAGGGCGTCATTAGACCATAAATGGCTTATACGGAATTGAAGATGACAGGGCTGATCTAAGCCGACACCAGGGATGTGGAGTGGATAGCTGATCATAGACTGTTCCACCAGCCACATACACGGTGCCAGGAAGAGTCAGGAAGGTCTGGGAAGAGTGGAGGAAGCGAGCGGTCGTGCAACAGTCCCCATCCTAGCTTAGGCTGACTGTGCTGCTGCGTACCTGCGATCCCAGCACGTGGGAGGTGTGAGCAGGATGACCACAAGCGTGAGGTCATCCTGGGCTTTCTTTATGGTCACATGGAAAACCACGAGAGAAAGCTAGGTCTTCTTAGACACTAAGCATCACTCAGCACCAGAGATAGGGACTTCCTGTGGCCTCCTCTATAGTCACACGCAAGCATGTCAGCCCACCTGCTCTCCTCTTCAAAGATGGAGAAGCGCAAAGCCTTCGACCCCACCTACTCAAGAAACAGAGGCAGGAGGAGCTCAAGTTCACATACATAGCCAGACTGAGCAACTCAGTGAGACTTTAAAAGCCTGGGATGCCTAACTGAGGCCCTGGCTGTGAAACTCTTACCACAAAATAGGAAATAAGGCGAGAAATTAGAAAGTGAAGAAAAAGTCTTATCATCCCCCCAAGTTCCAAGTCAAAGCAGAAAGTTGGCTAACTACATGGGAGCCCAGTGCTCATGGCCCTCCATTTAACCCAAGCCAAAGGGACATGTCAGTTTCTTCAAATGTTAACTATTTTTCTATTCCGAAGCAGAGAATGTTTTATTTGATATGAATGGGTCTCGATAGCAAATACCGAGAGCTGCTGACAAGCATCGTGCAGTGATTGACAGGGGACAACACTCCCATCTAGGATTTTCTCCTTTCTAATAAGTCATCTGTGGGCTTACAAACACAAGTTTTGATTCTGAATGTCTAGCCATTAAAATGTATTATTGATTAAGGGGTGGGGAAGATTCTGTTGGTAAAATGCTTGCCTTGCAAGCCTAAGGACCAGAGTTCAAGCTCCAAACGCTATGTAAAGAAGCCAGATGGGATGGTATATGCTTGTGCACCCCAAACTTGAGGCATGGAAACAGAAGGATGTCTGGGGCTTGCTGGCCACACAGCCTAGCTTACTGGGCAACTGTAGGAAAATGAGAGACTCTGTTTCAAAAAAAAAACACCTGAATGTTATATGTGTGTGTGTATATATATGTATATATATATATATATATATATATATATACATATATATATATCCCTTCACATATATAATGCACACATATACATACAAGCACTATACAAGAGTACTAGTTAAACAAATCTGCATTCCATATTAGTAATCTTAATGCTCAAGGCAGCTCAGTATAGCAGAAATGTCACTGTTACAATTTGGATGTGAAATGTCCTTCGCAGGACTATTTATTAAGCATTTGGTCCTTAATTGATAGTTCTATTTTAGGAGGTGGCAGAGATTTCAGAAAATGGCCCCAAGCTGGCACAGATAGGTCACTGTTGGACTGTCTTGGAAGATGATCCCTAATTAGCTCATCTCTCCTTTCTCCTGTCCACTATGATGTAAACAGCCTCTGCCATAATGTCATCCTGCCACAGAGTAGACCTAGAAAGGGAGCCAGGTGAGCACGGGCTGAACTTGAACCCAGGAGAAAAAATATTAAGTTGCTTTTATTAAGCATTCTGATACGGAGATACTAAAACTAATCCAGGCAGGAAGTCTACACTAGCACACGGAGCTGTGATACAACAGACCTTCTATTTGTTTCTGTTTGCCTGGATACTATCAAACCAAGGAGAGGGGAGCAGGGGGAGTATGACCAACTCCTCCTTTCCCCAAACCGAGGACACTTACTTTGCCTTGAGTATCTCCTCCTGGGAATTCCACTCTGGATCTTCCACCAGCTGTAATTCTCTCAGTACCCTCCCGGGCTTGTAGGCTGCATTGGTAATCAGGGTAAGAATCTGTCGGAAGAAGACACCACAATGAAGCACAATCGTGTCAACTCCTGCTGAATTTAACAAGGATGTGTTGACCACTCTTGACAAGAGGTTTTCATTAAGTTTGGCAGTTTCTGATGAAGTGTGATAAAATTCTCTGCTGGGCGACAGGGAACTAACTCTGCTATCTAAGAAACATAAAACCCAGCCATGATGGCTAGGAAAACAGAAACAGCTAGACAGCGTGCCTGGTGCTCAAAAACTCTTCAATTTATTATTCTCCAACAGAAATACTCTTCAGTTGGGTCCGGAGATTTTTATTCTATTTTGAAAGATGCATGGTAGGTCTGGAGAGATGGCTCTGTGGTTCACAGTAAGTACTGCTCCTGAAGAGGACCTCTGCTTGCTCGCTCCCCAGAACCCATATCTAGCAGCTCACAACCACTTGCAATTCCCACTCCAAGGGACCCAACACCCTCTTCTACCATCCACAAAACATCTGTATCCATGTGCACATCCCCCTGAAATGCAACTAATTAAGCATACAAGTCAATCTTGCACTTTCTCTTATGTAACCAATGAAGCAGGTGTTTGAACCAAACACTACAAATACTTCAGATACCTGTAAGGAGTGTAATGAGTTCCTGGAAGCTGATAAGGGCTCAACTTATGAACATTTAATTTGACAGAGTTCTTGGATATGTGTTGTAAGCAATAGTCTGTATCACTTAACACCATCCAGTATCATATTTCTTCAAATAACACACTCGTTTCCAAGTGTGAAGTCCAAGAAAATAATTAATGTGGTGAGTGCCCCAGAAAACTATCAACCAGGATGGATACACCCTAAGGACCTTTAAAAACATGAAGCTTTCTCATATTACTTAAAGGGATTGAACTCTCATTTTATACTGTGTGTGGAGAGGGATGTGGCTGCATTGGAGAATGCCTGTCACACCAATATGAGGATCAGTGTTTGAGTCCCAGCACCTGCACAGTCAACTTATGGGTGGGCACCCATAAGCCCAGCACTAGGAAGGCAAAGGCAGGCAGATCCCAGGAACTGGTTTGCCAACCAGTCTAGCCAAAATGGTGAGTTTCAGGTTCCAGGTCATGGGACTCAGTCTCAAAAGATAAGATGACAGAGGAAGATACACAGAGGTGACTTTTGTATGCCAGCACATGCACTCACACATATATGTGCATACATCTTCCATACATGTATGCAAACATACAATTTACAACGCCCCCCAAAAAGAAAGAAATTTTATTATACAGTTACTAGAGCAATGCACTTTGTCCCAGGTGATACTTTGTTCCGAGGGCGCTGACTCTCCCCAACAAGAGGGACATTTGAACCCAGGGACTAAATGGAACAAGGCAGTGCAGACAGTTGTGGGACATTTTGTTATTTGCATTAAAACAATCATCTGATTTTTCTATTGGCTGTCAGAACAAGTTAAGAAACTGAGCTTATAAATAAATCTAATTAGGGCTGGCTGTAGTAGCACATAAGTAGTTATCATAAAGCAATAACATTTTCATTGGTTCTTTTCATTGTGACTAGCGGAGAAAACCCCAGAGCTACGGTGTCATTTGCGGCACATCAGAATGCATTTTGTGACTGTGAATGGAACCAGAACATGCCTTCCAGAGTCCATTTCAGCCTGGAAACAAGCAGCAATTAAATTTGAAAAAGCACCCGATATTGAATTTTTTTCTTTCTTGTGGCTTTTTTCAATACCAACCCATTTGTCTTCAAATTCAACAAGGTCTCTCTAAAATGTTAGAGCGCTGATATGCACAGTGGCTGTGTCCATGATTGCCAGAGAAAATACAGATGCCCCATAAACAGAACTGGGGGGGGCTAGGGGGCTGGGGTGATTGCTCAGTGGTTAAAGTGTTGGCCAGGTGGTGTAAAGACCAGAGTTTGAATCTTCAGAATCCACATAAATGTCAGCTCCGTGTGGTGGCCCACCTATGATCCCCGCTTCGTAAGAGAGAAAAGAGGATCCCAGGGCGACCTGGCTGGCCCGACTAGCCTTATGATAAGGGTTTGACTGAGAGGTACTGCGTTCATGAATAAGGCAGGAGAACCAATAGAAGATTGCTGATATCAACCTCAGGTTTCCACATGTAAGCCAGCACACATGCAAACATGCATATACACATATGCACTATACATATAAACACACAAATGAAACTAAGTTCTTACTTAGCTGTTATTGTTGGGCAGAGTTAAACCAAATGGCTTTGCCTTGCAAACTATCAAAATACAATTCACTAAGTATGTTTTCCATAAGAGATCAGAAATAAGCGTGAATCCCTCCCTCAGCTAAGGAGACAATCAACCATCGTCTGTCTGAGCAACTCCGCTTGAACATCCACACCACAAAGCACAGGCGTCCCTTGGAGTTTGGTACAATGAGAACATGTTCCATCAGCAAGCTCCTCTCCAATGGGTACCACAGAAAAGCCACGGCCTCTTTCGCCTGGGATCAAGCCTCAGTTAGATCCCTTTAAGACTACAGGACTTTGGGCAAGATGACATTCTCCATTTGCATGTGGAGCACTTAACACTAATCTGGTCATTTCCCCTAAGCTACTGTCACACATAATGCAGCCTCTGTGACCCCGCAGGGACAGCTGCTGACCCTGCTATTCCCCTGCTTACATTTTTCCTGCTGGATCTGGCAACTGCAGAGAATCATCTTGCAATGAGTTGCCTCTGTAGGGCCCCCAAAGGCTTAGGTGTTGAAGGGTTGGTCCCCAGTGCTCGCCAGTACTGAGAGGTCATAGAAATGTTAGGTCACTAGGAGCATGTCCTGGAATGGCATGGACCGAATGAAGGGATCCCAGTCTGTCTTCTTTCTCTTTATCACTTTGAATCACTGAGGTGAAGATCTGTCTTCCACCATGTGCTTGCTCCCTGCCATGATGGGCCACCTCACCAACATCGCCAAAGCAACTGGACCAACTGGATCATGACTGGAATGGCAGCAATTCTGAGTCCAAATATTTTTCTTCTTTTAATATGTCAATGGTCTCAGCTATGCTATAGTAACGGGATATGACAATATCCAGATAGCTCATTCTTTTGCTCTCTCATGTCTTTCTTCCAAAAGTCCCTCCATAGAAACATCCTTTAAGCACCTGCCACACAACACCACTTTCCTTCAATGACGGTTAGCACTCTAACTGATCACTGTACTGTTTGAAATCAGGGGCATCATGTTACTATAGTCTCTGTAGCTAGAGCTATGACTGGAAGTTGCAGATATCTGATAAATTCTTTAAAAGACTTTATTCAGTAAACTTAAACATGGACCCAGAAAAAAGTTCACTGAAAATTAATGACCAATTTATTCAAAGAATTTTTTCTGAGCCCATATAATGAGGTAAATAGAGGTCCAAGAACGAAATAGCTTTGATTTTAAATCATCATTGCTACAATGTCCTTCTCTATGGTAAAATTAGAAAGTTCAATGAGTGTACTGTGTCTTCTATATGGGCAAACAATATAGAGAGCCACAGAAACAGCTTGCACTTTTCTTTAGTTGTGTTCCAGGCATCCAACAGATGTCCATATCACAAGCTGTTGTGTGTGCACTATCCTGGAAAAGCTCACCCAAATCTACTCTTAATGGATGGATGCTCAACATTAACTTCCAGCAGAAGTACCACAAGAACAATTGAACACTGTCAAAAGGCATGTATGACACTGTCTTTGATTCTGATGGGTGACTAAGTCAGGTTCTGTCCAACAAAGCCTTTCCTCTGTCAGCTGCTATTGGGAAAAGTCATTGCTAAAGAGACTCATGATAGGTGCTGAGAGTAAGAGAGTGTTTAACAGTTAGCCCCCAATGAGACTTCTATTAGGATGTTTTATAAGGCTCAATAATACTGTGTTAGGGGAGCAGAAAGAATCTAAGAATTAGAGAAAAGGGTAGTGTTGTAGAATGCTGTCTTTGGGGAATGACAAAGTCTTTGCATTTGTTAACATTTAGCAGCTATGATTGCCTAAATGACACCTGCATACATTTAGGACCAGAATATTCCATTATGGATCAGAGGGTGAAAATGAGAGGCCTTGGCCCTCTCTGAGGATTTGTGGGTTAGTTAAGGGTTGCTGGGAGAAGAACCATTTTCTTCAGTGGTACAGCCATGGGGAAGTTGCCCATGACCCTGTAAACTACCTCTCACCCACAGTACTATAAGTAAGCCTAATTCATGGGTTAAAAAAAAGTAAAGTAGAAGAGAGTAGTTGAAAAGAGGAAGGCATCAGTAAAAAGGGAGATAGACTACTTGGACATAGTCAGGGATATGTAGCATCAAAATACATTAAATATAGATATAAAATATCACAATAATGTCCATTATCATTTAACAGACACTAATAAAAAGTATTCAATAATATAAAACTCTCCCTGTCACTTTAATTGTAATTTCTCTCTGTTCCACTGATGGACATGAGTTAACGGCCATGCTCATTCCATCAGCTCCACAAGTAGGCTGCTATTTTTCTTCACACACTGGGGATGGAGAGAGAAACAGTAAATCATGAGATAGACATAAGTATTTGCTGGATGACAATGACAGTAAGAGATGGTAGACAAATACCTTGATAGATGACAGATAGGTAGGTGGATAGGTATACATGAGTAGCTATAAATGCATAATAGATACATGGTGATGATGATAGATAATAGAGAGCTAGGAATAGACAAGGAGGAAGAAGACAGATGGTAAGAATGATAGGCGTCATAAGCATAATGGAGCTGGATGATAGCTGGATAAATGGCTAGATGAACAGGTTGACAGGTGATAGCAAAGACAGATTAAACATATAAATAACACATGGTAGGATAGATAAATAGATCAAATGATATAGAAGTTAGATACTATAAGAAAGATGATACACACACAGATGATGGATAGGCAGATAAGAAGACAGGATGCCCAGTGGAATTTGTAGATAACTGAGCAGGTTATCTAGGACAGTGTGGAATATATCTTTATTTCTTAGATCAGAAAGAGGATGCCCGTCTTGGTGGATCCAGTGTATATTACCACACTTAGTCTCTTGACAACAGTCACGCCTACAAATCTAATCACATTTCAGACAACCTGAACCCACTGGCATAGAAAGTCACACAGCAAGCAAGCATATGCCCACAGAGGCTCATCGTATCTGAGGAAGTGATACACCAACAGAGGTTCATAATATCCAAAAGCTTCCTACAGGTACAGGATTCAGGACCTGTTCTCCTAAAAATTAGGTAGCAGAAAGAAGAGAGAGGGAAGAGCAACCTGTGATAGTTTAAGTTCCAGTAGAATATTTACAATATGTGTCACTTTTCCCTTTATTTAAGTTTTTTCTTTATCTCTAGAGTTCAGGCTGCCAAAGAGAGGTCACACCTCTGCAGAGCTTATGTGATCAAAGAGTGACAGGCAGCTGAATACATCCAAAATGATGTGGAGAACACAGAAGGGGACTCCTAGGGATTCCCCATTTGAAATGGCATGCTTCTCTTTTTTTGTTAAACACAAGGGTTACAGCTTGGTGGATATTCTGAGCCAAATGACTTCTAAAGGAAAACACAGACGTTTCCCAACCTCCAGGAGTCACGCTGGGATTCTACCTTCACAACCTGGAGAGTCTCTTTAATGACAAAGGTGCAATTATTCACCACACTGAGTGTTTTCAGAGTCACTTCTGCCAGCTGCTCCTGGTCTGCCCAGTCCCAAGTCATCATGAGAATTTGAGGTGCTCATCCCATAACTGGCATGGCTCAGCTGAGGAGACATTCTGCTGCTCTAGTTTCATGTCCCTGAGATAGCTGGCTCTCCATTTAATATGAGCATGGACCCACACCTCCAGTATCACCATGCCATATAAACCAAATGTAACAGGTAACCAGATTCATAGGATGGTCCAACTATTATCTGTCCCTGATAATTTTGTGGTGCCCATAAAATGGCCCAGAAGTGCCAGAAGACTTGACTTGGTCCTTCACCTCAGAAAGTCAAGGCTTTCTTCAGGTGATGTGCCATCTTGAGTTTACTTTTAGGGGATATGCAAAGTTGAATGGACTCTAGTTCCAGCTTATTTAAAAGTAGCTTCTCTCAACACCATCTTTGAAGTCACATTCAGGCAGGAATGGACTCTGAGGGACTGCCTCTCTGAATCTCTACAAAGTCCAACTTGAGTCCGCTCAAGTTCAATATCCAGAAAGCAAGCTGATGCAGGCTTTAGCTACCATTTTCTAGATACTTCCTTCTCTGTAGCATAGAGCCCCCCTCACACATATCTCAAGATTCCTCTCCTCAGCCTGCAGCAAGCCTTTCCAAACACCAGCTCTCCATCCACCTACAGACACTATCTACATATAGCAGACCAGACAGAAAGAAAACAACTCCCATTTCGCATTTTCTGAAGATACAAAAGTGTTGAATTTTCCAATACTGCCGGTGGCTCAGAAAAGCAGCACACTCTGTCTCTGCTTCAGTTACCGTGTTCTCTTTAAGCAAAATGAAACCAGAAGCTATGCAGTGGCTCTGGCACCAAAGGAAGAACATTAGCATGAATAGTGGTTTGGTGGAACTCACATTTTTCTTGCACTCCCAGAACTGAAGCTCTTGCTGTTTGTTTGTTTGTTTGTTTGTTTATTTTCCCTCCATCTTGCTACACACGTTTTTAATGATCAGCAGAACCCAACTTTTGTCATCAGAAAACCGCTTCTGGCAAGGCTTTTAAATTTGGTGGCGGGCAATCTATCAGACAATGATTGCGAATAACAACCTTTGACTTAAAGAAAATCATTTAGTCAAGTAAAATAGCTAAAGAGAGTCAGAAGGCAAGGTCGTGTTGTTGGCTAAGGTAGCTGGCAGATACTGGAGAGTCTTATGTTAGCAACCAGAACCAGTCATTAAGAACAGGCTTGCAGGCACCAGCAAAGGAATGGAATCACTCACTTTGCCTTTGTAAGGTTTGGTGACCTCAATTTGTCAGTCAATACCAGGTAAATACAGGCAAAAGACCTAGGCCACCTTAGTCAGCCACAGTCCAATCAATGCTTAGAGCCCTGTCAGACCAAGGGATAGTAATTCTTATCTTCTATTGAAATGGAAATTCTTACCTATTTTTGCCTGGATTTATTTTTTTAAGTAAACATCTTTTTTTTAAAGATCTATTTGTTTGTTTGTTTGTTTGTTAATGTATTCATCATTTATTTCATGTATGTGAGTACACTGTCACTGTCTTCAGACACACCAGAAGAGGGTATTGGATCCGGATTACAGATGGTTGTGAGCCACCATGTGGTTGCGGGGAATTGAACTCAGGACCTCTGGAAGAGCAGTCAGCACTCTTAACTGCTGAGCCATCTCTCCTGCCATGCCTGGATTTATTTTTGAACCACAATTCCTGTGTGTAGGGATCTATCTTCTGTGCCAATCTATCCGGTCATATTTAACCAGTGATCCTACTTCCTAACCTAAATAATACTGAAGCGTTACTGAATAAACTGTCCCGGCTTGCAATCACCATTTCTCTTTAGAAATTTGTCATTTTTAGAATCAATTTGTCACTGGGTAGGAACAGGATGAATAATCTTTGGTTATCAGACCTAAGGCTAAGCTATATTCAGAAAAGCTGTTTGTAAGACGTAGATTCAGAGATAGGGACAGAGCTCAGTTGGTCAGAGTGCCTGCCTGGCACGGACAAACCCTGGGTCCAATTCTCAGCACCACATAAACTATACATGGTGGTATAGGCTGTAATCCCAGCCTTGGGGAGACAGAGGCAGGAAGAGCAAAAGTCCGAAGTCATCCTCAGCTATATAGGGAGCTTAAAGCCAGCTGGAGAGATATAAGACTCTGTTTCAAAAACAAACAAGCAAACAAACAGACCTTCGACGTGCTACTGGTGGAGGACCGGGTCTGACAGTTAGACTTGTACTTACTGTGTCCATCCTAGGAGGTTCTGAGACCTGGGTATTTATAAGCAGCAGTCCTGCTCCTCCTGCCTTCCCCCCCTCCCCAGCTCTAGGTCTCCACATGTTTTCCCTCTCTGAAGCACGTGACTATTTCACTTCCCTGCAGCCTCATGAAACACCTACCCTACTGCACAGCATCTGTGCATGCCTCGTCATGGCTCCGGGGATTCGCTTGCTCATATTCCTCCGCCTGCCTATCTTCCCC
The DNA here is from genome assembly GCF_978045245.1 of Mus caroli. Classification (NCBI taxonomy): domain Eukaryota; kingdom Metazoa; phylum Chordata; class Mammalia; order Rodentia; family Muridae; genus Mus; species Mus caroli. The sequence goes on from NW_028227257.1 coordinate 171,670,071, forward strand.
CTTAACAAGCAGCTCATTCAAGGTTGTGACTTGAAACAGCCTATTTGACTAAGAAATAGCCAACCTGTCAAATGCTCCTAAATGAATAACCACCGTAGATGTGTCCATGTTTCACAGGGTTCTCCTAAATGCTTTACAGTCCCTCAATACAGATTTGTTTCTAAGTATGCAGAAGGTTTTGACAACCAATGGCCTGGAAAATCAAGCCTCCTCCAACTGCTTTGATAACGTTTCTCTTTAGGAAAAATGGTATTAAAACAAAAAAGGTAGGTAGCTGGGTTACCCAATATATTGCTTGCTACACAAGTATACTGATATATGTTCGAAACCCAAAGCACTCATTAAAATTAAAGACACAGACAGAGAGGGGGTAGGGTGGGGGTGTGGGTACTGGGCATGCTGACATTATAACCCAAGAGCTGGGTTAGTAGAGACAAACAGATAAGCAGATTCCTGATTCTAGCCAGCCAGATGATGTGAAACAATGTGATTTAGACCAATTCTAGATATGTAGTCTCAAAAAGTAAAGTGGAGAATGACTTAGGGAAACACACAGAATTGACCTCTGGAGGCTGAAGAGATGGCTCAGTGATTATGAGCGCTCACTGCTCTTTCAGAGGTCCCCAGTTCAATTCCCAACAACCACATGGTGGCTCACAACTATCTGTAATGGGATCTGATGCCCTTTTCTGGTGTGTCTGAAGACAGCTACAGTGTACTGACATACATAAAGTAAATAAATCTTTAAAAAAAAATGGCCTCTGGCCTCAATACACAGGTGCATTCCCCTACAGTGTGGGAAAGCACATGTATATCAGAGAGAGGGAGAGAGAGAGAGGGAGAGATAGAGATATGAAGATGTCACTCTGAGAAATCCTCAACAGTCCAAACTGCTCAGAATAGCAAAGAAAATCACCTGCACACAGCTCCCCCTGAGCTCTTTGGTTCCACCTGACAATGAAACACCAGGCAACCCCAGAGCCTCTTGGGTTTTGCTCTTAAAATACAACACACCCTTTTACACATCTTTACACCTAGGGACAGCCTAGCATCCTCTTTTCCAGCCAGGCCTGACCCATTTGCCAGCATCTTCCCTGAATGCCAGCTCATGCTGTGCAATTGAGATGGTACTTACTCATCTCTGCCAAGCCAAATGTCACCTGCCATAGCTGTGTCCTCTCCCCCTTGCCCTCTGCTCTCAGAGTACTGTGTTCCCCTCTCTCTTTAGCCCATCCCTATGTTTATCTAGCTTTGGATCACATAATTTCCTCACAGCTGAATGGAAACTCAGACAAACAAAAGCCTAACAAGACTGGGTTTTGATGCAATATTTCAGATAGTGCCTGGCTCAGAGAAGTGACCTCATAAACAGTGGGTCAGTGGGGAGGTGGATTGTGTAGCCACTGAATTTTGTTTTAAAAAGCAATCAGCATGGCATAGCAGTAATAAAAAGTCAGACTGGTGTCCTTTTTCTTAAGAGAGACCCTGAAGAGACTCTGCTGTGCAGGGCAAGAGCAGAACAAACCTAGAAGAGTCCAGAAATGATTCCACGGTTCCAGTGGGGTCACCAGATACCACCTGTAGCTGGGCCAGCCAGTGCAGTAGAAGAACCTCGAATGTCCACTTACATCCATCAGGTTAGCCTCTACTCTAGGTCACCTCCCCAAACAGAAAGGAAATGGGAAGTAACTTCCAGGTGATGAGTGGCCTAGGCTTTGCCTGGACCAAGCCACAACACAAGCCTCATGAACATACAGAGACCAGGTAGAGTATTATTACTGTCTGAGTGCAGGCTCCAGGCAGGCATTGTAGAGGAAGAGGACAGCAAAGATGGCAGTTGCGCTGGAGGTATATCTTGGTTGACTGAATGTTTGCTTAGCATCCAGGAAGCCCTGGGTGAAATACCATCACTACATTAAAAACTTGGGTGTTGGTGTACAATGTAATTGCCAAATTTGGGTGGAAGAGGGAGGGGCGGAAGAATTCTAGGTCATTGTTCGGTAGACAGGGAATTCAAGGGCAGCCTGGTATATGTGAAAACCTGTCTTTAAAAGGCAAAAAGGGAAATGGAAAAGAAAAGATGCCAGTCACTTTATAATGCCCTTTTGTTTGCCCAAGGTAGCTTCTTCCTTGAAAAACTTAGACAATCTAGCATTGAGTGCTGAATACACACATTCATTCTCCTGTCTTGATTGAAGTCTATTATAACATAGCTCCCTAACTCATGTAGGGGAAAGCCTATTGATTAGATCATGAGTCTTGCATGGGTAGGGATGTCACTTGCCACCTTGAAATCTCTATCCCCAGAGTTGAGATGTGCTTTGCTGAAAGTGAAGTAAACTGAATTGAGTTGAGGTACTGAACATCTGCCTTGGAAACTGAACACGATGTAAAGCTCCCCCATTAAAGCAGTTCAGACACCCTTACCTCTTTAAGCACCAGCACACACATGCCAGGCCCCACTGACTGAGGTAGCTCTGAAATCCTTCCTTTGTTCAGGAATGGGCCTGAGAAACACCGGTGGTTGACGAACAGCTGTGGGCAGCAGTACTTAGCATTGATGGCTCCTACTGCAATAGAAAGGTACAGTGAGATGCTGGGGATTGCTACGTCATGATGTATGGGGCTGACAAGACCTGTGCTGGATCTACAGATCTCACTCACTTTGACTACTGAAGAATCCGGAGAAGAATTGGACCCTGAATGGTCATCGCTTCCCCTAGAACTAGTGCTGTTGTGACTCTAAGCAAGCATCCTAACTTCAGTTGGAAAGTTTGACAGAGAGAGACATGGTTTTCCTCTTGGAGAAAGGTGTCTTGTGTCCTAACATCAACACATTTTCAGATCTGTAATACTATCTTAAGATAGCTATGTAAATATAGATTTTTCTGTGGATTATATAGCATCTAAGACACAGAAAGGAACAGACAACAGCAATGACAAGCTAGGTATCATTACAGAGTTCAAGGACAAACACTGTCCTACAGTTATGATCCTCTCTACGTCCTACTCCAGTAATTCCCCTCATTTTCCATAGAACAGTTGTTCTCAGGCTTCCTCACGCTGTTGACTCTTCAGAAGAGTTCTTCATGTTGTGATGACCCACAGCCATAAAATGGTTTTCCTTGCTACTTCGTAAGTGTAATTTTGCTACTGTTATGAATCTTGATGCAAATATCTGTGTTTTCCAATGGTCTTGGGCGACCCCTGTGAAAGAGGTTGTGATCTACAGGTTGAGAACCCAGTGCCTTCAAAGTATCCATCACACTGAATATAATACTTATCACTCTCATTCAAGTCAATCAACTTTAGTGCTCAACACGTGAATGTGTGCAGCAAGTGATAGATGCCTGGGATCTTCACAAAAACATTTCATGGGTGGTTTTCTGTCACATTTTCTTAGTTTGCTTAAGTTTTGTAGAGTCACAAGTCAATAAGCATATAGCAACTTTTGCCAACACATTGAAAACACTCTGTTTCCTGTATACATGATTCCGCCCTTTTAGTCAAGTATCTTATAAACTCTTAGCTGTTGCTAGCTTTTTAGAGTTTCCAGTAATGATTTAAGGAATGTGCCTTCAAAAGTTGACTTCAGCATATGGGCAAGAGACTTGTGTAAGGGCATAGCAGAAGTAGAATTAGCTTCTCCATCCACCTACATACCTAGAGAGGTAAAGCTGACCATAGTGTTCCCCACAGTGATGACCCCACTGACATTTCTGACAGCATCGCATTAGAATTGCTGTTCTTCCACATCCAGGCCAACTAGATATTGCTAGACGTTTCCATATTGCCAGTATGATGGAGAGAAAATTACCCTCACATGGCTTGAACTCCTCTCCTTTGAATGCACTCATCCAGCAGGGTATGTTGGGTCTCTAACTCTACATCCCAGATGGTGTGGAACTCACAGCTCTTCTGCTATGGCATCACAGGTGCTGGAATAACAGGTGTGCACAACCACCTCTGGTTTGAGTAACATTTCTTGGTGTTTATGAATATAGATTATTGTCCCTCTTTGGGCTAAGGGCCCTACTCTCTGAACCAATGAGATTCCTTCAAAAACATTAGTATTTGTTTGAAGGCAATTTAACAGTTCAGAAAGGCACCTTTCTTAAACTTAATAGCCAGTAAGTAGGAAGTATGAATTTTATATTGAATATACAAAAAGAGTAATATTACTGCAGTAGACTATAAACTGGTGTAGTTTAAAAAAACATTTTTAAGTTCTATACAAGAAAGAAGAAGAAAATTAACCTCACAAACTGAATATACTTATAATCTTTGGTAGTATTACCCAGACCGTTAGTTAAATGGTCATCTAATCTATTTATAGAATAGAGATTTTAGCTATTCCAGTTTATGAAGACACATTTATAGTTACATTTGATGGTCCGATGGTAGCCCACAACTCTGTCTCACAAGGATGCAAGGCTTAATGTGTTGACGAATATATTGTTCACAATCAGACTAAGAGTAAATCAAGGGTGGATATATGTAAGTCGCTGGGGCAGTGGAGCAAATAGATAAGCCAGAGCAGTGACACACACTTGAAATCCTAGTACTAGATAGGCTGAGGCATGAGGATTGAGAAGTCAAGGCTAGCCTGGGCTACCTAGCAAGACCATGTCTCAAAAAGTCACATGGAACTGTGATTAAATAACAAGGAAGGAATGGCCAATACCAGTTCTCCATGTTTTCCTTTTCTTTACCATGGTCAGAGATGCAGGATGCTAACCTGATTTACAATGGCCAAATATCACACCCGTTCTTTTCCTGAAGATTACAAGACCGGTCTACAGACCCTGACGAAGCAGTAGTAAAGATGAAGTATGACTTTAGCTTCATAAAAGTTCTTTTTAAATGTCTGTCTGTGAGTGCATAGCATCAGAAAGGAAGGAAGGAAAATGGGCTCAAAGTTGAGAAGCAGAGACTATAGCCACACACGTCTGCCGTCACAACGATGCAGTGGAAGAGATGGCGTCTTTCATGAGGTGTATTTACCTGGACTGTCCATCTGCGGCGGCAGCAAGCAAAGCTCATGAGGTATTTTCTCAATAGGCACTGGGGATAATAATCTGTGGATAAAGAAAATCAACTATTAAGGGCACAGGCTTAAGAGGAAAGGATTGGCACACTGTGGACTCTTCATATTTAAAATTAGTATGCCAAGAATTCAAGACCAAAGCCTTTACAAGGTAGGACAATTGTACAAAAATAGGCCCAGTCAACCAAATTAGGAAGTCATTTTGTGTTCAAATCCACTTGATGACCCTAACAAGCCTAGGCACACAGGCCTCTGAGTGGCCATACTGGACCAATGAGTTTCTTCTGAACTTGGAATAATGTCTTCAATTACATTTTAGATACAACTGACATATAATTAACGTCAGACTTCTCCACTGCAATTGTCTAATTAAAACAACCTTCAGGTGACTTTGGACATCTTTAATCTATGCCTCTGTGAGACACAAATATACTAAAAAGATGGCTACAAGGAAGAACATTAAACTGATGACTGTTGGAACTTTAATTGTGGCTTGTTCTTTTAGAGTTCAGTTAAAAAGTTGATAGATAAATCTAATTTTTTAAAGAGTGGTGTAAGGAGAATATAGGAAATCTGGGACTCACAGGTGTTCACCTCGGGTAGCCGAATAGCAACTGCAGTTTTTGAAAATTGACCTAAATATCAACTAAACCATCAACAGATGTCTTAAGATGGGGGAGGGCTGCATCCTCTCGAGCAGTGGATATTAGACTGTGGTTCCCTAAGCCTACAGAACTGGCATCAGCTGGAATATGTAGGAATACAGATTCTCAGATTAAACCCCAGATATCCTAAGCCAGAAATCATGCTCATGGGGCCCAGCAATCTGTGTGAGGTGTGAGAATCATTAATCCTTGAACTGCGAGCTTGGACTCATTAGCAAGAGCTTACTGCTGATCTAACTGCATCATACTACATAGATAAACTGGAGTTAGGACCCAAGCCTGCCCCGTGGTGTTCCGGGATGACCACATAAAACACCATAGCAAGTCATTATCCTCATTCAGTGACTGCCTCGAGTATCTGTTTCATCTTTTATTTACATTTAAGCCTGAACGCACGCAAAGGTGCTGTTTTCAGTTAGCTTTATTACCATATGTTTTTGTTTCCTTAAGAAAACACAATCCCTTCAGATGGAAGGAACATTTGGATGTGTTTTAAATATTTTATAATGTGCAAAAGGCTCACCAGAAGCTCCAACTTTTCAAACACATTCCGCCCTCATGTACAACACATTACCCTAAAACCTCCATCCCCGCGCCACCCTGCATCAAACTGCAACCTATATCTACATCAAAAAGGAGAGTCAACATTTTTTTTTACACTTGAAACCAAATTTGGTATTTAAAAAAAGAAAAACCAAAAAAAAAACCTCAATAGTTATTGTTTTTAAATGAGAATGTTAAGACATGAAGGACAAAAGCCACTGCTCAAGCTCAGCCAGATGGGTGTCTGGGCACTGGGGATGACACTGAGGACTTTTGCCTCTAGGTGTTCAGGGTCAGTAAAACAGATCACCCATCTGTGAACTACACTTGTCACACAGGGCCACAGAGACTCAGCACCAGACGCAGTCATGTCCATCCATGTGAAAATAAAAATAAGAAATAACCACTGGGGCTGTAGAAGGCTTTGAGGGTGGGCTCTGAATTCTGCACGTCATGACTGCACAAGGAGGAACAGCCGTCCCATAGCTGGTAAGCTGCTTGCTAGCTGATGCCCCAAGAAAACCTCTCAGGCCGTTTGTAGCTAACCATGCACTTAATGAGAAGAAAATGAAGTGGGGGAAATACATACTGTTTTTCCATCTTGAAATGGACAGTCTTTCTCTTGCTTTTGGCTGTAAATGGGAAAAGAAAAAGAATAGGACACTGTTAGTAAGTTTAATCCTTCTTTAATGGCTTAGTGTAAAGGTATAACCTGTTTGATTTATTTAGAGGTGGGGTCTCATGCAGCCTAGAACTGGACATGTAGGTGAAGGCAACCTTGTATGCCTGATCCTCCAGGGTCTACCTTCAGAGTGTTGGGATTACATGGGTGCTCCTCTACACCCAGCCTGAGTAGTTCTGGGACTGAGCCTGGCTTCCAGGGATGCTAAATAGGTGGAGGAGAAAGTAGCTATCTAGGTACATACTCTCTCATCAGACCTGCTTCCCCAGGCCTGCATTACTACTGAATAGGACAGGGACCATTCTAATATGCCTTTTAAGTCATTAAATAATGAAGACAGTCTTTATGGCAAAGTCATTATTATTTTTTATTAAGATAAATCCTTGTGTTCATTCTTAAAACTAAAAAGCTGTCGAAGTCAAACAACAAGTATACATAGTATCTCCTAGCATAAAATAGATATGATTTTATCAAACAAGAAAAAGATGTAAGTACATCTATATAATCTTACCACTACACTGGTTGTTTTATTTTAAAGGGTACTTTTTTAAAAGGAAGATAAAGAGAGCACACATTACACTGCACATAAACACACATTAAGATAAATTGTAGCAAACTCCACAGAAATTCTGATAAGGTGAAATATACTGCTAAGATAATACAGCTCCAAGTCAGCCTCATGGAAAGAGAAGAGACAGCTAGCAATGTATCTGCTCAAACATTCAAATAAAACCAGCAAATAATGATAGGGGGATAAGAACACTCTCTGTAATATCTTTAAAGACTTGTTTTATTTTTAACTATGCAGTGTGTCTAAGTGTGGCTATGTGTATGTGAGTCCAGCCAAGGCTGTCAGATCCCTTGGAGCTGGAGGTCCAGGTGGTTTCCAGGTGCATAATGTGAGCCCTGGGTACCAATCAGACGATTAGGGTCTCTACAAAAGCAGTATACATCCGTAACCACTGAGCATCTACCCAATTCCAGTTCTTGCATTCATGTCTTAAGCACACATCGTTCTGTAAAAGAGTTCTGTAACTCTTGAACTGTTATCCTACCCAACACTAATAGTTGTAGAAATTTGATTAGCATAAACAAGTGCTAAGTTGGGAAGTGTGGTGCACACCTTTAATCCCAGAACTAGGGAGGCAGAGGCAGGTGGATCTCTGTGAGTTTGAGCCCAGTCTGGTCTACAGCGTGAGATCCAGAACTGTCAAAGCTATACTGTGAGACTGTCTTGGGGACAAAATGTTGATGTTAGAAGACAGAGAGTTATTTGAGTCAAGACTGCAGACAAAGCTGAGGTCTATCTTTTTATCCAGGTGATAAACATTTATTGGAAATAAATACTAACAGAGGAGCTGAAGACATGGTCGCTCACATGTATGCATATCCACACACAGATACATACATACACACACATTTAAAATAAATCTTCAAGAAGACTAAATGTAAAACCTGATGTGAGGAATACTCAATAGACTGTCACTCATAATTAGTCGCTGCAATACAAAGAATAAACTTCTATAGGCTCCAATATGGGGGAAAAAAGGTGTACAACAGTTTGTGTTGGTTGTGCAATGCCATGCTAAGAAACTAAGTACAGCAGGCTTGGGAGCAAAATGCAAAACTGAGAGAGTGCTAGCATGCTCACATCACGGTTCAGTGCATTGGGTTCTAAATAGCTAAGATATGGAAGTAACCTAGCTGTCCATCAATGGGGGAACAGGTAAGGAACAGGAGGCATAGAAACCAAATAGAATTTTTTTCCAGCCAGAAAGAAGAATAAATTTGTTGTTGTTTTCAGAAAGAAAACGTGTGCGACTGGACATGATCGTATTAAGTGCATGAAGCCCATCTTCAGAAGGCAATGCTATTTGTTTTCTCTCATTTGTACTTTATAGATTTTATAGTTACATGAAACCGTGTATGCATATACCAAACAAAAGTACAAATGAACTAGGGAAACAAACAGGGCAGTGGGAAGGCAAGGCAGGAATGAAGGGAAGATGGGATCAAGAGGCAATAAACTCAACATGCAGTACATACATGCATGAAATTTTGAAAAAGAACATGCATACAAAGGGCTTGACTATGCCCCCAAATTAGGAAGGACTCCTTAACTTCTATGTGGTGGCTGTGGTTATTAGGACCTTACCATACTAAACTTAACTTAGGAAACAAAATACTGCATTCACTTTAACCAACATGTGACTTTTCTCCATAGGAACTGGATGACTCTGCAGTTTCTCCTGTCTGTAGGAAGGAAGGAGTGGAAGGGTGTGTGGCAAGAGGCTTTGTCTAAGGGATAGGAAAAACAAGGCTGTAATGGATCCCAGGGAAGACATCATGCAGTCCACACAATCTAGTTAGTCATGTCCAAAAACTCGAGGGTGGAATAATTATTATGACCGCAGGAACATTCTTCCTATCACCCATTTACAAGGAGCCATATTTTTAATCTGTTAAGACAACACAGCCACCAGTCAGGAATAGGGGAAGTTCGAGACTTCTCCAAGTGAATGCCAAGGATGCTCTTAAATCTGTGGGCATCAAAGAAGAGAAACCACCTCTGAAGAAACTTTATTTACAGCAGAGACCTAAGGATGCCCAGAAGTAAAGTACAGAACAGGGCGCTAGGAGGAAGTAAGGCTGACCCAAACGCTCTCTAAGGATAGCACTACAATTACCATCTCTTTAAAAAGGAGCTTTTAGAAAAAGTGTGGTGTGTGTGTGTGTGTGTGTGTGTGTGTTCACACATGTGGAAATCAGAGGACAATGTCAAATGTCAGTTCTTATTTCTATCTACCTTATTGAGATAGGGTCTCCTCTTCACTGCTACTAACACCATGCTGCTGGCCTGTGAACTCCTGGGTATTCCCCTGTCTCCACCCCCCACCTCATCACAGATACACTGGGATTACAAGCCTACACCACTGAATCTGGCTTTCCATAGGTTCTGGGATCTGAACTCGGGTCTTCATGCTTGCAGGGAAGGGCTTCACCACTGAGCCCTCTCTCTTAACTCAAATATCAACCATCTCTTTCACAAAGCGTGAGGCCTGTTATCTCTAAGGGCTCATACTATTCAAGTAGTAAGAAGAAATCAATGCAAAGATACACTTGGTCTGAAGATTCTTAAGCCATGGAGTTTCCAGGAGGAAGGACCTACAGCGTCATGGTATGGCTGCTTTGTGTAGATGGATGTGATGTGTTCTAATTTAACTACATAACATGAGGTAAGTGGTTAGTAACAGACCTGTGTCCAAGTCTGAAACTGCAGGCATGGATGTTCTTCGCATGCTCCATGGAGGGGGCTTAGGAAAACAGAGGTTGTTGAGTCTCCACCCCCAAGATGTCTGATTCGAGATATCTGGTTATGGACTGAGAACCTGTCATGTTGGTAAGTTAGCAGGAATGATATAATTTGGTATTGGGGGCATCAAAAAATATGAGGTCCTATATTGTTAAATCTAAACATTGCTCAGTTATTGTTAGTCATTGATGCTAAGAGCATTTAGGTCAGTAAATTGCTGAGATCATGTTTGATTACTTGATTTCCGTTTGGGGGATGTGTGTGTGGTACCAGAACACATGTGTCTGTGTCGGCCAGAGCAAGACATCAAGTGCCTGCCTCTATTCCTCCCCACATTTTGTTTTATGTCAGCATCTCTCACTGAACCTGAAGCTCGCCTATTCTGCTAGGCTGGCTGGCCAGCAAGCAAGCTCCTGGGATCTACCTATCTCTGATTCCTAATGCTGGAGTAGAGGCATGCCTAACTTCTTACCTGGCTGTGGGGTTTGGTCCTCATACATGCACAGCAATAGTCACCTACTGAGCTGATTCTCTGGCTCTGTGGATTCTTTTAGAGGAAACTACATGAGAAGAGCTAGAGTCCCCCATAAAATAATAATAGAAAAACATCACGTCAGCCCATGCCTTCAGTCCCAGCATTTGGAAGGCAGAAGTCAGCAAGAGCCCGACAAGGGCCTACACAGTGAAACCCTTTCTCAAAAAACAGAGAAAAGAAAACAACAACAACAACAACCTCATGCTGTCTAACCTAAGCTTTCTCAATGAAAACAATGGATCGCTCTGTGATTGCCCCTGACTGTCACCTAGAGGGATGTCCAAATGTCCATCTGACGTCAGCATTTAAGGAACAACTGAGATACCAATACAGGCATGCCTCAGAACACCTGAAACCCTTAGTGTCACAACCTCCTGTACCCAATAGCCCGTCCAGTCACTGTGAGTATGCACATGAGTTGTTTATCAAATCTCTTTCCACTGGGAAACACTTACAGGATGCTTTATATGGTGTGGTCAGAGGGTACGAATTGGCCTCACACCAGCCCACAGGGAAGATATCCATGGAGTCCATGTCCACGATGACATCTGGCATTGGGGTCTCCAGACCTACATGGGGAGAAACCAACATGATGGGTATCAGGAAGAAACACACACACACACACACACTAGAGCACAACATCCCCAAGACTGAAAAATACATTTCTGGGAATGGTTTACAAATTGATAACAGTATAAGGGATGGCTTAGAGAGTCTATAGTCTTAAAACGGGTACAAAATATTTAGAGAATCTAAGATAGCTCGAATAAAATCGAAGTTTGGAGGAAACATATATGTCACCCTAAAAATGAGGAGGGAGAGGATGCTAGGAAAAACTGGATCAGAGCCAGATATGTTCAAAAAGGGACCAGATGTCCCCTTTCCTAAGAGTAGCTTGAAATTAAAGACATGTGGTACAGCTTGTAAACCACCATGGGAGAATTTGTTCTACACCAAGCAAAGAGTAACTGTTAACGAAATAAAAGCAAACATTACAGCCAAAAGCTACAACTACGGGGATTCTACTATTTAGGAACTGAGAGGTAAGGCAATCTGCTGAGAGATTTGCCTCTCAGCTTTGACTGGAGCAGCTCATTTTTGTATATGTGTATATACGTGTATGTGTTTGTGTATGTGCAGTTGCATATATGTGCAGGTATGAGTGCACTTCTGTGTGGAAGCTAGAGGTCAACCTCCTAGGTCATTTCTCCACCACACACACCTTAGTTTTTGAGATAGGGTCTCTGACCCTAAGATCCTAAGCAGGCTAGGTTGGCTGGCCAGTGTATCTCAATTCAGGGACCCAACTGTCTCTGCTTTGCCATATTCACATACCATGACACTCAGGTTCTTTTGGGGGGATGGAACAAAGGTTTTTGTGCCTTTGTGGCAAATACCTTCCTTACCAACTGACCCACCACCCAGGCCCTAGACTCATTCATTTTCAGCTCAGTTTGACCGGCAGATGCTATGTCACACAAAACACTTTTCTATAAAGAAATCTTCTTTTATTCATGAAAAACTTCTAACACCACATCCTGTTTCGTAATTGCAACTGTGCCCTGTGGCAAACCATCATCACAGCTGGGAAATGTTGAGAAAAGATGAAAAACCTACAATGAGAGCTGAAGCATCGAGCACCCTGAGCTACAGAGAGAACAAAGTTGGACAGCATCCCACTAGTTAGCAGAAGGAAATTCCACAAGGAACCAATAGTTCTCAACAAAACAAAACAACATTTCGATGGACAAATTCTCAAAGAACCAAAAGAAAAGATAAGAGGTCTATTAACAGCTAGTGGCCCTCTGAATCTACTTAGCCTCATTGTCTTCAATGATATTTAAGATAAAAATATCCCTGTATCCCTCCTCAGATATCCACGTTATCACACAGCACCTACAGAATTTTCAATCAGATCCTCCCCTGACCTGCCTCCCCCAAATGGCAACCAGCTAAACACCAAGTCCCCAACACAAAGCAGTGCCAACTGCACCATGACTGATGGCCCCCTCCTTCTCCATCCTTAGGAAAATATGGTGAACACTGAGTGTGCACTTTAGTCAGCAAAAGCTCTTAATTTACTACTAAGCCAATAAACTGGTGAATATTACCCATTGTGGAGGGAGATGGGTCAGTCAATGAAGCGCTTGCTTTGCAAGCACAAATCCCAAAGCCTTATGTTTGTGTGCTTGTTGCTTTTGTTTGGCTTTGTTTTGAAACCAGGTAGCATGGCACATGTTTGTCATCTCAGTTTGAGGGAGGCAGAAACAGGCAGATCCCTAAGTTCCCATCTCCCAGTGAGAGACTCTCTTTCAAAGATCAAGCTGGACAGAACCTGGGGAGCTATAATTAAATTTGTCCTCTGGCCTCTGTGTGCACAGGGACACATGTGCACCTGAACACACACACACACTTTTCCAAGTAACTTTCCCAGTGTCTTCCTATGGACTAGACTCTTCATACTGAAGGGCTCATGAATCCAAGCAGGTCTAGACAAGAGAGTCTTGAGGATGTTCCCCAAAGCACAAAATCATTTCCTCCACTTTGGGTTCATAAAAGTAGTATTTGTTTCTTTGTGTCTCAATCATTTTCCCACAGGTTACATTTATCCACCAGAAATAGAAATATCTTCACAGCGGCTGTACTAGACACATCAAAAATGAAAGTATGGGACTGTCTACAGATAGTGTTCAGAGCTTTACAGAGGATTACCAACACTGGAATAACAAGATGAGAAAAACAGTACAGCATGCAAGCCCAGACACTAAGGCCCGGTATAATGCATCTCCCTTCTAGTCAGTGGTTTATAAAAACTAGAATCTTTTCCCAGTGTGAACTAAAAATATTACATTAATCTCATATACTTTAATCATTGAACTCTTCTTAACAAAAGACCTTCTAAAAGATACTTAAAAAAATGATCTGGCTTCCTAAGGAGTCAAATATTAACTAGAAAAGATCATTTTAATTACCTAAAAGTGGTCAATCAGCCATGCACTGAAAAGACTTCAGATTGATTTAATGCATTAAAATAACTAATAAAATTGTTGTAAAGTCTTTTGTAAATTTAAATTCTCAGATAAATGGCCTGTAATCAGAATAATCGTTATCTTATAAAGTAATTTAATAGCCACAAAGTGACCATAATGAAGTCCTAACATTCTATTCTATGGACTGAGAACAGAGATGATATCTGTAGATAAAAATATAGTATGAAGAGAAATTGGTGCCACTGTGTTGTCACTTTAGACAGTGCCAACTTTTAAAGGATCTCTAAGCCCAAAGTCCAAACAAAACAAAATAAGTAAAATTCAAGCAAAATCAAGATGGTCTGGAGTTTAATATATGCTGTGTGTATTTGTGTACACACTCCTGCTTGTGCACATACACATACATAAGCACACAGAGAGGTCAGAGGACACTGTTGGGTGTCTTACTTAATCACCATCCACCTTACAAGGTCTCCCTGCTGAACCTGAAGCTTAGCAATGTATGTGGACTCACTGGCCAGTGCGCCCCTGGGATCCACCTATCACTGCCTTCCCAGTGCTGATATGATAGCTCACTTTGCAACAGTTTTCACATGGGCATATTTATATCTTTTAAATAATGAAAATGAGGCATGATTTTGACCAATGACTCTATAGTATACTTAACACTCATTGGGAAATATTCAACTAATAGTTTAAGAGCACTTTGTAAAAATATAAATTAGGTCTGGAAGATGTATACTTTATCCCTTAATTTTTGTTTCTTAGTTTTCATTATTACACAAAATAATGTAAATGTAAAAAAAACAACAACAACAACAACACTGGACATGAAGTGGAGTTTTAGATAGTTTTTTTTTTCCCTATAAAACCCAAAATTTGTATCTTGAGGAAATCAGGGGGGAAAAGGTATGGTCAAAAATGTTAAATGTGCGTTAAATGTTGCTCATCTCTCTCTTTCAAGAAACAGAAAGCTGCAGCGTCTAGCGAATTAAGCACAAGAAAATGCCAAGCACGGGAAAATGAACCCTGGGTAGATCTTAATGGCTTCGCTGGTTTCCCCAGCTATAAAATCAGGACCTGCGTACTGCTGTTTGTGTTAGGTAATTAACAGCTGCAAAGCATACTGAAAGGAGAAACTGCTAAATAAATAATGACTGCACAGAATCTCAACCATAATTTGCTAAATAAGAAAGAGGACGCACAGGCTTCTAAAGTCGCCATTTCTGTTTGGCAGCTAACGCAAAGGGAGCATCATTCTCATTAATGGAGCTCAGAAGAAGTAGATAGAAGTGAGGTATAAAACCTCACCGAGTGACCGAGTGATTCCAAAAGGAGCAGCAACTGAGTCTACAAGTAGCAACAAAACCAAAGGTGTCCCCTTTGTAAGAACAAAAGTGTCACCATTTTGCCTGTAACTTTGTTTTGAAGTAGAAGCTGCGCGCTAGGAATCCATTAGGCAAAAGCATTCTCAGAGTGACTTAACTTCAGCCGGATTTTGACACCTGACCTACAGCAATGTTTACATTTATCTGAAAATTAATGACATGGTGACATGTAAGATGATCAGGTCTCCCATCTTCCAGTCTACTTGACTATTTTTATGAGACTACAAATTAGTCTGAGAACCTACCATGTACTGTTCAGACTTGTTTGCACAGGAAATAAGGGTCACATGATACTTGTGCCAAGTCTACCCCATTTCTTCTACACGCTCTTTTTCAACAGTGCTCTGGTTTGAAGGAGAACCTCCCTCGTAAGTTCATGGTCCCCAGATGGTGGAACTATTTGGAAAGGATTAGGAGGTGTGGCCTGTTGGAAGAAGTGTGTCACTGGGAGCAGGCTTTGGGGTTTCAAATGACGGTTGCTATTCCCAGTGTTTCCTCATGGCTGTGGGCCAGGATGTGAAGTCTCTGCTGTCCCTGCTGCTGCCTTAGCTCCTTTATCATGGAGTCTAGCCTCCTGAAGTCACATGCCCAATTAATGCTTTCTTTTTATCTTTTCTTGGTCATGGTGTTTTATCAAAGTAATAGAAAAGTAACTAAGATAAGTAGTGACAAGCACATGCCATAAGATGTAAGCTATGCACATACCCAGAACTCTAGACATTTTTTGTAACCTCATCAATTCTTATTGTTTTGAATATGCATCAAACATCTGAATTCTACCATTATGTTATGAAAAGATGGGAAAAAAACATAGAGACAATCTATTTTAATATTGTCTAAATCAAAATGCAACACAAGAAAACACAATGTTCTACCTAAGCCTAAAATATTTTAGTCACAAAATACATTTCTCTGAGTGTTCTGAATATTCTAACATAAATGGTATCTGTAGAGAACTGTCTCAATATCATTGAAAGAAAAGAAAAAAGTCTAATTTTATTCGGAGAGAGAAACCATTCTTCCATTGTTATTTTGAGGAAAAATAAAACATCCAATAGAAGAAACCAAAGTGAAGGCTATGCCCACATTAAAATGCAAATATATCATTTTGTTCTCATAATGACCAAGACCTCAAATACCATTTTTAGTGACTCATATTAATTTAATTGCAACATTAGCTTTTATAATCATAGATGTAAAAAGACCAGTGTGTTCCAAACATAATTATCTCACCAGCATCTCATTTCATGAAATTATTAGTTAAGATGAGCGCCTTGGCATGAATTTGTATTTGATTAGTTTCACTTATTTAAGAACACTGAATAATTTAAGATATGTTTAAATAGAAGGGTAACCAGGGGTGTATTTATGAGAGTGCTGAATTCTTTTCTACCCCACCCTCTGGAGCGTA
Organism: Mus caroli; assembly: GCF_978045245.1. Taxonomy (NCBI): domain Eukaryota; kingdom Metazoa; phylum Chordata; class Mammalia; order Rodentia; family Muridae; genus Mus; species Mus caroli. Next base: position 171,686,645 of record NW_028227257.1, read on the forward strand.
CCCCCAAGTTCTTCTAAACAGCAGCTGATTGTACATACCTTCTAAATGAAGCCATAATAACCGCCCTTTCACACTGACCACAGTGGCCACGCACACCTCTCCTGGATTCACAGGGTTCACAGCTTCAAGCTTCATGTTCTTTGAGAAGCCCCGAGAAAATGCCTGAAAGAGAAAGAGAGGTGAGTCTGAGACAGTAGTTCCCAGCAGAGAATAGTAGGTGACTACAAAGCTGCCATCAGGGAGAGTGAACACAGAGCTGGCCATCAGGGAGAGTGGACACAGAGCTGGCCAGTGGGGAGAGAGGACACAGAGCTAGCTAGCGGGGAGAGAGGACACAGAGCTGGCCAGTGGGGAGAGAGGACACAGAGCTGACCAGCGGGGAGAGAGGACACAGAACTGGCTATCAGGGAGAGAGAACACAGAGCTGACCAGCGGGGAGAGTGGACACAGAGCTGGCCAGCAAGGAGAGAGGACACAGGGCGGGCCAGAGGGAGAGAGGACACAGAGCTGGCCAGCGGGGAGAGAGGACACAGAACTGGCTATCAGGGAGAGAGAACACAGAGCTGACCAGCGGGGAGAGTGGACACAGAGCTGGCCAGCAAGGAGAGAGGACACAGGGCGGGCCAGAGGGAGAGAGGACACAGAGCTGGCCAGCGGGGAGAGTGAACACAGAGTTGGCCAGAGGGGAGAGAGGACACAACAGCATCTTATTTCTGAAACAGAATTTTGTTTACAGGCTTGTTTTCCTCCCAGCTCCTGAGCAAAGTGCCCTTCGTTCTTGGTTGCTTAGGTCAGGAATCATATCCATGCTTAACACACAGTGGATGCCTGAGACATTTCGCTAAGCAGATGAGGGTATGGACACATCCTTTCTCTAATACCATATGAAACTCCTTTCTATGGGATTTCTAACACGCACCATTTCTCTACTCTTCTATATTCCCTGCTAAAATCATACCTAGGGTGTTAAATGAGGCAGATGGAATATCCATCTGGTATGATTTTCTTTTAAAGGACATTTAAAGAATGCCCTTTAGCTTATAGCATGGGTCTGTTGGTGATACATTCCTTAGTTTGCATTTATCTGAAATTGTTTTTATTTTCTTAATACTTTTCTCTTTACTTTTCTTTTTTTACTAGATATTTTCTTTATTTACATTTCAAATGCTATCTCGAAATTTCCCTATACCCTCCCCCCACCCTGCTCCCCTACCTACTCACTCCCACTTCTTGGCCCTGGCATTCCCCTGTGCATATAAAGTTTGCAAGACCAAGGGACCTCTCTTCGCAATGATGGCCGACTAGGCCATCTTCTGCTACATATGCAGCATTTTTACACAGTAGGAGCTTGGAGATACAGAGAGATAGCTCAGTCAGTAAAAAGCTTGTCATTTAATCTAGAGGATCTTCGTTCAACCCCTTCAATCCATTTTTTTTTAAATAAACAGAAACCAAAAAAAAAAAAAATGCAGGTTGTAGCAGCCTTTACTGGCGACCCCGGCACTGCTGAAGGAGACAGGCATATCCTTGGGGCTTGCTAGCTGGTCAGCCTAGCCCCTGGGAGCTTCAGGTCAGCAGGGGCTTTGTGTTTAAAAAAGAATAAAAGTGGATGATATCTGAGGAATGGCATCAGAGGTTGTTCTCAGGCACGCACTCACACACTTACATACCTGAAACCGGTACACTCCCACCCACATACCGTAAACATACACATGCATGCATGTATACACACCAAAAACTATATATAGTAAAATCCACTGTTTGGGAAACCCTGGTTGATCTATAAAGATAAATTTGCTGACCCAGTGCACACAACCACATGTGCCCACAGTCATATGATGCAGAACAGCCCCTTCCCCCTCTCCTCCAAGCACCCTTGCACTAGCCCTGCATACCCAGTCCTTGATGCTCAGTTCCTACTGGCGATAGATGTGGCTTTCATTTCTATATTGCATCTACTTATTTTATATCATCACATAGATAGAACTGAACTCTTATGAAGCTTTATGAGTCTAATCTGTCTTAACTCACTTAGTCGATGGTTAGTTTTAAAAGTTAAAACTAAAAGATGGCTCATCTTCCAAAGGTCCTGAGTTCAATTCCCAGTAACCACATGGTAGCTCACAGCCCTCTGTAATGGGATCTGAAGCCTTCCTCTGGTGTGCCTGAAGATATTTACAGTGTACTCACATACATAAAATGAATAAATAAATCTTTAGAGGGGAACAAAACAAAATAAAGCAAGCCAAAAGAGAACAACACTTGCTGTGCATTAAAAAAAAAATAATCCACTTCTCACAACCTAGAATGATCTGGGCAGAGTCTTAATGAAAAATTATTCAGATCAGGTTGGCCTAAGAGCATGTGGTGGGGGACTGTCTGGCTGAAAGAGGAAAGTCCTATCCTGATGTGATGCAAACATTTCCTGGACTGGGTTATGAACAAGTAAACAGAGGCGGAGCTTTGCTTTTGTTCTTGACTGTAGCTATAAAGCGATCAGCTTAGAGGACCTGCCTTGACTTCCCTGATTTTATCTGAAGTCTGTAAGCTGGAATTTTCCACCTAAGTTGCGTTTAGTCAAGATATTTACCACAGCAAGAGAAATGAAACCAGTATGAAGCAAAATGTATTTGTAGATCATTCCTGCAAGAGTCATACATGGTCTGCCCTTACGTTATGGCTGAATAGTTCATGTATATGCACCACCCTTTATCAACCCATTTGCCGGTTGAGGGACACTGAACCATTTTCAACATTGGTTTGTTTGGTTGGTTGTTTTAATTTTTGTTTTTAATCTTCTGTAATGTCTACATTCAAGATCAGGGCCTCTCATTTCCATTCTAGTTCTAGTAAAACCACTCCAGTGAACTCCTTTAGTTCAAATGATTCTTCTCAGTTCCAGAGCTTCTTCTGTTGACAGCATTTATTTCCCATCTTCGCATGAATAACAAAGACACTTTCCTTCCCATCGACTGTTCTCAAACTCCAGGGTGTAGCAGAAATACCTAGAGAACCAAAGAATCGGCATTTCCAATAAGACCCCAGAGGATGCTAAAGCTGCTGGTGTGGGGACCAGAGAGTGGGAGCCACGTGTTCCATCACTGGAATTCCAGCAGTCCAAGAAAGGTCGCACGATACGTGTCTGCCAATCCCGGTATCTGGAGCGTGCTGGGTCTGCTCGCCTTTTTCTTCCTTCTCAGGAGTAATGTGGGTTTTCCAGCTTCTGCATGTCTTGGGACACTCTTGATTGAAACATGTATGTTCTAAATCTATGGCACAGGACCTCTGGGTTGTGCTGTATCCCTCCAGGGCTATGGGATTTCTGGTTTTGTTTTCTGTTTTAGCAAATCATCTTCTTAGCTGAGTCAATGATAAACTCTCTCTCTCTTTATAAGCAGTTTAAATGTCCATAATTTTCTTCTTTCCTCATCCAGGCTAATGGGAGATTTCTTAAACGTAGATGATTCAAGCAAGAAGTGGCATTTAATAAACAAGATTTGGGCTTTGCCTGTATGGTTCTCCACTGTCTGAAATGTTATCTTACTTTCCCCATATCTGTGTTTGCAATATTTGTCTGGACGCTAGAGTCTGACATATGAGGGCAGAAAGACTGAGTTTCACACAACTCTTTTAGTTGCCCCATATGTTGTCAGTTTGGGTTGTCGTCATACTGTGAGTATGGAAATCTGAACACTCTCCGGGTCCTTCTTGCCAACTGCTTGCTCTCTCCACGTGTGTGTGTGTGTGTGTGTGTGTGTGTGTGTGTGTTTTCTACTTCTCTCATGTGAGTTGTTTTGGTCCTGAGTCTGGAGTTAAGTAGCTACTTCCAGAGAATCAGTTCTGTATGAGTTTTCTCTGTACGATGAACAAGGCTCTCACCAAATATTACTCTCCAATAAATGTGACTTTCCTCAGGCAGCAGCTACTATAAATCGCAATCAAATATGCTAGAGTACTATATAAAAAAAGTGTATCTACTTTGAAATATATAAGCTCATCTAAACAGATTCCTAAGACCAATAAAAGACTATATCATTATATGACTCGTGTGGGAAGAGAAATCAGAGTAATTTAGATTTAAGTGTCTTTTTATAAAAGAAGTTGGGAAGGCAATTGTATCCTTCTGTAATCAAAACAAAAGTCATGTCCTGCCACTGACAGTCGCTTTGCTCCTTCCATTCCCTTTTCTCTGGAGATAAGAATCAGACATGTTTTCAGAGGGTGTTTTTAAAAAAAAAAAATTTTTTTTTTCGCCACAAGTCGCCCTATCTCATTCACACAATTATGTACGAAGCCTCTTTCTGGTAGCACAGCTGGATGGCTGAGTGGAGAATGCTGAAGTTACAAAGCATTTCATCTCACTTAATAAGGAAAAGCTACAACCACATAACCTCTTTTCATTTCCTCTTGCTGCTTGAGGGTGATTTATAAAGGATCAATAACAAAACTGTTACCTCTGGGTTTCTTTTACTGAGCATTTGGCTATGTCAATCCATCCTGTAACCAACTCTGATTGTTAAAACATCCCCAGGGAAATGTCTTCCACACAGCTCTCCTCTGGTACACATGAGATGCGTGATTAAAAAATGAATTCATAATAAGCATTCCATTAAAGAGCACTTGTAGCAAGCTAACAAATTCAGCAGAGTGCCAGTATGCGATGCGGATGCCAGCAGGCAGACCACTCTCCTGTCTATTAAATAACCGGGGAGCGAGAAACAAAAGCGCTCCTAATGAATACACCAGCAAATTCATTAAGCCAGATTTAATCTTGGTGACTGAATCCTGGACGATCCAAAGCCAACCTGGTCTGTGGTTAATTGCTCGAGAATGAAATGCCGTGTAGACGCTCATGGATAAAAGGGAAATTTCTAGGGGCTGGAGCGATGGCTCAGTAGGTAACGTATCTGCACTTTAAGCATAAGAACCAGAGTTCAGATACACAGCACCCATGAAAAAGCCATGGGGGCAGCATATAACAATCCCAGCGCTGGTTACTTTATCTTCCTAAAGACATAAAAAGTCAAAAAGGAGTGTTTCTCTTGTGAGATAGAACTCCCAACCTGGAACAGGTTTTGTGGCTTCATGGTCCTCCGTGACCTTAGTCATCCATAAAAGACAGGCCAGTAGATTCTGAGACGGTGACAGCAACATAATAAAAAGGCATGTGTTACTAGATTTGATAAGCCTCAAGGGGACCTGGAACATAGCCATACCTGTCCCCATCACACAGTTTGAAGTCCATCCCCAACAGTTCCATACTTCTGCATAGAAACCATTCCATACAACGTTACTATCATTAACCAAGCAGTCAAGAGAGTCCTGATCTCTAACTCCACCACTCCTGTTCCTCTATATCTAAGAGTGTTCATGACCCCAGAATTCAAAATACTTCATTTTCACTTATGCTCAGGTGTGCTTCTGTGAAACCAAGGCTTTCCATTCTTGCTCTTTGAATTCTGCTATCTCTGTGAGGTGGATAGTCTATTGAATGGCTATTCAGGAGCTCTGGGCACACGAGATCAGAAGCAAGCCCTTCGGTTAGTGATACTAAGTAGGGTAGGAGCTGTGGTTCAAAGAGTGTGTCATCTCTTCTTAGCCTAGGGAATTCCTAACCACAGGTATACTGAACACGCTTAGCATACCTAGGCTTTGTTTTTAGAATTGAAGTAACGTTTCCTATCCCTCCCTACAGTCTCCAGGGTTGATGAAACTTTAAGAGAACAATCTAGCAATCACTTTACCAAACTTTCCCTTACTATTATATTCAGTAAGTTCATCTATCCATTACTCATTCATGCTACTAAAATACAGCTGTCATGGCAATAATGTAAATTTTCAAGTAGACATAGTCAAAGCTGTTTGGCTGTCACGTTACTAGTAACGAAAGCACTCCTAAAGTGTTTGTTTCTTTGTTTGTTTGTCTGTTGTATGATGGTTTCTTGTAGCCTGGGCTAGATTTGAATTCACTGTGAATCCGAGAATGACTTTAGACCTCTAGTCTTTTTGCCTTTACCTACAAAGTGATGGGATTACAGGCATAGACTACCACACCTGGTTTGTGCAGGACTGGGAATGATACCAGGGCTGACCACACTCTAGGCAAACATTCTATCAACTAAGCTTCATCCCCAGGCCAGGATAACACATTTTAGTAAACATCTGGAGCAGACTATCTCTTACCCTTGACTCTTCTGAAAGTAAGCACTAAGCTCAAACACGGTCAAGCTAATGTGCATTTGTTAGTCAGTTTATCAGAGCAGCCTGGTGCAATCCTAACACACACAATATGAAATGAAGCTTGTTCAAAACCAGTGGTGGTTTCACCGTCTTCCTGTGCCAGCCAGTACTCCATACTCGGTCACCAAATAGGAGAAACATCACAAAACAGGGAATAGCATCTACAACTTTAAATGGGAGCGAATGGGGAGAATCTTACATTTTTGAAGCAGAAATGAGGTGCTTCTTCTGCCTGACGCTGCTTGTGGTAATCCACCCAGTTAAAATCCTGGCCTGAGTAACCTGGGAGGGAGGAAACACAGATACATGGTCTTAGCTGAGCTGGATTCCAGGAAAATGATCCCCCTGCCAGGGGGGTCTCCTAGAAAAATAATAAGAAACGATCATTTAGAACCAAAGAGTAAAGTCTTTGCAAGCAGTAGAGCATCCTTGATGAGCAAGTGAAAACACTTAAGAAACTAGAACGCCTAAGTACAGGTATAGGAGGTGTGCAACAGGTGTGATTACCTAGGATCCGAAACCACAGAAGGAAGATGGGGCCAACCATCTGCCTCAGAGAGGCTTTTGACAATGGGGAGACTGGCTACTGAGAATTTGACAGGAATGCATTCTTTGTGTAGTGTGTCTGTGTGTGTCTGTGTGTCTGTGTGTGTGTCTGTGTCTGTGTGTGTGTCTGAGTGTCTGTGTGTGTGTCTGTGTGTGTGTCTATGTGTGTGTCTGTGTGTGTGTGTCTGTGTTTGTGTCTGTGTGTGTGTCTCTGTGTCTGTGTGTGTCTGTGTGTGTCTGTGTGTCTGTGTGTGTGTCTGTGTCTGTGTGTGTGTCTGAGTGTCTGTGTGTGTGTCTGTGTGTGTCTATGTGTGTGTCTGTGTTTGTGTTTGTGTCTGTGTCTGTGTGTGTGTCTGTGTGTGTCTGTGTTTGTGTTTGTGTCTGTGTGTATGTCTGTGTGTGTGTCTGTGTGTGTGTTCATACGCATGCTTCAGAAATCTAAGGACTTAATTTACATGAACTTGAAGGCACCAGATGAAGTTATGGGTGATGCTGCTATCTTTCTGGTAAGCAGGTGTAGTTTTGCCTGCTCATCCTTCCCAATCAAAGCAAAACAAGTGACCCCTCCTCTCCCCTCCCCTCCCCTCGCTTTTCTCTGAAGCTCGTGCATCAGTGACTGCACAGATGACGTCTGTACACAGTGGGCTTTTCCTTCCCAGCTTGACCTTTCTCATTTACGGTCTAGAGGAGCTCCCATCTCCTCGAACAGTTTCTCATGTTTGCCAGGATGAATATACACTATATATGTCCATCCTTTAGCACACTTATTTCTCAAGTCCCTCCCAGAACCTTCTATCTACCTCCCAAAGCCTTACACAAGAGGAGACCCGTGTCTCCCAATTCTCTGTTCTGCACCCTCAGCAGGAAGGTACCAAAGCCAGCCACTTACACACTTACAGGCCTGCTTCCTTCACTTCGAGGGGCTTTGCCACACAAGCCTCTGCTCCTCGCACTGCCCTCAGTTCTGTTTTAAAATTCACCCTCACACACACACACACACACACACACACACACACACACACACTGTTTACTTTCCCCTGGTGGGGCTTCACCTTTTCTATAAACATACAAAGTCCTTTGAGCTCAAAACAACCTGAAGCTGAGGCAGCTAAGGTCAGCCTTGGCTTCTGTCTAGCATCTATTTTCTAATACCCATAGAATTGTGTGAACTGTATTTGGGTGTTCTGTATGGCTGATGTATGTCAGATAAAATGTTCTTATTTGGAAGTCACCCTTGATTGTAGCGCATAGATGTTTAGCCAGGTTTTCTAAAACTAACTTCTAATGGGCTGCAAAGTGTCATCTTGGACCTGGATATAATCTATACATCCAGAGGGCAACAGTGTCCACGGGGAAGCCATTTTTAATCTAATAATTTCTAGATAGAAACTTGTTGGGCTTCACCTGAGCAGCAATTAATTATCTGGACCCTAAAACTACCCACTTACTTGAAACTTGGAATGGCTTAGACTTGTCCTCCCCCTTCTCCTTGGAACTGTTATTCACTCTGTCATTTAAATTCTTTTCCTTTGGGCTGGTAATGAGCTCTTTTGGGATGGCAGTTTTAAGGCAGCTCAGAAAATAACTACTACATAAAAAACAAATTGCCGCAGAATGCATAATAGAGACAACAGGGGTCAATTACACTCATTTGTCAACAGAGGCGGAACAAGAAGAACTGAGGCTTAAGCACAACGAGGAAAACAGGTTTTAAACCAAGGAGGAGGGAAGAAAACAGCAAAGAGGAGAAAAAAAATAAAGAGGAAATAAAACCCCTCCAGCCATTACAATTCCTAAGAAGCTGCCTACCCAGACTATGTGAATGACAGCCATTAAAGGTATTTAAGTCTTTATGACTCTTTATTTTGAATGAAGACTTTCCAAAGGGTATGTATGCAAGAGGGAAGAGGTTGGTGACCCATTTTTCTTGTGATACAAATGAGCAGACAACAAACAGCCATTAAGTCTGGCTGTGCAAATGGACAGTGCCTTTGAAAAACTTAACAGTATAAAGAGCTATGCCCCTTGACATGGTTTCAGTCCTAGGAATTTATCTCAGAAAAGTGACCCCACTAACTGAGAAAATGAGTTATATGTTGGGAAATGTACAGCAACTTTACGAAACTTGGAGAAGGCAAAAGTAACTCTCCATGAACAGAAAATGGTACAAGATTTACTCAAGACCCCTCTAAGCCCCTAAGATATCATACAGGCATGATATTGCATAGTTGGGGCAGGGAAATCATGAAAAATATGCTATGTCCTTCAGCTAAAAGGACTCATTGCAGACATATGAAATTACTAGAATTCTGAAAAAGATGTAAAGAAGAGAAAAATATAAAAAAGAAATTGTTTTGAACTTGTGACAAACGTCTTCAACTTATTTGTACTTTTTCAAGTTTTCACTAACAACTGTAAAAGGACTTCAGTGACAAAAAGTTATCTTTGTGCTAGTATAATGCAAAGTCAGACTATGTGTCAGCAAAGATTCTTTACAAGGTGTGACTCTTGCATGAGTGATGTTCCCCCACCACACAGACAGACACACACACGCACACCACATCACACACATTAACCACAAACCCACATTCATACACACACATCACACACACCATACAACAAACCACACACACACAGCACACACACATACACACACACACACACACATACACACACACACACACACACACACACACACACGCACATTTCACACACCATCACCCTTCAGCTTCACCAGTCCAGATTCTATCCAGAATGAGTGAGGCCGAATTCTGATATAGAAGTGAGTCAGAACTACCTTAAGGCTACCTCAGAGGCCCACTGCCCCTTGTCTATGCCTTAGAATAGGGTTACCAGCAAAGTTTAAGGTAGGATTTCACTCTCTTATAAAGCAGACAGCATAACAATAAAATCCCCTCTTAGATGTAGCCTCTTACTGTGCCATCATAAGAAAGTAGCAAAGGATATTATGCTTGCTATGTTCCAGCCAGACAAGGGGAAAGACACTCAGATCCTGAAGTCCATTGGGAATGAGACATTTAATAAACTACAGTTAAAGCCACCTTGTTAGACTGTCAGTCCTCAAGGATGTGCCTAGCCTCTATCCTAGACACTCGTTCCTTCACCCATGAAAAGAGTAAGCCGGCCCTCTGCATGCTGGGTGTGGGGCAGTTCTAATACTAGGATTAGAGAGGTGAAGCAAACTGACATAAGTCTACCCTTTATGGGGCTCAGATTTCCTCACAGAAAGCAGAGGAGACGAATGTAAAAAAAGTCAAAAAGTCAGCTGGTTGGAAAGATGACTCAGTCAGTAAAGGGCTTTGCTTGACAAGCATAAAGACCTGAGTTTCATCTCCAGAATCTATGGTTTTATTTTAAACAGTGAAAGAGGGAAAGAAGGAAAGGGAAGGACAAAAAACAGAGGTGACGGGATGAGAGGAGAGGGGAAGGGAACAGAGGGGAGGGGAAGGAAAGGGACAAGAGGGGAAGGGAGAACAGGGGAAGGAAGGGACAAGAGAAGAGAGGGGAGGGGAAGGGAAAGGAGGGAGGGGAGAGGAAATGAGGGGAAGGGAAGGAAGAGAAAAAGAAAACAAAGACATCACCATCACAGAACTTAGGAAAGAGACGCAGCTCTTCAGGAGAGAGAAGAAGTAGAAAAGAAACAGTGAGTCCAAGACCTCAGCTGTGAGTGCACACATCAGCAACAAGAATGGCAAGGCGGAGCAGGAATGAGCCTTGAGAACAGATTTCTAATAGTACGGACATAATGGGCAAGAAAACACTTGCAAAGTGGACTCTGCTTTGGCGTCCTAACACGGGACCAGGCGCTGGTATTTTAGACCCAAAAATCAACGGAAAACCAACGAAAGCAGTGAGAAGAAGTGCAATATTCGCCTATGTCTCAGGGTGCTCCAAGGTCATTTAAAACAGTAGGCATTCATGCATTCCCATGAGTTCTTCTTATTTACAATCAGGGAATACTGCAGAAAAACAACAGAACCTTAGGCAAGGGCCATTTGACCTGAACACTAGCCACAACGCTGCTTCTTACAGAATGAGAATTAGGCTGGGACACATTTCGTACAACAATTAAAACCCTTCTCTGTGTAAAAGCAAGCACAGCATTCTAGTTTGAATTATGTTAGGAGACAAAGATATCACCAGAAATAGACTCTAATATCATATAAATATCAAGTGTTGACAGGAAAAAGCAACACTTTAAAAAAAATCGTAAAGAATTATTAAATAAGCAAAAGGATTCTTAGTTTTTAACAACCAGAAATGTTTTCAATATTAGAAGCAACACAGCTTTACCCTCTTAACCCCGTTCAATTAAAAGTGACCTTTTTCACGGAGAATGAAAGAGAACACAGCTATTAATCAGGGAGGTATTCCAGTCTCCCGAGCCAGATGAACGATAAATTTTAAATTAAGATATATAGCAATCTGAAAAGTCAGAGAAAATCGTCAGGTGCAAGAAAACCAAAAGAATCCCATCATAGTCTGCCTGAGTGCTAAGGTCCTGAGATCGAACTCAGGCTGTCAGGTTTCCAAAGGTTTCCATTTTCACCTGGTGAGGGAGAACTAGCCCTGGACCTGTTCTGCATAATCTCTAAAGCTCTAAGTCACATCTCATTCAAATAGATCGATCAGAGTCATTAATGTGTGTGTAGGTGAATGCCAGTGTATGTGTTTATGTATATGTATATGTATATGAACATTCATATACATACATTTACATGCACACATAAGTATGAACCCATGCACATACATGGGGGAGGGTATCACATCTCTAACTCATCATGAAGTTAAACATGAATTTGAACTCCGGGACCTTCTGACGCTGGCAAGAGTATTCACCTCCTAACTGAGGCATAGCTCTGGCCCAGTACTGCATAAGCTCTAAAGCTCTGAGTCACATACCATTCAAAAAGATATATCAGTGACATTCCTGTGTGTGTGTGTGTGTGTGCATGTGTGTATATGCATATTCATATAGAAAATGAATATGCACAATTATACACGCATGCATTTTTTTTTGTGGGCATCACATGAATGCCAGGCTGATCACTAACTTATCAGGAAGTTGAGCATGAATTTCAATTCCTGATCCTTCTAACTCTGGCTAGTGGTTTTCACCTGGTGGGTTAGATGTTACACTGACCCATAAATATACACTCTATAAAACTCTAAGCACATATAAATCAAATGGATCTATGACTGCCATTCTTGTGTGTGTGTGTATGTTCATATACATGCATGTACAGGCACACTTACCTATACACATATACACATACACAAGGACAATCAAATGAATTCCAGGCTGATCTCTAACTCATCATGAAGTTAAACATGAATTTGAACTCCGTATCCTCCTGATTCTGGCAAGAGTACTCACCTATTAACAGAGACATAGCTCTGACCCGGTACTGCATAAGCTCTAAAGCTCTGAGTCACATATCATTCAAAAGGATATATGACTGTCATTCCTGTATGTGAGTTTGTATGCATGCGTGTATATGCATATTCATATAGAGAAATGAATATGCACACAACTATACACCCAAGCACATTCTTGGTGGGCATCACATGAATGCGAGGCTGATCTCTAACTCATCAGGAAGTTAAACATAAATTAGACTTCCTGATCCTCCTGACTCTGACAAGAATACTCACCTCCTAACTGAGACATAGCTCTGGTCCGTTACTGCATAAGCTCTAAAGCTCTAAGTCACATACCATGCAAAAGGATATGAGTGCCATTCCTGTGTGTGCTTGCGTGTATATGCATATTCATATGAGAAGTGGATATGCACACAACTATACACACATGCACATTTTTGGTGGGCATCACACGAATCGCATCCTGATCTCTAACTCATTATGAAGTTAAGCATGAATTCGAATTCCTGATCCTCCTGACTCTGCAAAGACTGTTCACCTGGTGAGTGAGATCACTCACTGGCCCAGTCATACAGAATCTCTAAGACTAAGTCACTTATCATTCAAATAAATCGATGAGTGGCAGTTTTGGGTTTGGGTGCATGCTTGTATGGGTATGTGTGTATGTATATGTATACTCATATACACACATGCACATGCACACATACATATACACACAGGCACATACACTGGGGGCATCACATGAATCAGAAGCTGATCCCGGACTCAACATGAAGTTGAGAATGAATTTCAACTCCTGTTCATCCTGATTCTGGCAAGCATTTCCACCTTGTGAGTGAGAGCACTCACTGATCCAGCCCTGCATAATCTCTAAAACTCTAAGTCACATATCTTTAAGGCCTGACTCTGGCAAGCATTTTGACCTGTTGAGTAAGAGCATGCACTGGCACCGTACTACATAATCTTTAAAACTCTTAGTCACATATTATGCAAATAGATGAATGCAAGTCATCATGTGTTTGTGTGTGTTGCATGTGTGTGTCTGTACATGCATATTCATATACATTCATTCACATGCACACACATGTAAGCACACGTGCACATACATGGGTGGCATCATATGAATACCAGGATGATCTCTAAATGAAGTTTGAACTCCTGATCCTCCTGACTTTGTCAATCATTTACACCTGGTGATTGAGACCATTCACTGTCCCTCTACTGCATAATCTCTAAAACTCTAAGTCACATATCATTCAAATGGATCAATGAGTGCCATTCCTATGTTTGTGTGTTCCTGTGCTTGCATTTATACATGTGTGTATGTTATATATATTCATATACACACATGCACATGCACACACAACTATACACGCATACACATGCATGGGGGAATCACATACATCACAGGCTGATCTCTAAATCCTCATGAATGTAAGCATGGATTTAAGCTCCTGACAGACCTGTCTGTGGCAATTGTCTACACCTGATGAGTGAGAATATTCACTGTCTCAGAACTGCATAATCTCTACACTCTAAGTCACATAATATTATTCAAATGGATCTAAGAGTGCCATTCTTGTGTGTGTGTCTGTGTGTGTGTTCATATACATGCATGTACAGGCACACTTACCTATACACATATACACATACACAAGGACAATCAAGTGAATTCCAGCCTGATCTCCTAGACCTCCTGATCCTCCTGACTCTGACAAGAATACTCACCTCCTAACTGAGACATAGCTCTGGTCCGTTACTGCATAAGCTCTAAAGCTCTAAGTCACATACCATGCAAAAGGATATGAGTGCCATTCCTGTGTGTGCTTGCGTGTATATGCATATTCATATGAGAAGTGGATATGCACACAACTATACACACATGCACATTTTTGGTGGGCATCACACGAATCGCATCCTGATCTCTAACTCGTTATGAAGTTAAGCATGAATTCGAATTCCTGATCCTCCTGACTCTGCAAAGACTGTTCACCTGGTGAGTGAGATCACTCACTGACCCAGTCATACAGAATCTCTAAGACTAAGTCACTTATCATTCAAATAAATCGATGAGTGGCAGTTTTGGGTTTGGGTGCATGCTTGTATGGGTATGTGTGTATGTATATGTATACTCATATACACACATGCACATGCACACATACATATACACACAGGCACATACACTGGGGGCATCACATGAATCAGAAGCTGATCCCGGACTCAACATGAAGTTGAGAATGAATTTCAATTCCTGTTCATCCTGATTCTGGCAAGCATTTCCACCTTGTGAGTGAGAGCACTCACTGTTCCAGCCCTGCATAATCTCTAAAACTCACATATAGTCATACTCATACCTGATGAGTGAGAATATTCACTGTCTCAGAACTGCATAATCTCTACACTCTAAGTCACATAATATTATTCAAATGGATCTAAGAGTGCCATTAATGTGTGTGTGCATGCATGAATATGTGTGCATGTATTTATATGTATATCAATATATATACATGTACATGTACACACAAACACACATGCACATACATAGGGGCCATCACATGAATGCCAAGTTGATCTCTACTTCATCATGCAGTTAACGTGAATTTGCACTCCTTATCATCCTGGCTCTGGCAAGGGGCTTCACCTGGTGAGTGAGACCTCTCCGTGGCCCAGTTATACAGAATCTCTAAGACTCTAAGTCACATATCATTGAAATGGATTGATGAGTGTCAATTTTCTGTGTGTTTGTGTGCATGTTTGTATGGGTATGTGTGTATGTATATGTATACTCATATACACACATGCACATGCACACATACATATACACACAGGCACATTCACTGGGGGCATCACTAGAATCTGAAGCTGATCCTGGACTCATGAAGTTGAGAATGAATTTCCACTCCTGATCCTCCTGACTCTGGCAAGCATTTTCACCTTGTGAGTGAGAGCACTCACTGGCCCAGCGCTGCATAATCTCTAAAACTTTAAGTCACATGTCATTTAAAAGTATCAATGAGTGCCATTCAGGGTATGTGTGTGTGTGTGTGTGTGTGTGTTTGTGTGTATGCCTGTGCATATGTGTTTGTGTGTATTTATATGTATATTCATATGCACACATACATATGCACACAAAACTATGCAACATGAACATACACTGGGAAGGAATCCATAAAGCCAGGCTGATCTCTAAGCCATTTTGAAGTTATTCATAAATTTGAACTCCTAATCCTTCTGAATATGGCAAGCTTTTTTACATGGCGAATAAAAAGTTTCACTGGCCCAATACTACATAATCTTTAAAGCTCTATGTCACACATCATTCAAATGTATCAATGAATGCCATTCCGTGTTTGTGTGCTTGCATTTACATGTATGTTTACGTTATGTATATTTATATACACGCATGTGCATACACAGAGACGTAAACACGCATGCACATACACGGGTGGCATCACATGAATACCAGGATGATGTCTAACTGAAGTTAAACATGAATTTGAACTCCTGATCCTGCTGAATCTATAATTTGTTTACACATGGCGAGTGAGACCATTCACTGTCCCACTACTGCATAATCTCTAAAAGAATAAGTCACATAGCATTCAAATTAATGGATGAATTCAATTCCTCTGTGTGAGTGTGAGTGTATGTGCTTGCATTTGTGTGTGTGTGTGTGTGTGTGTGTGTGTGTGTGTGTGTGCGCGCGTATGATATATATATTCACATACACACAAGCACATGCACACACACATATACACACATGCACATACATGGCCTGGAATCACATGAATAACAGGCTGATCTTATAATCATCATGAAGTTAAGCATGAATTTGAACTCCTAAAACTCCTGATTCCAGCACACATTTTGACCTGGAGAGTGAGAGCACTCACTGTCCCAGAACTGCATAATCTCTAAAACTCCAGTGACATATCATTCAAATGGATCGATGAGTGTCATTCTTGTGTGTGTGTGTGTGTGTGTGTCGCATGAGTGTGTATGTGTCTGTATATACATAATCATATACATACATACACATGCACACACACGAAAACACACATCGACATAAATGGGTGGCATCACATGAGTGATCTATAACTGAAGTTAAGCATGAATATGAAATCCTGATTAACCTGACTCTGTCAATCATTTACTCCTGGTGAGTGAGACCATTCACTGTCCCACTACTGCATAATCTCTAAAACTCTAAGTCAGTTATCGTTCAAATGGATTGATGAATGCCATTCCTGTGTCTCTGTGTGTGTGTGTGCTTGTGTTTATACGTGTGTGTGTATGTTATGTATATTCAAATACACACATGAACATGCACACACAACTATACACACATGCACATACATGGTTGGGAATCACATGAAATACAGGCTGATCTCTAAATTCTCATGAGAATAAGTATGAATTTGAACTCCTGAATACTCTTAACTCTAGCAAGCATTTCACCTAGAGAATGAGAATAGTCACTGGCCAAGTACTGCATAATCTCTAATATGCTAAGTGATACATCATTCAAATGGATCGATGAGTGGCATTCCTCTGTGTGTGTGTGTGTGTGCTACATGTGTCTGTACATATATATTCATATATATACATGCACATGCACACACATGTAAACACAGATGCACATACATGGGTGGCATCACATGAATACCAGGATGATGTCCAGCTGAAGTTAAGCATGAAGTTGAACTCCTTATCTTCTTGAATCTGCAAATTGCTTACACATGATGAGTGCGACCATTCACTGCCCACTACTGCATAATCTATAAGACTGTAAGTCACATATCCTCTGTGTGTGTGTGTGCACGTGCACACGTGTGTCTATGTATGCGCTCATGTATATGTATATTCATATACACGCATGTACATGTACGCACACACAAACACACATGCACATACACAGGGGCCATCACATGAATGCCAGGCTGATCTCCAACTCATCATGCAACCGACATGAATTTACACTCTTGATCATCCTGAACCTGGCAAGGCTCTTTACCTTGTGAGTGAGAGCACTCATTGGCCCAGCATGGCATAATCTCTAAAACTCACATGTCACATGACATTCAAAATGATCGATGGGTGCCATTTCTCTGTGTGTGTGTTTCTGTGTTTATCTGTGCATGCTTGTATATGTTTGTGTGGATGTATATTCATATACACACATGCACACAAAACTATACACACATGCAAATATATTGTGGGGAACCCCATAAAGTCAGGCTGATCTCTACGCTAGTTTGAATTTATTCATGAATATGAATTCCTGACCCCTCTGAATATGGCAAGCATTTTACCTAGTGAGAAAAACTTTCATTTGCCCAGTACTACATAACCCTTAAAGCTCAAAATCACATATCATTCAAACATATCAATGAACTCCATTCCTTATTTGTATGTGTGTGTGTGTATGTGTGCATACGCATGTGCATATATATGTATGTTTATGTTATATATATTCATTTACACAAATGTACATGCACACGCATGTAATCACACACGCACATACATGGGTGGCATCACAGGAATCCCAGGATAATCTCTAACTGAAGTTAATCATGAATTTGAAATCCTGATTCTCCTGACTCTGTCAATCATTTACAGTTGGTAAGTGAGACCATTCACTGTCCCACTACTGCATAATCTCTAAAACTCTAAGTCACATATCATTCAAATGGATCGATGAGTGCCTTTCCTGTGTGTGTATCTGTGCTTGCTTGTATATGTTTGTGTGGATGTATATGTCTATTCATATACACACATGCACATGCACACAAAACTATACACACATGCACATACATTGGGGAGGATCCCATGAAGCCAGGCTGATCTGTACACCATTTTGAAGTTACTCATGAATTTGAACTCCAGATCCATCTGAATATGATAAAGATTTTTACTGGTAAGTAAGAAGTTTCACTGGCCAAGTACTACATAATCACTAAAGCTCTAAGTTACATATCATTCAAATGTATAAATGAATGCAATTTTTTCTGTGTGTGTGTGTGCTTGCATATACACGTGTGTTTATGTTATGTATATTCATGTCAACACATGCACATGCACATACAAGTAAACACACATGCACATACATGGGTGGCATCACATGAATACCAGGATGATCTCCAACTGAAGTTAAGCATGATTTGAAATCCTTATCCTCCTGACTTTGTCAATCGTTTACACCGGGTGAGTGAGACCATTCACTGTCCCCTATTGCACAATCTCTAAAACTCTACATCACTTACCATTCAAAGGGATTGGCGAATGCCATTCCTGTGACTGTGTGTGTGTGCTTGCGTTTATACGTGTGTGTGTAGGTTATGTATATTCAAATATAGACATGAACATGCACACACAACTATACACACATGCACATACATGGAGGAATCACAGGCTGATCTCTCATGAGGATAAGTATGAATTTGAACTCGTGATACTCTTAACTCTAGCAAGCATTTTCACTCTAAGTCACATATCATTGAAATGGATTGATGAGTGCCATTCCTGTGTGTGTGTGTGCGTGCGTATCTATGTGTGCGTGTATGTATATGTATATTCATATACACACATGTACATGTACGCACACACAAACACACATGCACATACACAGGGGCCATCACATGAATGCCAGACTGATCTCTACCTCATCATGCAGTTACCATGAATTTGCACTCCTGATCATCCTGACTCTAGCAAGGGGCTTCACAAGGTGAGTGCGACCTCTCCCTGGCCCCATCATACAGAATCTCTAAGACTAAGACACATATCATTTCAATAGAACAATGAGTGTCCATTTTCGCTGTGTTTGTGTGCATGTTTGAATGGGTATGTGTGTATGTATATGTATATTCATATACACATGTTCATGCACACATACATATACGCACAAGCAAATACATTGGGGGCATCACATGAATCCGAAGTTGATCCCAGACTCATCATAAAGTTGAGAATGAATTTTGACTTCTCATCTTCCTGACTCTGGCAAGCATTTTCACCTTTTGACTAAGAGCACTCACTGGCCCAGCACAGCATAATTTCTAAAACTCTAAATCACCTGTCATTCAAAATGATCGATGAGTGTGTGTGTGTGTTTGCATTTATGTGTGTGTATGTTATGTATATTCAAATACAGACATGCACGCACAACTATACTCACATGTACACACATGGGCGACATCACATGAATACCAGGATGATATCTAGCTGAACATAGGAGTGAATTGGAACTCCTGATCCTCTTGACTCTTTCAACCTTCACAACTGGTGAGTGAGACCATTCACTGTGCCTCTACTTCATAATCTCTAAAACTCTAAATCACTTATCACTCAACTGGATTGATGAATGGCATTCCTGTGTCTGTTTGTGCACTTGTGTTTACTTGTGTGTGTGTGTGTATGTTATTTATATGCAAATACACACATCCACACACAACTATACACACATGCACATACATGGAGGCATCACATAAATGCCAGGCTGATCGCGAACTCATCATGCAGTTAACATGAATGTGCACTCCTGATCATCCTGAATCTAGCGAGAATCTTCTCCTGGTGAGTGAGACCTCTGCCAGTCCCAGTTATAGAGAATCTCTAAAACTCTAAGTCACTTACTATTCACATAGATTGATGAGTGCCAATTTGTGTGTGTTTGTATGCATGTTTGTATGGGTATGTGCGTATGTATATGTATATTCATATACACACATGTACATGCACACATACATATACACACAGGCATATATACTGGAGTCATCACTAGACTCCGAAGCTGATCACGAACTCATCATGAAGTTCAGCATGAATTTTGATTCCTGGTCCTCCTAAGTCTGGCAAGCATTTTCACCTTGTGAGTGAGAGCACTCACTGGCCCAGCCCTGCATAATCTCTAAAGCTCTGAGTCACCTGTCATTCAAAAGGATCAATGAGTGACATTCCTGTGTGTGTGTGTGTGTGTGTGTGTGTGTGTGTGTGTGTTGCTGAAAAACATGTCTTTACGTTATGCATATTCATATACACACATGCACACACACACATGCACACACCTGTACATACATGGGTGGCATCATAAGAATCCCAGGATGATGTCTAGGCGAACTTAAGCATGAATTTGAACTCTTGATACTGGCAATCCTTTACAACTGGTGAGACAATTCATTGTCCCAGTGCTGCATAATCTCTAAAACTCTAAGCCACATATCATTCAAATGGATCAATGAGTGCCATTCCTGTATGTGTGAGTGTGTGTGTGTGATATTGTGCTTGTGTTTAAACATGTGTGTATTTTTGTATATTTGTCTACACACATGCACATGCACACACAACTATACACACATGCACATACATGGAGGGCATCACATAAATCACAGGCTGATCTCTAAATCCTCATGAAATTAAGTACGAATTTAAACATCTGATACCCCTGACAATAAAAAGCATTTTCACCTGGTGAGGGAGAGCAATGACTGGCCCAGTACTGCAGAATCTCTAAAACTGTAAGTCACAAGTCAGTAAAATGGATGGACGAGTGGCATTCGTGTGAGTGTCTGTGTGTCTCGTTTGTGTATGTGTCCGTATATGCATATCAATATACATACTTGCACATGCACACACACGTAATCACACACGCACATACATGGGTGGCATCACAGGAATCCCAGGATGATCTCTAACCGAAGTTAAGCATGAATTTGAAATCCTGATTCTCCTGACTCTGTGAATCATTTACAGCTGGTGAGTGAGACCGTTCATTGTCCCACTACTGCATAATCTCTAAAACTCTGATAGAACACCTATCATTCAAATGGATCAATTTGTGTCATACTTTTGGGGTGGTGCTTGCGTTTATACCCGTGTGTGTATGTTATGTATATTCATATAAACACATGTACATGAACACACAACGATACACACATTCACATACAGAGGGTCCATCACATGAATCCAGGGTGATCTCTAACTCATCACGAAGTTAAACATGAACTTGAACACCAGATCCTCCTGACTCTGGCAAGAGTACCTCATAACTGAGACATAGCTCTCGACAAGAACTGCAAAAGCTCTAAAGCTCTGAGTCACATATCACTCAAAAGGATATTTGAGTGCCATTCCTGTGTGTGCTTGTGTGTATATGCATATTCATATAGAGAAGTGAATATGCACACAACTATACACACATGCACGTTCTTGATGGTCATCACATGAGTCGCATGCTGAAATTTAACTCATCACAAAGTTAAACATGAATTTGAAATATGGATCCTCCTGACACTGGCTAGAGTATTCACCTCCTAACTGAGACATAGCTCTGGCCATTCCTGTGATTGAGTGTGTGTGCATGCGTGCACATGCATATTCATATAGAGAAATGAATATGCACAAAACTATACACACATGCACATTATTGGTGGGCATCACATGAATCCCGTGCTGATTTCCAACTCATCATGAAATGCACCACAAATTTGAACTCATGATTCACCTGAATCTGGCAAGGGATTTCACATGCTGAGTGAGACCTCTCCCTATTCAGTACTGCAGAAGCTCTAAAACTCTAAGTCACATATCATTCAAATGGATTGAGGAGTGGCATTCATGTGTGTGTCTGTGTCTGTGCATGGGTCTATGTGTGTGTAGATATGTATATTCATATACACAATCTACACACAGTTACACACATATGCACATACATGGGGGCGTCACATGAATCCCAGGCAGATCTCTAAGTCACCATGAAATAAAGTATGAATTAGAACTCCTGACCTCCTGATTGTAACAAGCATTTTTAATATGATGGGTGATAACTATCCTTGACCTAGTCATACATAATCTCCGAAGTTCACAGTCAAATAGATCGATGAGTGAGTGCCATTCCTATGTGTCTGTGTGCTCATATGTGTCTATGTGTGCGTGTATGTATATGCATATCATATTCACACATGTACATGTACACACACATAAACACATCTGCACATACATAGGGGCAATCACATGAATGACAGGATGACCTCTAACTCATCATGCCTTTACCATGAACTTGAACTCCTGATCTTCCTGACTCTACCAAGGGTTTTCCCGTGGTTTGTGAGACCTCACCCTGTCCCAGTCATACATAACCTCCAAAGCAGTAGGTCACATATCATTCAAATGGATCGGTGAGGGCCATTCCTGCATGTCTGTGTGCATGTGTGTATAGGTGTGTGTATGTATATGCATAAAATATACACACATATACATGCGCGCACTTATGCACAAAGGCACATACATAGGGGCCTTCACATTATTCCAGGATGATCTCCAACTGCTCAAGAAGTTAAGCATGAAATTGAACTCCTGATTCTCCTTATACTGCCAATTGTTTACACCTGGTGAGTGAGACAATTCAGTGTCCTTCTAGTGCATAATCAGTAAAATTCTACGACATATATCATTCAAATGGATCAATGAGGACCATACCTTGGTGTGTGTGTGCTTGCTTTTATACGTATGTGTGTGTATTATGTATAATCATATACACACATGTACATGCACACACAATTATATGTGCATGTACATACCTAGGGTCCATCACATGAATACAGGATGATCACTAACTGATCATTAAGTTAAGCATGATTTTGAACTCCTGAGACATCTGATTCTGGCAAGCAGTTTTCACCTAGTTAGCAAGATATTTCACTGTACCATAAATATACACTCTATGAAATTCTAAGCACATATAAGACTTATGGATGACTGCCATGTGTGTCTATATGCATGCATGTGTGAATATGTGTGAATATATGTCTGTTCATATATCAGCATGTACAGGCAAACTTACCTATACATATATAAACACACACAGGAACAATCACATGAATAACAGGCTGATCTGTAACCCATCAGAAAGTTAAACATGAATTTGAATTCTGGGATCTCCTGACGCTGGCAAGAGTATTCACCTCCTAACTGAGACATAACTCTGGCCCAGCACTGCATAAGCTCTAACGCTCTGAGTCACATACCATTCAAAAAGATATACGAGTGACATTCCTGTGTGTGCATGCGTGAATATGCATATTGATATATAGAAGTGAATATGCACACAACTCTACACACATGCACATTTTGGTGTGCATCACATGAATCGCATGCTGATTGCTAACGCATCATGAAGTTAAACATGAACTGAACACCATATTCTCCTGACTCTAGCAAGATTATTCATCTCCTAACTGAGAAATAACTCTGGCCATTCCTGTGATTGAGTTTGTGTGCATGTGTGCACATGCATATTCATATAGAGAAATGAATATGCACAAAACTATACACGCATGCACATTCTTGGTGGGCATCACATGAATCCCGTGCTGATTTCCAACTCATCATGAAATGCAGCACAAATTTGAACTCCTGAATCTGGCAAGGGATTTCACAAGCTGAGTGAGACCGCTCCCTCTTCAGTACTGCAGAATCTCTAAAACTCTAAGTCACATATCATTCAAATGGATTGAGGAGTGGCATTCGTGTGTGTGTCTGTGTCTGTGCATGGGTCTATGTGTGTGTAGATATGCATATTCATATACACAATCCACACACCGTTACACACATATGCACATACATGGGGGCATCACATGAATCCCAGGCATATCTCTAAGTCATCATGAAATAAAGCATGAATTAGAACTCCTGACCTCCAGATTCTAACAAGCATTTATAATATGATGGGTGATAACTCTCCCTGACCTAATCACACATAATCTCCAAAGTTCACAGTCACATAGATCAATGAGTGAGCGCCATTCCTGTGTGTCTGTGTGCTCATATGTGTCTATGTGTGCGTGTATGTATATATATATATATCATATTCACATATGTACATGTACACACACATAAACACACATACACATATATAGGAGCAACCACATGAATGCCAGGATGACCTCTAACTCATCATGCCTTTACCATGAACTTGCACTCCCGATCTTCCTGACTCTACCAAGGGTTTTCCCGTGGTTTCTGAGACCTCACCCTGGCCCAGTCATACATAACCTCCAAAGCAGTAGGTGACATACCATTCAAATGGATCGGTGAGGGCCATTCCTGCATGTCTGTGTGCATGTGTGTATAGGTGTGTGTATGTATATGCATAAAATATACACACATATACATATTCACACTTATGCACAAAGGCACATACATAGGGGCCATCACATTATTCCAGCACTAACTCTCATGAAGTTAAGCATGAAATTGAACACCTGATCCTCCTGATACTGTCAATTGCTTACAGCTAGTAAGTGAGACCATTCAGTGTCCTTCTAGTGCATAATCAATAAAATTCAATGACATATATCATTCAAATTGATCAATGAGTGCCATTCTTGTGCATGTGGGTATTCAAGTCTGTGTGTATGCATGCATGTGTATGTATATATATAATCATATACATACATGCACATTCACACAAAATTATACACACATACACATACCTAGGGTCCATCACATAAATTCAGGCTGATCTCTAACTCATCAGGAAGTGAAACATGAATTTAAACTCCAGGTCCTCCTGACTCTGGCAAGAGTACTCACCTCCTAACTGAGACATAGCTCTGGCCCAGCACTGCATAAGCTCTAAAGCTCTGAGTCACATACCATTCAAAAGAATATATGAGTGCCATTCCTGTGTGTGCATGGGGGTATATGCATATTCACATGGAGAAATGAATATGCACACAACTATACACACATGCACAGTTTTGGAAGACATCAAATGAATTGAATGCTGATCTCTAACTCATCATGAGTTAAACATGAATTTGAACTCTGTATCCTCCTGACTCTGGCAAGAATATTCACCTCCTAACTGAGACATAGCTCTGGCCATTCCTGTGAATGTGTGTATATACATGCATGTATATACATATTCATATAAAGAAGTGAATATGCACACAACTATACACACATGCACATTTTTGGTGGGCATCACATGAATCCAATGCTGATCATGAACTCGTCATGAAATTCAGCACGAATCATAACTCCTGATCCACCTGACTCTGGCAGGGATTTCACCTGCTGAGTGAGACCTCTCCCCATTCACTACTGCAGAATCTTAAAACTCTAACTCCCACGTCATTCAAGTGGATTGATGAGTTGCATCGATGTTTCTGTGTGTGTTTCTGTTTGTGTCTGTGTACGTGTATATATTTGTGTAGATAGGTATATTCATATACTCAAATCCACACACAATATAAACAGATACAGATACATAGGGGGCACCACATGAATCCAGGCATATCTCTAAGTCATCATGAAGTAAAGCAGGAATTTGAACTCCTGATCCCCCATCTTTCACACCTGGTGAGTAAAACCATTCACTGTCCCACTACTGCATAATCTTTAAAACTTTAAGTCACATATCATTCAAACGTATACATGAATGCAAGTTTTAATGTGTGTGTGTGTATGCTTGCATATACACGTGTGTTTATGTTATGTATATTCATGTCAATAAATTCACATACAAGGAAACACACATGCACATACATGGGTGGCATCACATTAATATCAGGATGCTCTCGAACTGAAGTTAAGCATGATTTGAAATCCTTATCCTCCTGACTTTGTCAATCGTTTACACCGGGTGAGTGAGACCATTCACTGTCCCCTATTGCATAATCTCTAAAACTCTACATCACTTATCATTCAAAGGGATTGGCGAATGCCATTCCTGTGTCTGTGTGTGTGCTTGCGTTTATACGTGTGTGTGTAGGTTATGTATATTCAAATATAGACATGAACATGCACACACAACTATACACACATACACATACATGGAGGAATCACAGGCTGATCTCTCATGAGGATAAGTATGAATTTGAACTCGTGATACTCTTAACTCTAGCAAGCATTTTCACTCTAAGTCACATATCATTGAAATGGATTGATGAGTGCCATTCCTGTGTGTCTGTGTGCTCATGTGTATATGTGTGCATGTATGTATATGTATATCATATTCACACATGTACATGTACACAAACATAAACACATCGACACATACATAGGGGCAATCACATGAATGCCAGGGTGACCTCTAACTCATCATGCCTTTACCATGAACTTGCACTCCCGATCTTCCTGACTCTACCAAGGGTTTTCCCGTGATTTGTGAGACCTCACCCTGGCCCAGTCATACATAACCTCCAAAGCAGTAGGTCACATATCATTCAAATGGATCGGTGAGGGCCATTCCTGCATGTCTGTGTGCATGTGTGTATAGGTGTGTGTATGTATATGCATAAAATATACACACATATACATATTCACACTTATGCACAAATGCACATACATAGGGGCCATCATATTATTCCAGCACTAACTCTCATGAAGTTAAGCATGAAATTAAACACCTGATCCTCCTGATACTGTCAATTGCTTACACCTGGTGAGTGAGACCATTCAGTGTCCTTCTACCTCATAATCAATAAAATTCAATGACATATATCATTCAAATTGATCAATGAGTGCCATTCTTGTGCGTGTGGGTATTCAAGTCTGTGTGTATGCATGCATGTATATGTATATATATAATCATATACATACATGCACATTCACACAAAATTATACACACATACACATACCTAGGGTCCATCACATAAATTCAGGCTGATCTCTAACTCATCAGGAAGTGAAACATGAATTTGAACTCCAGGTCCTCCTGACTCTGGCAAGAGTACTCACCTCCTAACTGAGACATAGCTCTGGCCCAGCACTGCATAAGCTCTAAAGCTCTGAATCACATACCATTCAAAAGGATATATGAGTGCCATTCCTGTGTGCATGCGTGTATATGCATATTCACATGGAGAAGTGAATATGCACACAACTATACACACATGCACATTTTGGAAGACATCACATGAATTGCATGCTGATCACTAACTCATCGTGAGTTAAACATGATTTTGAACTCCGTATCCTCCTGACTCTGGCAAGAATATTCACCTCCTAACTGAGACATAGCTCTGGCCATTCCTGTGAATGTGTGTGCATGTGTGTATATGCATATTCATATAAAGAAGTGAATATGCACACAACTATACACACATGCACATTTTTGGTGGGCATCACATGAATCCAATGCTGATCATGAACTCGTCATGAAATTCAGCACGAATCATAACTCCTGATCCTCTTGACTCTGGCAGGGATTTCACCTGCTGAGTGAGACCTCTCCCCATTCACTACTGCAGAATCTTAAAACTCTAACTCCCACGTCATTCAAGTGGATTGGTGAGTTGCATCAATGTTTCTGTGTGTGTTTCTGTTTGTGTCTGTGTACGTGTATATATTTGTGTAGATAGGTATATTCATATACTCAAATCCACACACAATATAAACAGATACAGATACATAGGGGGCACCACATGAATCCAGGCATATCTCTAAGTCATCATGAAGTAAAGCAGGAATTTGAACTCCTGATCCCCAATCTTTCACACCTGGTGAGTAAAACCATTCACTGTCCCACTACTGCATAATCTTTGAAACTTTAAGTCACATATCATTCAAACGTATACATGAATGCAATTTTAATGTGTGTGTGTGTGTGTATGCTTGCATATACACATGTGTTTATGTTATGTATATTCATGTCAATACATGCAATGAACATACAAGTAAACACACATGCACATACATGGGTGGCATCACATTAATATCAGGATGATCTCGAACTGAAGTTAAGCATGAATTTGAAATCCTTATCCTCCTGAATTTGTCAATCGTTTACACCGGGTGAGTGAGACCATTCACTGTCCCCTATTGCATAATCTCTAAAACTCTACATCACTTATCATTCAAAGGGATTGGCGAATGCCATTCCTGTGTCTGTGTGTGTGTGCTTGCGTTTATACGTGTGTGTGTAGGTTATGTATATTCAAATATAGACATGAACATGCACACACAACTATACACACATGCACATACATGGAGGAATCACAGGCTGATCTCTCATGAGGATAAGTATGAATTTGAACTCGTGATACTCTTAACTCTAGCAAGCATTTTCACTCTAAGTCACATATCATTGAAATGGATTGATGAGTGCCATTCCTGTGTGTCTGTGTGCTCATATGTGTCTATGTGTGCGTGTATGTATATGTATATCATATTCACATATGTACATGTACACACACATAAACACATATACACATACATAGGGGCAATCACATGAAGGCCAGAATGACCTCTAACTCATCATGCCTTTACCATGAACTTGAACTCCTGATCTTCCTGACTCTACCAAGGGTTTTCCTGTGGTTTCTGAGACCTCACCCTGTCCCAGTCATACATAACCTCCAAAGCAGTAGGTCACATATCATTCAAATGGATCGGTGAGGGCCATTCCTGCATGTCTGTGTGCATGTGTGTATAGGTGTGTGTATGTATATGCATAAAATATACACACATATACATACGCGCACTTACGCACACAGGCACATACATAGGGCCTTCACATTATTCCAGGATGATCTCCAACTGCTCAAGAAGTTAAGCATGAAATTAAACTCCTAATCCTCCTGACACTGCCAATTATTTACACCTGGTGAGTGAGACCATTCAGTGTCCTTCTACTTCCTAATCAGCAAAATTCACTGATATATATCATTCAAATAGATCAATGAGTGCCATTCTTGTACGTGTGAGTATTCAAGTCTGTGTGTATGCATGCATGTGTATGTATATGTATAATCATATACATACATGGACATTCACACAAAATTATACACACATGCACATACCTAGGGTCCATCACATATCCAGGGTGATCTGTAACTCATCATGAAGTTAAGCATGAATTTGAACTCCTGAGACTCCGAACTCTGGCAAGCGGTTTTCATCTGTTAGTGAGATGTTTCCCTATACCATGTATATACACTCAATGAAACTCTAAGCACGTATAAATCAAATGGATGACTGCCATGTGTGTTTGTGTACATATGTATGTGTCCATATGTGTGTATATATATTCATGTTCATATTCCCACATGTACAGGCACACTTACTTATAGACATATACACATACACAGAGGCAAAAACATAAATTCCAGGCTTATCTCTAACTCATCATGAAGTTAAACATGAATTTGAACTCCATATCATCATGACGCTGGCAAGAGTATTGACCTACTAACTGAGACATAGCTCTGGCCCAGCACTGCATAAGCTCTAAAGCTCTGAATCACATACCATTCAAAAGGATATATGAGTGCCATTCCTGTGTGCATGCGTGTATATGCATATTCACATAGAGAAGTGAATATGCACACAACTATACACACATGCACATTTTTGGAGGACATCACATGAATTGCATGCTGATCACTAACTCATCGTGAGTTAAACAAGAATTTGAACTCCGGGACCTCCTGACTCTGGGAAGAGTATTCACCTCCTAACTGAGACAGCTCTGGCCATTCCTGTGAATGTGTGTGTATGCGTGTATATACATATTCATATAAAGAAGTGAATATGCACACAACTATACACACATGCACATTTTTGGTGGGCATCACATGAATCCAATGCTGATCATGAACTCGTCATGAAATTCAGCATGAATCATAACTCCTGATCCTCTTGACTCTGGCAGGGATTTCACCTGCTGAGTGAGACCTCTCCCCATTCACTACTGCAGAATCTTAAAACTCTAACTCCCACGTCATTCAAGTGGATTGATGAGTTGCATCGATGTTTCTGTGTGTGTTTCTGTTTGTGTCTGTGTACGTGTATATACTTGTGTAGATAGGTATATTCATATACTCAAATCCACACACAATATAAACAGATACAGATACATAGGGGGCACCACATGAATCCAGGCATATCTCTAAGTCATCATGAAGTAAAGCAGGAATTTGAACTCCTGATCCCCCATCTTTCACACCTGGTGAGTAAAACCATTCACTGTCCCACTACTGCATAATCTTTAAAACTTTAAGTCACATATCATTCAAACGTATACATGAATGCAAGTTTTTATATGGGTATGTGTATGATTGCATATACACGTGTGTTTATGTTATGTATATTAATGTCAATACATTCACATACAAGTAAACACACATGCACATACATGGGTGGCATCACATGAATACCAGGATGATCTCCAACTGAAGTTAAGCATGATTTGAAATCCTTATCCTCCTGACTTTGTCAATCGTTTACACCGGGTGAGTGAGACCATTCACTGTCCCCTATTGCATAATCTCTAAAACTCTACATCACTTATCATTCAAAGGGATTGGCGAATGCCATTCCTGTGTCTGTGTGTGTGTGCTTGCGTTTATACGTGTGTGTGTAGGTTATGTATATTCAAATATAGACATGAACATGCACACACAACTATACACACATGCACATACATGGAGGAATCACAGGCTGATCTCTCATGAGGATAAGTATGAATTTGAACTCGTGATACTCTTAACTCTAGCAAGCATTTTCACTCTAAGTCACATATCATTGAAATGGATTGATGAGTGCCATTCCTGTGTGTCTGTGTGCTCATATGTGTCTATGTGTGCGTGTATGTATATGTATATCATATTCACATATGTACATGTACACACACATAAACACATATACACATACATAGGGGCAATCACATGAAGGCCAGAATGACCTCTAACTCATCATGCCTTTACCATGAACTTGAACTCCTGATCTTCCTGACTCTACCAAGGGTTTTCCCGTGGTTTGTGAGACCTCACCCTGTCCCAGTCATACATAACCTCCAAAGCAGTAGGTCACATATCATTCAAATGGATCGGTGAGGGCCATTCCTGCATGTCTGTGTGCATGTGTGTATAGGTGTGTGTATGTATATGCATAAAATATACACACATATACATACGCGCACTTACGCACACAGGCACATACATAGGGCCTTCACATTATTCCAGGATGATCTCCAACTGCTCAAGAAGTTAAGCATGAAATTGAACTCCTGATCCTCCTGACACTGCCAATTGTTTACACCTGGTGAGTGAGACCATTCAGTGTCCTTCTAGTGCATAATCAGTAAAATTCTATGACATATATCATTCAAATTGATCAGTGTCATTCTTGTGTGAGTGTGCCTGCCTGTGTGTGTGAATAAATTTGTATGTGTGTGTATTTATATTTATGATCATATACACACATGTACATGCACACACAATTATATGAGCATGTACATACCTAGGGTCCATCACACGAATCCAGGGTGATCTCTAACTCATCATGAAGTTAAGCATGAATTTGAACTCCTGAGACTCCTAACTCTGGCTAGTGGTTTTCATCTGTTAGTGAGATGTTTCCCTATACCATGAATATACACTCAATGAAACTCTAAGCACATATAAATCAAATGGATGACTGCCATGTGTGTTTGTGTACACAAGTATGTATCCATATGTGTGTATATATATGCATGTCCATATACCCGCATGTACAGGCACACTTACCTATACACATAAACATATACAGAGGGAAAATCACATGAATTCCAAGCTGATCTCTAACTCATCATGAAGTTAAACATGAAATTGAACTGCTCATCCTCATGATGCTGGCAAGAGTATTCACCTCCTAACTGAGTCAAAGCTCTGGCCATTCGTGTGAATATGTTTGCATGTGAGTATATGCATATTCATGTAGAGAAGTGAATATGTACACAACTATACACACATGCACATTTTTGGAGGGCATCACATGAATTGCATGCTGATCTCTAACTCATCGTGAGTTAAACATGAATTTGAACTCTGTATCCTCCTGACTCTGGCAAGAGTATTCACCTCCTAACTGAGTCATAGCTCTGGCCATTCCTGTGAATGTGTGTGCATGCGTGTATATGCATAGTCATATAGAGAAGTGAATATGCACACAACTATACACACATGCACATTCTTGATGGACACCACATGAGTTGCATGCTGAACTCTAACTCATCATGAAGTTACACATAAATTTGTACTCCAGGACCACCTGATTCTGCAAAGAGTATTCACCTCCTACTGAGACATAGCTTTAGACTTGTACTGCATAAGCGCTAAAGCTCTACGTCACATACCATTCAAAAGGATATATGAGTGCCATTCCTCTGTGTGCTTGCCTGTATATGCATATTCATATAGAGAAGTGAATATGCACACAACTATACACACATGCACATTTTTGTTGGGCATAAGATGAATCCCATACTGATCTCTAACTCATCATTAAGTTAAGCACGAATTTGAACTCCTGATCCACCTGAATCTAGCAAGGGATTTCACCTACTGAATGAGACCTCTACCTATTCAGTACTGCAGAATCTTAAAACTCACAAAAAAGCCACATGTCATTAAATGTATCAATAAGTTGCCTTCATGTTTGTGTGTGTGTTTCTATTTGTGTCTGTGTACAAGTATCTAAATCTGTAAATAGGTATGTTCATATACTCAAATCCACACACAGTTACACACATATACATATACATGGGGGCGTCACATGAATCCCAAACAGATCTCTAAGTCATCATGAAATAAAGCATGAATTAGAACTCCTGACCTCCAGATTCTAACAAGCATTTATAATATGATGGGTGATAACTCTCCCTGACCTAATCACACATAATCTCCAAAGTTCACAGTCACATAGATCAATGAGTGAGCGCCATTCCTGTGTGTCTGTGTGCTCATATGTGTCTATGTGTGCGTGTATGTATATGTATATATCATATTCACACATGTACATGTACACACACATAAACACATATACACATACATAGGGGCAATCACATGAATGCCAGGATGACCTCTAACTTATCATGCCTTTACCATGAACTTGAACTCCTGATCTTCCTGACTCTACCAAGGGTTTTCCCGTGGTTTGTGAGACCTCACCCTGTCCCAGTCATACATAACCTCCAAAGCAGTAGGTCACATATCATTCAAATGGATCGGTGAGGGCCATTCCTGCATGTCTGTGTGCATGTGTGTATAGGTGTGTGTATGTATATGCATAAAATATACACACATATACATACGCGCACTTACGCACACAGGCACATACATAGGGGCCTTCACATTATTCCAGGGTGATCTCCAACTGCTCAAGAAGTTAAGCATGAAATTGAACTCCTGATCCTCCTGACACTGCCAATTGTTTACACCTGGTGAGTGAGACCATTCAGTGTCCTTCTAGTGCATAATCAGTAAAATTCTATGACATATATCATTCAAATTGATCAGTGAGTGTCATTCTTGTGTGAGTGTGCCTGCCTGTGTGTGTGAATAAATTTGTATGTGTGTGTATTTATATTTATGATCATATACACACATGTGCATGCACACACAATTATATGCGCATGTACATACCTAGGGTCCATCACACGAATCCAGGGTGATCTCTAACTCATCATGAAGTTAAGCATGAATTTGAACTCCTGAGACTCCTAACTCTGGCAAGAGGTTTTCATCTGTTAGTGAGATGTTTCCCTATACCATGAATATACACTCAATGAAACTCTAAGCACATATAAATCAAATGGATGACTGCCATGTGTGTTTGTGTACACATGTATGTTTCCGTGTGTGTGTGTGTGTGTGTGTGTGTGTGTGTATGCATGTTCATATACCCGCATGTACAGGCACATGTACCTATACACATATACACATACAAGGGGACAATCACATAAATTCCAGGCTTTTCTCTAACTCATCATGAAGTTAAACATGAATTTGAACTTTGTATCCTCCTGACTCTGGCAACAATATTCACCTCCTAACTGAGACATAGCTCTGGACCAGTACCGCATAAGCTCTAAAGCTCTAAGTCACATACCATTCAAAAGGATATATGAGTGCCATTCCTGTGTGTGCATACATGTATATGCATATTCACATAGAGAAGTGAATATGCACACAACTATACACACATGCACATTCTTGTTGGACATCACATGAGTCACATGCTGAACTCTAACTCATCATGAAGTTAAACATGAATTTGTACTCCAGGACCACCTGATTCTGCAAAGAGTATTCACCTCCTACTGAGACATAGCTCTGGACTTGTACTGCATAAGCGCTAAAGCTCTACGTCACATACCATTCAAAAGGATATATGAGTGCCATTCCTGTGTGTGCTTGCCTGTATATGCATATTCATATAGAGAAATGAATATGCACACAACTATACACACATGCACATTCTTGGTGGACATCACATAAATCTCATGTTGATCTCTAACAAATTTGAATTCCCGATCCACCTGACTCTGGCAGGGATTTCACCTTCTGAGTGAGACCTCTCCCTATTCAGTACTGCCGAATCTTAAAACTCTTAGTCACATATCATTCAAATGGATCGATGAGTTGCATTCATGTTTGTGTGTCTGTGTACATGTCTTTGTGTGTGTAGATATGTATATTCATATACACAATCCACATACAGGTACACACATATACACATACATGGGGGCGTCACATGAATCCCAGGCAGATTTCTAAGTCATCATGAAGTAAAGCATGAATTTGACCTCCTGACCTCCTGATTCTAACAAGCATGTAATGATGGGTGATAACTCTCCCTGACCTAGTCACACATAATCTCCAAAGCTCTCAGTCACATAGATCAATGAGTGAGTGCCATTCCTGTGTGTCTGTGTGCTCATATGTGTCTATGTGTGCGTGTATGTATATGTATATCATATTCACACATATACACACACATAAACACACATACACATACATAGGGGCAATCACATGAATGCCAGGATGACCTCTAACTCATCATGCCTTTACCATGAATTTGAACTCCTGATTATCTTGACTCTGGCAAGGGACTTTACCTGGTGAGTGAATCCTCACCCTGACCCAGTCATACAGAATCTCTAAGACTAAGTCACATATCATTAAATAAATCGATGAGTGGCAGTTTTGGGTTTGGGTGCATGTTTGTATGGGTATGTGTGTATGTATATGTATACTCATATACACACATGCACATGCACACATACATATACACACAGGCACATACACTGGGGGCATCACATGAATCAGAAGCTGATCCTGGACTCAACATGAAGTTGAGAATGAATTTCAACTCCTGTTCATCATGACTCTGGCAAGCATTTCCACCTTGTGAGTGAGAGCACTCACTGTTCCAGCCCTGCATAATCTCTAAAACTCTAAGTCACATATCATTCAAATGGATAAATGAGTGTCATTCGTGTGTGTGTGTGTGTGTTTGTGTTGCGTGAGTGTGTATGTGTGTGTGTATGTATACATATATTCATATACACACATGCACATGCACACACACGTAAACACACATGCACATACATGAGGGGCATAACATGAATGTTTGGATGATCACTAACTGAAGTTAAGCATGAATTTGAACTCCTGATCCTCCTGACTCTGTCAACTATTTTCACCTGGTGAGTGAGACCGTTCATTGACACACTACTGCATAATCTATAAGACTCTAAGTCACATATCATTCAAATGGATCAATGAGTGCCATTTCTGTGTTTGTGTTTATGTTTGTGTGTGTCCATGCATGCGTGTGTATATGGGTGTGTATGTATATGTATATTCATATAGACACATATACATGCACACCCAAGTATACACACATGCACATATATAGGGGGCATCACATGAATCCAGGATGATCTCTTACTCCTCATGAAGTTAAGCATGATTTTCAACTCCTATACCTCCTGACTCTAGCAAGGGTTTTCACCAGGTGTGTGAGAATTGACACTGGCCCTGTCATACATAATCTCCAAAGGTCTAAGTCACATATTAAAATGCATCGATGAGTGCCATTCCTACATGTGTGTTTGCATGTGTGTGTATATGTGTGTATGTATATTCATGTAAACACATGTACTTGCACACACTTATGCACACATGCACATACACGGGGAGGGGGGGCATCACATGAATCCCAGACTGATTGCTAGCTCATCATGAATTCAATATGATTTTGAACTCCTCATCCTCCTGACTCTGACAAGAGTATTCACCTCCTAACTGAGCCATAGCTCTGGACCAGTACCGCATAAGCACTAAAGCTCTATGGCACATATCATTTAAAAGGATATATGAGTGACATTACTGTGTGTGCATGTGTGTATGTGCATATTCATATAGAGAAGTGAATATGCACAGAACTATACACACATGCACATTCTTGGTGTGCATCACATGAATTGACATTACTGTGTGTGCATGTGTGTATGTGCATATTCATATAGAGAAATGAATATGCGCACAACTATACACACATGCACATTCTTGGTGTGCATCACATGAATTGCATACTGATTTCTAAATCACTGTGAAGTTAAGCATGAATTTGAACTTCTGATCCTCCTGACTCTGACAAGCATTTCACCTAGTGAGTGAGACTTCTACATAGCTCTAAAACATTAAGTTACATATCATTCAAATGGATAGATGAGTATCAATTTTGAGTTTGTGTATGTGTGTGTGTGTACTTGTGTGTGTACAGAGGTGTGTGTGCATGTTGTGTTGGTTAGTTTATATGTGTATATTTATATGCACATATTAACATGCACACATACATAGGGAACATCCCAGTCTGATTTCTATCTCTTCATGAAGTAAATTTTGAATTTGAACTCTCTGATGACTCTGGCAAGAGTTTTTACCTGGTGAATCAAAACTTTCAGTGGCCAAGTACTACATAATCTCTAAATCTCTAAGTCACAAATAATTCCAATGGATCGATGAGTGCCATTCATATGTGGGTGTCACATGTATGTGTATGTATGTGTTTATGTATATGCATATTAATATACATACATATATCACGGGATCATCACAAAAATCTCAGGCTCCTCTCTAACTCATCGTGAAGTTAAGGATGAAATTGAACTTTTTTTTTAATTAGGTATTTTCTTCATTTACATTTCCAATGCTATCCCAAAAGTCCCCCATACCCCCCCACTCCCCCACCCACCCACTCCCACTTCTTGGCCCTGGCGTTCCCCTGTACTGAGGCATATAAAGTTTGCACGACCAATGGGCCTCTCTTTCCAATGATGGCCGACTAGGCCATCTTCTGCTACATATGCAGCTAGAGACACGAGCTCCGGGGTGAGGGGGGGTGTACTGGATAGTTCATATTGTTGTTCCACCTATAGGGTTGCAGACCCCTTTAGCTCCTTGGATACTTTCTCTAGCTCCTCCATTGGGGGCCCTGTGATCCATCCAATAGCTGACTGTGAGCATCCACTTCTGTGTTTGCTAGGCCCCGGGCCTACTGACTCTGGTAAACGTTATCACCTGCTGACTGAGACCACTCTCAGGCCAAGAACTGCAAAACCTCCAAAACTTGAGGTGACATATCATTCAAATGGATCACTGAGTGCCATTCATGTCTGTGTGTCTTTGTGTGCCTGTATATGATTGTATGTATAGATATGTATATTCATATACAAACAGGCAAATGTACACAAAACTATACACACGTGCACATACACGGGGTGCATCCCAGGAATGCCAGGCTGATCTCTAACTCATTATGAAGTTAAGCATAAATTTGAACTCCAGATCTTTCTGACTATACCAATCGTTTATACCTGGTGAGTAAAAAGTTTCATTGGCCCAGTACTACATAATGTCTAAAGCTCTAAATCACATATCAATAAATTGAGTCGATGAATACCATTTCTGTGTGTGTTGATGTGTTCACATGCATGCGTGTATATATGGGTGTGTATGTATATGTATATTCATATACACACATATACATGCACACACAACTATACGCACATGCACAAACATGGGGGGCAAAACATGATTCACAGTTTGATCTCTAAATCCTCATGAATGTAAGCATGAATTTGAACTCCTGATTCTCCTGATTCTGGCAAGCATTTTCAACTAGAAAATAAGAGCACTCACTGGCCTAGTACTAGATAATCTCTATAGCTCTATGTCACATATCATTCAAGTGGATAAATGAGTGCCATTCGTGTGCGTGTGTGTGTGTGTGTGTTACATGAGTGTGTATGTGTGTGTGTATGTATCCATATGTTCATATACACACATGCACATGCACACACACGTAAACACACATTCACATACATGGGTGGCATCACATGAATGCCAGGATGATCTCTAACTGAAGTTAAGCATGAATTTGAACTCCTGATCCTCCTGACTCTGTCAACCATTTTCACCTGGTGAGTGAGACCATTCATTGACACACTACTGCATAATCTATAAGACTCTAAGTCACATATCATTCAAACGGATCGATGAGTACCATTCCTGTGTGTATGTATTTGTGCGTGTGTATGCATGCGTGTATATATGGGTGTGTATGTATATGTATATTCATATACACACATATACATGCACACACAAGTATACACACATGCACATATATAGCAGGCAACACACAAATCTCGGGCTGATCTCTAACTCATCATGAAATTAAGCATAAATTTTTAATGCTGTTCTTCCTTACTCTGGCAAGCGTTTTCACCTGGTGAGAGAGAGCTCTTTTGGGCAAAGGTATACTCAATCTCTAACCTCTAGGTTACATATCAGTCACATGGATTGGTAAGTGGCAATTGTGGGTGTGTTTGTGTGTGTGTGCATGTTTGTGTGGATATGTATGTATATGTATATTCATACATATACATTTTCATGCACACATAAATATACACACATGCAAATACATAGGGGTCATCACATTAACACAAGGCTGATCTCTAACTCATCATGAAGTTATTTATGAATTTGAACTCCTGATTTTCCTGACTCTGAGAAATGTTTTTGGCTGGTGAGTAAGATGTCTCACTGGCCCAGTAAATTTACATATTATACAAATGGATCGATGAGAGCCATTTCTGTGTCTGTATCTGCGCATGCGTGTATATGTTTGTGTGTATGTATATGTACATTAATATACACACATGCACATGCACACAAAACTATATACACATGCACATACATTCACGGGGGACATCCCATGAGTGCTAGGCTGATGTCTAAGTCATCATGAAGTTAAGCATGAATTTCATCTCCTAATCCTCCTGAGTATGGCAAACATTGTTACCTGGTGAGTGAGATCTCTCCCTGGCACTGTCCTGCCTAAACTCTCAAGCTCTAAGACACATATCATTCAAATGGATTAATGAGAGCCATTCGTGTATGTGTGTGTGTGCATGAGTGTGTAAGTGTGTGTATATTCATATTCATATACACAAATGAACATGCACACACAAGACACACACCTGCCCATACATAGGCTACATCCCATGAATCCCAGGCTGATCTTTAACTCATTATGAAGTTAAGCATGATTGTGAACTCTGGATACTGATGCTTCTGGCAAGCCTTCATCCCTGGTGAATGAAAAGTTTCAGTGGCCCAATACTACATAATCTCTAAAACTCTAAGTCACATATCATTCAAATGGATCAACGAGTGGCATTCCTGTGTGTGTGTGTGTTTGTGCTTGCGTTTATACGTGTGTGTGTATGTATATGTATATCCATATACACACATGCACATGCACACACAACTATACACACAGGCACATATATGGGGGGCATCACACGAATCACAGACTAATCTCTAAATCCTCAGGAAGTTGAGCATGAATTTGAACTCCTGATTCTCCTGACTCTGGCAAGCGTTTTCACCTTCTGAGTGAGACCATTCACTGGCCCAGTACTGTATAATCTCTAAAACTATAAATCACATATCATTAAAAGTGATCGATGAGTGTCATTCATATGTGTGTGTTGCATGTGTGTGTATGTGTGTGTATGTGTATGTATATTCATATACACACATGCACATGCACACACACGTAAACACACATGCACATACATTGAGCAGCTTCATATGAATACCAGGATGATCTCTAACTAAAGTGAGACCATTCACTGTCCCTCTACTGCATAGTCTCTAAAACTCTAAGTCAGTTATCATTCAAATGGATTGATAAGTGCCATTCCTGTATGTGTGTGTTTGTATGTGTGTACGTGCGGGTGTGTGTATGTATGTATGTATATGTATATTCATATACACAAATGCACATGCACACACAAGTACACACACATGCACATACATAGGGGCCATCACATAAATCCCAGGATGATTTCTAAATCTTCATGAAGTTAATTATGAATTTGAACTCTTTATTCTCCTGACTCTGGCAAGCGTTTTTACTTAGTGAGTGAGATGTCTCACTGGCCCCATACTACATAGTACTGAAAGATCTAATTTACATATCATACAAATGGATTGATAAGTGCCATTCATGTGTGTATGTCCACACGTGCATGTCTATGTTAGTGTGTATGTATATTTATATTTATATTATACACACATACACATGAACACACACGTATATACATAAGCTGCATCACATGATACAGGCTGATCCCTAACTCTTGATGAAGTTAAGCATGAATTTCAACTCCTGATACATGCACACGCAAGTATAAACACATGCACATACATGGGGGGCATGACATGAATCCCAGGCTGATCTCTAACTCATCATGAATTTAACCATGAATTTGAACTCTGAAACATACTGACTGTGGCAAAAGTATTCAGCTCACGAGTGAAAGAACACACTGGCCCAGCACTGCATAAGCTCTAAAGCTCTGAGTCACGTATCATTCAAAAGGATATATGAGTGCCATTCGTGTATGCATGTGTGTATATGCATATTCACATAGAGAAGTGAATATGCACACAACTGTGCACACATGCACTTTCTTGGTGGGCATCACATGAATCTCATGCTGATCTCTAATTCTTCATGAAGTTAAGCATGAATTTGAACTCTGTAGCCTCCTGACACTGGCAAGAATATTCACCTCCTACCTGAGACATAGCTCTGGCCATTCCTGTGTGTGTGCATGTGTGTATATGCATATTCATATAGAAAATGAATATGCACACAACTGTACACGCATGCAAATCCTTAGTGGCCCAGTACTGCAGCATCTCTAAAACTCTAAGTCACTTATCATTCAAATAGATCAATGAGTAACATTCGTGTGTGCGTGTGTGTATACATATATTCATATACACACATGCACACACACATAAACACACATGCACTTACATAGGGGACATCACATGAATCCAGGCTGATCTCTAACTCTTCATGAAGTTAAGCATGAATTTGATCCTCATAACTCTGGCAAACATTTTCATGAAGTGAATGAGATCACTCACTGACCCAGTACTGCAGCATCTCTAAAACTCTAAGTCACTTATCATTCAGATGGATCAATGAGTAACATTCCTCTGTGTGTGTGTGTGTGTGTTTCTGTGTGTGATTGCCTGTGTATGTGTGTGTATGTTTGTGTGTGTGTGTGTTTGTGTATGTGTGTGTGATTGCCTGTGTAAGTGTGTGTATGTATATATATATTCATATACATACATGAGCACACAAGTAGACACACATGCACATACATAGGGGGCATCACATGAATCCCGGGCTGATCTCTAAGTCATCATGAAGTTAAGCATAAATTTGAACTTGTGATCCTCCTGACTCTGACTCCCACGTTTTGAGATTACTGTTGAATGCCACCATGCCTTGAGGAATGTTAATATATTATTCTCTCTAATACAACAAATGGTCAATAAAGTAGAGTTTTTGCAATGAACTAAGGACAACTGCTCAGGTTCTTTTTAAAAGAGAATTAGAATTGAGAGGCATCATTTTGTGCCACGGCAGTAATTTAAATACACCTTTCCTTCCTAAATTGTATGCCCATTAGGCATACAAATTGGCCCTAGAGACAAGCCAGTGCTACAATAAGCAGTTTCCTTCACTCTGGCTCCTGCATTTCACAGCACAGATCCAATGTTTTCCACCAGACATTCCCTCAATTTGGAAGTCTGACTCTTTGAAGGCTACTACTAATCTTTGGTATTACATGACCAGAAGTGGGATAGCTTATGTATTCATCATTTTTAGCTTATTTATTTATGTATTTATTTAAGCACTGTTAGTAGGACCTATAGCATTGACTGTCCTTTATTGGTTTAAAATGGCAGGATCAAATCTCTAATAGCAAAACCCTGAGGCAGAGAGCCACTGGAGAGTCCCTGTCTTTCCAGGCTTAGAAGGTTTGTCTCTAAAGTCGAGGTCAGGTATATTTTGCTTTCTCGTTTAAAAGAGAGCAGAGTCAAAACAACATAAGAAGAGATCTGTGTTCTTGGCACGTCTCTATTCCATGTTTCTTTCTACTGAAAGACTTTAGAAGACCAAGCAACATCCAATTGCCAGAAAGATTCACAGTTTTCACAGAAATCTAAGCACACAGGAAAACCTTTGAAATCTCTCGGGAATATGCAGATTACAGCTTACACATTCTACCCAACAACCCCAATGTTCAATATTAAAACAGACATTTAAAAAACTGTCTCCTTTCACACATTAATGAAATATGGAATGATGTTTGCAAAATCCTGCACCAGGGTTCCCAGCCCTCATAGTAAGATAGGACATGCGATGAACAACCTCAAAAGGAAACACTAAGCCGCATTACAAAACCCATCAGTGTCAAGACTTCTCAGTTTGCATTCATTTTAATTACCAACAGGAGATGAAACCAGAGTCCAATAAGCAAAGCCACGACTGTGGTATAACCACCAACTTTTCCAAAATTACACCTTCAAACTGTAGTTCACCAACTGCTCTCAAGCATATAGACCAATTACCCAAGTGAAAGGCACGGCCCACTAACATCTGCCGGCCCTGACTAAGGCCACT
Organism: Mus caroli; assembly: GCF_978045245.1. NCBI lineage: Eukaryota > Metazoa > Chordata > Mammalia > Rodentia > Muridae > Mus > Mus caroli. The sequence continues at coordinate 171,729,662 of NW_028227257.1, forward strand.
CGAACTGCCCTGAAGGATGGCCTTCATGGGATGCCAGCCCTAGGAACAGCAGCAAAAAGTAGTTATAGTTAGCACGCCAACTCAGAGAAGCATTCATTTGGGAGTGTAAGGCTGGAGTTCAGACAACCTCTCGGGATTTCATAAATTACTTAACACAACTGAGCTTGGAGTTCCCCGGGGTGAAAAAAATAACTGGGGTTTAAAAGAGATTGTTTTTACAACCCATTCCAAATGAGAAAACCTACTTGAGTGCTAAAATTCCTCATGTAGTAGGACCTGGGATCTAAACAGAATGATTATCACATCCCCCTGTGCACTCTACATCTGCAGAATACTTGGAACACTGCTCTGCATTCCACACTGCTGGACCTGCCTAAGTGCACAGTAGCTGTACTTGCTATTGGTACAGCAAACACTATTTGTTTCTCTAACATATTGAACCCTGTTGATTTGTTTCTGGGTGCTACCTCGAGACTACCATGAAGTCCCCAATGAAAGCTTTGGAATGTAAGCTTTTCATTTAGTTCAGGTCACAACAACGAGAACTCAAACATAAATACACAGAGGGCCCACGGGCCCGAACCTTTCCACCATCACCAGGTGTAGCAGGCACTGTGACCACAGCTCCTGTCTGTCACTCAAATCCTTGTTTCTCTGGGCATGGCAGATTATATGAACTGTCGGCAATGAAGAGTCCTCATGTCATGATTTGTGAGGACACAGTGATCAGAAACCTCAAAGATGGTTCACTGCCATGTCATCAGCCCACAGAACTACACATCTGTAATCTGAAGAGTCAACTGCTGAAATGGAGAGGTGCAGGAGCACCTACGCCATAGACAGGAGGATGGAAGAGAAATGAGGGTCAGAGCCCAGCAAGGGCAACGATGCTGAAGATAAGCTACACACAGCACAGGTCAACGGCGCAACAGCTCCTGACAGCCAGCTAGCAAATGTAACATCTTAGGTTATCCCATAATCCCTACACATCTGAAAAGGGCTCATGCAAAACCTCTTTGTACTTAAGGTAGTATGTAGCTGTCTGTCCCACTAAGTTTATTTTTCTAATCTTTCTCCAATTTCTCTCCTGCTATTCCATATATATAATATGTATGGAATACACACACACACACACACATTCTCTTTTATCTTTTCATTTCGTTTAGTGTTTAGTTTACTTATTTTCTGAGTGAAGGTTTCATGTAGCCCAGGCTACCCTTATACTCACTATGTAGCTGAGAGTCATCTTGTATCCCTAGTTTTCCTGCCTCTACTGTCAGAGCACACCACCATGTAGGGCTTCATTTTTCATGTAATGTTGTCCCCACTGAGCAAACCTTGGACATGATAGCATTAAGTGAAGTATAATTATTATGTTAAAATTTTGGACCCTAAGAGTATCTGACCCGTGGAGTATCTGAGACACTGAAGTCCAAAGAAATACACCATTGCCATTTTGTTGTACACACTTCTCAGGCCTTTTCATATCTTTAACTTTCATCACTTGGCGGCAGCATTGTGGTGCCTGAATCACTCACTACAGAGCATCAGAGAGAAGCAGCGATCCATGCCCCATCTAGTGGAGGAAGAGCCTTACCCTTGACCCTGAAAATCAAACCCAACAAACCTTCCAAGGGGTGGAACAATAGTGACATCCATGTCAATCAATACAGAAGAATCCTTGCCCTGCACGGCAGGTCAACTCACACTGCAACTTGTCCAGGTAAACATGATGACGTCATGTCAGAGACAAGAAGACACCAGCCTGGACTACTCCAAACCCACATATTTTCACAGATTACAAACCTTTGGGAGGAGCGAGGTTGACTCCGTTTTTAAGGCACCACTGTACTGGCAAAATCCCCAAAGAATCTGCATGGCACAGCATCGTGGGTTTATCAGCTTCAGGTCTTAGGTCATCAATGGCCACTTGGAAAAATTTACTATTAAAAACCTAGAAAAAAAGAAAAGGAACAAAGAAAAGAAAACAGAAATGTTAATTTCTCACGTGTTACACATACAAATCCTGACATTGTTTCAATGACACTGAACATATCCTATCAAATTGACGTTAGCACAAACCAGCGTCTCAGAACCGATCACTGAGCCCAGTGGATAAGAGAGCAGACTCAGTCGTGGTGGTCACATACATGGAGAGAGGAATAAAGGAAATACACAGAAGGGAGAAAATGAAAACCAAAAAAGAAAGACCTAAAAATATAAAACAAGGGCCTCACATGAAGAAAAGCAAACTGCCAGACAGACAACCAGTTCCTGTCCATGGAAAAATAAACTAGGGATTTAAAAGCCAAAATGGCACCTTGGCCTCTACAGCAGGGACCAAACTCCTCACAGCAGATCCTTCAAACCCTCTGGCTGCAGCCCTGGCAGACTTCTAGACCCCTGTGCATTACGGCCTTCAAAATACGACATCCTGTAGTCAGAGAGGAAATCATGTATGCAGAAAAACCTGTCTTTACTTCATGTTCCCCTCCATCACCTGTCACCACCAAAATATCAGAGATTCTTTGAGGACAGCAACCTCCTTTATTCATCAAATGATTTGCAGAGGCATAGAAAATGTTTTGTAGATGAATGGACAGCGAATGAGACAAAAATGAACGAGCAGGTCTAGGTGGTGGGACCCTGTCAGCCCAGCTATGGAGACTTAGTCTGGGCTGGGGGGGGGGGTGGGGATGGGGGTGGGGGGTGCATGTTCACAAGCTTGCCAACTGTCTGGGCTACAGAGTGAGCTAAAGACCAGCCGAGGCAAACTAGTGAGACTCTGCCTCAAAGTAAAACGAAAGAAATAACCCTAAGAAGGACTCCAAATACAGCTCACTAGTAGGGCACTTGCTTATTAGCATTGCCAGGTTTTAGAGCTCCAATATTTCAAAGAAAAAAAGAGAGAAAGAAAAACAAAGCTCTAAGCAGGTAGCAAAATCAGATGCTTCCCCCCTCCCCCTACAAGCTCCCACAGGAGCACGCAGGCACGAGCTCGTGCGCACACACACACACACACTTCCTTTACATTTATACTAAGCTCTGCTTCCTAGCTCCCTCCATTACAAAGTATGTTGTAAACTAAATCTATAAGCCAAGAGTAGGAAGTCTAACCCTCACCTCTATGTTCTGCTTCCAGTAACTATCTCTAACTGTAGTCACTGGGCAGTTGCCTTTGAAAAATCTACTTTGAGAAGCATCGACCCAAGCCGAGCATGGTGACACAAGCCTGCAATGCTAACCCTGAATATGGAGGCATGAGGATCAGAGGGTTAAGGACAGCCTGGGTCACATGAGACCCTATTTAAAAACAGGTTTGTTTGTTTTTTAAATAAGGGGGATGGATCATGGCCAGCTTGCCTAAGAAAACATTTCCTGGTGGTGGTTACATTTTAAAACACTCTCAGGACTGTACAGATGGCCCTCTGCTTAAGAGCACTGGTTGTTCTTCCAGAGGACCCAAGTTCAATTCTGAGCCCCCACATGGCGGCTGACACCTGTCTGTCACTCTATTCCCAAGGGATCTGGTGCCCTCTTCTGGCTTCGTTCAGCAAGCACTAGCCATGTATACAGTGCACAGACATAACATGCAGGTAAAAACACCCATACACATAAAACAAAAATCAAAAGAATAAAATCGCATCCTCCCGCCAGTCACAGCTCTCATGAACCCCTCTCTGGGATCTATTTATTTACTCATTCATTTTCTTTGTTGTCTGATTCCCTGGAGTATAATGTATACCTGATAACAACAGGGAATTAATTGGTCTATGCCTCAATGTCCAGAGCAACACCTATGACTCCTCAGTAGCTCTCTGGAAGCTGCGATAGATCCTACCACACATACATACGGGTCCTCTCACACAGTAAGCTGTCCTGGCGGCAGGGTATCTAAGCACCGTGGGACCCTGCCTAAAGATTTCCAGGATCTATCAAACTTCTCATTGATGTGAGAAGACTCCAGAGAAAAGTCCCGGAAGTTCCCTCCCATCTCTCAGGACTCATGTTCCCAAGGATGCAAAGCTCTGCTCTGTGTTCCCTCTCGCATGGGGCTCACGGGTCTCTCATGCCCTGGCCTTTCTTCAACGCAACCTACTTCACGTGCTCCAGGACTGCAAACATCTCACCTTTCAATGTTTGAAATACCAGAACCAGCCCTGCTCCACTGCTAAAGCCTCTCCACTTAACACTAGGGCACCTCTGTATTGAGCTGTATGCTTTAATATCATTTATTCTATCTTCTTCCGGGCTCTCAGGAAAAAACAAAACCTTAAAGGGGTGCCTGTGTGAAACTTTCACTATAAAAAGCAATTAGAGCACAGTGTGTGATATTCTCGAGCAAAATATCCTAAAACATAAATGCATTTCAAGTATTTTTAAATCTCAGACATGTATGCAATAAACTGTGATCATACCCACTCCAGGCATCCCCTCTAGTGAAGACATATCCAATATATATTTATAAATATCTTCTACATGAAGAAATATTCTGGTGAATCATACATGATGATGTGCCCTGAATTTATCTGAGGAGGTTCTTAGAAACAAGACCACACATTCCAATTTGTGCATTAAAACAACAAACGGACAATCAGAGAATGGGATACAAATGAGGCAGAATGGCATCACATACTTCCCCTCGAATACAAGTGCAAAGGAAGATAGTGTGAAGAACGGAGTTTCAGAACACCTGCAAACGATTCTGTCTCCCAGCAAGACGACGTAAGGGGAAATGACTGTGAACACGCAACCTGTCCCTGACCATCTATCCAAACTGAGGCTACCAATAAGAAATGTGTCACTCTTTAATGCTGAATATCACAATAATTTAAAGGTACAAAATGTGAGCAATGTGCTCAATGTGGGCTGAGCACAGCAGGTCTGCCTGCTTGTTTCTTTCCTAAAATTCAGGGGAATCTGGTACTGTAGTGCTCTAGACAAATCCATATACCCATTTAGAAAAAGAAGAAAGCTATACACCTTGATTACAATTAATTAACATGTTTTAAATATAGTGTCACCACTAATTTCCTGAAATTGTAACAAATCATGAAAGAATAGGAAGGAAGGAAAGAAGGAAGGAAGGAAGGAAGGAAGGAAGGAAGGAAGGAAGGAAGGAAGGAAGGAAGGAAGGAAGGAAGGGAGGGAGGGAAGGAAGGAAGGAAAAGTTTATTATAATAATATTCGACTTACTACAAAAATAGATCCACCTTCCTTTGGAAATAGAAATTAAACTACAATTGACCTTGAATCTTTAATCAAATTCTTCCTCTGAATAAAAAAGCGTCATTAACTGAAGACACATTTGAAGAAGAAAAAAATTCAGCTTGTCAGAGTCTTCTACCACTTAACAAAGGCTAATATTTAAAGTGGGAAATACACAATGTGAATTTGACCACTGGTAGAACCACCGGGATTTCTCTTATGAAGAAGAGATAATCTCAATAATCATATACTATCAAAGGACTACCAGGTCAGAATAAAAACACCTTTACACTGTGAAGAAATTTCGTTTTTACTGACAATCTTGGCAGCAGGTGACTTCCTTTAACCAATGAAAGCAGATGAAAAAGAAGAAGAAGCAAGAGCGCTGGTTTACGAGGAAATAAGAATCTGCCTTCTAGAATTTTCTAAATATAAACAGACAGTCATGAAGCAGGAGCACTTATCACTCTTGTTTGCGGCATGTTGCCTGTATGTGCACTGTGCGTGCGTCCCATGTGCATAAGTACTGGCCAGAGGAGGATAGCACATGTCTTGATTAATATTATTTCCTAGAACAGATTTCTCACTAGATCTGGAGCTCAGTGCTTGGAGCTCCAGCTCCAAGCTGGAGCTGGTTGGTTGGTTGGTTGGTTGGTTGGTTGGTTGGTTGGTTGGTTGGTTGGTTGGTGGATTTGTCTAGGCAAGCCCTAGTAATCCTCCCAGTTTTGTCCTCTTGGTGTTTGGATTCCCGGCATGCGCCATTCAACTTTTAACCGCAAGAGCTGGGGATTTGAACTCATACTTGCACTGCCATCTCTCTTATTCACTGAGCCATCTCTGTGGTCCCGTACGTTATGCTTGTAAAATGCAACTCACCAATAAACAACTACTAAGAGAAGAAAAGTCAGTCACTCTGTCCATGCTAGAAAGGAGGAATCTCCTCTGCCCCCTTTCACAGAAAGAAGTTAACACAGAACTGAGAAGAAGGGACAATCGTCTCCCTTTGGTTTGTCTATGGGGTGTGTCTGTGAGTGCTCCTTGTAGGCACATACTGCATCTACCTACCTTTGAAGACTTACTCCATTCACTGTAGAGCAAAGAGCAAGGAGCAAAACAGAAAACCTACCTTGGTCACTGATGCAGGGTAGATATGAAAAGGATCGCTTATATGCAATGTCTCCAGCCGCATCCCAACTGTAAAGAAATGGCTTTGCAAGTCTGCATGGTCCTGTGGGGATAACAGTGAGCATATTAGAGATAGCGCCATGAATTAACTTGCCAACGGTCTGGAATCTGTTCTTAAGCATTGTCTTGAGTGACTGAAATCTGATGGAAATAATTAATTCTCTCCATTTCAAATTTCTAATTATTGCAAGACAGTGTGGATTTAATTATTTTCTGCAGGCTAAATTACTTTTTCAAGGGAGAGGCAGCATGCCTTCATTGGCCATGCTTAAATTTACAGGAAGCAAAGCAACTCTGTGTGCCAATACATTGCTTTGATCTTGTCAAGTGCTCACTGCTGAAGCCCCACACAATAAAGGTGGCCATCAGTCATCTGAAACCCAGCAGAATTACCTTCAGGAAAAAGCAGGGCCTTTTGCCACCAAATTACTTGACACGGCATCCATCCGTGGGATTCACCTATTCTCCTTCCAAACAGGCTAAGAGCTGGGTGGGTGACTGGTTGAGTCCATAACTCTAGTGCAGGTGAGAAGCTGCCCTGGGGACATCGGAGCCTGACTCCTGCTCAGTAAACATGAGCTTTGTGTCTCCTACTCAACTGGTGTCTGCCTGCACTGACCCCTCCCTGAAACCTGATCACGGAGCCCTGGGGCTCCACTGCTTCGTCCAGAAAACAAATTTCATTATCTTCTTCAGCCACACAGCTAGAGACGAGGTTGACCGGACTCAGAATATCAGAATTCATCTTGCTGAATTGGAGGTCATCTTGTACTTCACACTGGGTGTTTGTAGTCAAGGATAAATAAATGAATTTACAGTCCATCCCTGAAGTAATAACAGGTTCAAATAAAGCTAGCCATTCCCAAGTCTATCAAATGAATATGCAGTAAAACAACAACAACAGAAACCCCGGAGATCTCTTGCTCTCCTAAATATGAAAATCTCAAGTGGATTTTAAATGAATTCCATGATACTACAGCCAACTCTCTGCCAACTCAACTAGAGGGAGTCGTGATGGGTTGTGCCTGTACTTCAGCTCTCACCCCAAAAGCCAATCAATTAGTCTCTGTCCGACAGGAGACCAGAAAAGAGAAACTCCTTTCGAAATTCTCCATCAGAGGCCCTGGGAAGATGGTTCCATTGGTAAAGTGCCTAATTCAAGAGCATGAAGACTTGAATTCAGATCTCCAGCTCCCATGTAAAAAGCCAGCTGTTGTACAGATGTCTATAATTGTAAAGATGGGTAAGTGGACACAAATGAATCCCAGGGCTATCTGCCCAGCCAGTTTACCTGAAACAGCTCCAAGCTCAGTGAGAGGCTCTGTCTCAAAAATAAGGTTATGTAATGTTATAGAGGAAGATACCAAATGTAGACAAGCAAGGGTGCCCCACACACACCGGTTTCCCCCTCCTCACTTAAGGTGTGGTGACTTATACATATAATTCCATCACTTAGGAGGCTGAGACAAAAAGACTGTAAATTTAAGGTGAGCCTGAGCTACATAATGAGTTCTAGCTCTAACCTATGCTACAGAGTTAGACCCTATCTCATAAAAACAAGAAAAATAAATTTAAAAAAAATAACTCTGTAACGGGTCACCATTTTGTCGGAGGCTGGGGGGGGTGGAAATGTAAGTGTCCATATGATCACAAGCTCACTTTAAGTTGTGTGTGTGCACACACACACACACACACACTTGTGCAAATGTCTATGGAAGACAGGAGGGACGTCAGAACCCCTGGAGCTGGAGTTATGGACGATAGTGAAATGCTTGATATGGGGGTTCTTGGAAATGGGCTCTGGTCCTTTGCAAGAGCAGCAAGTACTCTTAACTGCAGAGCCATCTCTCCATCCTCATTGTAATCTATGGAGATCTTTGTATCCACAGTTGCATAACTCACTCGGGGTCTGAGTGAAGAGATTGGTGCTATGTTTAGGGAGGAGTAATCAGAGGAAGTGTAGTCATGTGTTGGGGGACATTCAAAGGACCTCACTCCATTCTAAACTTTTATAAATTCCTTCAGAGCTAAGCAATCAACACTTTATAAAAATTACATGCAGAAGGAAATACCCTTACATGCAGGTGGTGACTTCGGTTATTTTAAGACGACCTTTACAAATTCCTTAAGAACTGACAATCAAACACTTTATAAAATTATAAGCCTAAAGAGAAAAGGCAAGGAGAAATTCTTCAATACAGGTGTGGCTGCAAACATAGCACTTCCTTTGAAAGACACTTTAGAAAAACAAAAGGAGTTCAAAGCACCAGTCCAGGAATTTAATGTGAATTAGCACACACTAACTAAACCAGGGCTACAAACTGCAAGTTACGAGGCACAAGAGCTCAACACGGAGTTACTAATTGACACCTGAATTAAAAGATTAAAATCAAGGCCTCCATGCAGACACCAACACCCCCGGTTCTTATAGGTGAGATCTGAGTCCTACATGTGGATTTTGCAGGTGTTTTCCTCTTTTAAACAAAACTCTTTATCATTTTATTCTGAAGTGACAACCAAACATCCCTGGGTGTCCTCAACAAGTGTATGCATTTATTATCATGCTGTGTTGCCAATACAGCCCTGGGGCGCTCTACACACACTGGTGATGATGAATGATCCAGGAGAATGGGCTGATGTCTCCAGACCCCTGTGCTTGCTTCTATGCCCCTCTACTAAGTGTGCAAAGCTGCTAAGCTAAACCATCTTGCTTACTAATCAGAGCAAATGGGCACTTTTTAGCTGCCTTGAATCTCTAGAGCCGTCTGCGGAATTTTTCCTCCTCCCCTCGCCCCCAGTCAGAGTTTCTCTGTGTAGCCCTGGCTGTCCTGTAACTCAGGCTGGCCTCAAACTCAGAAATCTGCCTGTCTCTGCCTCCCAAGTGCTGGGATTAAAGGCGTGTGGTTCCAGTCACTTTGTAAAAAGACGCTGTCGGCAATCTAGACTTCTGGCTTACCTCAGGCTTAAACCCTCAAGCCCAGTATCTATACCAGCTCTGCTTTGTATACGTTTAACACCAATCTCTGCTCTGCCAGTCGAGCCAGCTTTCCAAAGAGAGCTGTTCTATAACTGTAAAGACTTTCTGTCCCAGATCTTTAATTTGATGTTGATCCCTGACTAGAAGATGTCTTTAGCTAAGTTCACATCCACCCTACTACAACCAATGCTCCCGATATTACATTGAAAGTTCTGTGGCTCCAGGGAACTCAGCATGTAGATTAGTCCCTTATCTGGTTCTTTATCGTGTGCAGTTCTCTAGTGAGAACCAATCAATGGCTGCCTGTCCTCAGAAATAAAATATGTAGTGAGGTATTTCTTCTCAAGAAATCTAAACTTGTGCTTACATCATCTCTCAAGTCTACATTCTAAAGGTCGGGAGGGGGGTTGGAGGGGTAATGTGTTCTGTACTTCTCTGTCTCTCTCGTCTCTCTGTCTCTCTGTATGTTCATTCCAGAAGTCAACATTTGCTCTGTTCCCTCAACCACTCTCCAACTTTATTATTTGAGAGAGGGTCTCCTACTGAATCTGAGGTTAATCAATTCAATTAAATGGCTGACAGACCAACAAGCTTTAGGGACCAATCTGTCCTGTGTTCCTACTCTTACCCTGCCCTGCCCCAGCACTGGAGTTAGAGGAAAGTCTTTAGGATAATTGAGGAATTTGACAACAGTGAGTGCTCAGGTTAGTCAGCAAGGGTTTACATAGGTACCAGGATATCCAGAAACACTTATGTGCTTACCCAAAAGTATGGCAGAGGGTGGCTGGAACAATGGCTCAGGGGTGACAAGCACTTGTTACCCAGTTACAAGGAGTAGAGTGAATTTTATCACCCACATAACAATCCCACATATGCCGCAACCTCAACTTAAAGGCAGGGAGGTGGGACAGAATGGAGGAGCCATGGGCCTTACTGGCCTCCAGTTTGCCTTAAAAAGTGCAACAGCCAAACTCAAAGTGGGAGAGACATTGCCTCCAAGTGACAAGATGAGTGCAGAGAAAGATAGTCACATGCAGTGCACACAGCCACAAAAACACATCACACACACACACACACATAAATACTGCACTGCATGAAATACATATTTTTAGTTCCAACATGCTAGTTTTTTGTCTATTGGGAAATTAAACATTGCATAGGTTTCTCTTCAAAACCCCAATAATTTGCATAATTTTTAAGAATAGGCGTCAGTAAAAATAAAGGAAGGTTTTAATTAGTACGACAAAGTAGTCCAAATTGTTATATAATGAACTCTGGGAACTTCACACACATCAGCATATGTTACCCTTTCTTTAAACAGCTGCTTGTCTCATAGTGGTTCTTTTTTTATTTGAAGAATGGATTAATGTTCATGTTCTTGTTAGAAAACGACTCACATAATATTAATTTCATCAAGAAATGACATCAGAATGCCAGCATTTATTAAATCAATAGTATTATTATGTTTCAACTCCATCATACTGATTTGAATTTAGCCAGTGAAATATTTATAACAAAAATTTAATGAAAAAATCTATACGCTTAACAGGGATAAGCTTTTCCATTTTATACTCACAGCTGTAAAAAGCAATTTTTATCTCCAAGTGGTACATTCAATCAAGTTAAAAAATGATAAGGAGAAACAAAATGCTAGGTATGCCACCCTGAACCACACAACTCATAAAAGGTGATTATGTCAGGGCTATTCCACGGTGAGGTCTAAAATGTCTAAGCCACAAGCATTAGAAATATCTTCCACTGATTAACACCTGGCACCATGAAAACATTGGCAAGTTATCTCCTCTTTTGTAAAACACCAAAAGGAAAAAAACCAAGGGAATGAGGTGGTAGCTCAGTGTATAAACAGCTTCCAGTGCAATATTGGAGACCTGAGTGCAAATCTCCTGACACCCTTGTAAAAATCCAGGCATACAGCACGCATCTGTAATCCCAGTGGTTAGTCTGCAACAAGTGGATCCCAGGAGCTCCCTGGAAAATGACTTCTGGGTTCAGTGAGCAGCCCTCTCTCACAAAATAAGGTGAGCAGTGAAGACTAACATTCAATGCCACTGCTGGCCTTCACAATGACATGCACAGGCGAATATAATAAAATACACATGTGTATGCACTTCTGCATATGCACATAAGCACACACACACAAATATTCCTGGTATCCCATATATATATGCATAATTGAACATTGGTTTCTGCTATTTTCTTTCTCCTAATTCTTTAGCTCACTTCCAAGAACGCACCCAAGGTAACACCTGGGCAGAAGGTGCTGCAAGGGGACGAGGATTGGGAAAGGCTGCCCCATCAGCCTCACACCCACCCTAGCCACCTTGGAAGACACAATTAACCAGACGCACCCCTTTAGCTGTTGCCACTGTTGCCATGGAAACAGGAGACAAATTCCGAACTATCTTCCAATAGCAGCAGCACTTCTCAAGGAGGGAGGAGTCAGCAAGGAGCAATGCCCCACTCAGGTGACTGTCTATACACCCCTTTCCTGACTATAAGTCACAACTCCCCAAGGATCCAGCCTCTAGTGAAAGAAAGATGAAATTTCAAGACCTGTAAGTCATATAAAGTACTCAGAAATTGCTGGTTGTTTGTGAGCCTAGAAGCTGCCTGGGGCTGAGAAAAAAAGAAAAACAAACCCGGGTATGCCCCGTAGTTAAAACATTCCTGGAAACAGCTTGACCATAAGATAAAGAGGAATGTGAGGACATAACAGGGCTATCTGAAATGAGTCAACAACTCACAGAACTCTGACACCCTGCACGTACATGTAATTTTTCTGCTGATGTTTGAATAAGCCAATAGTGTATCACTATGCTGAATTCCACACCCCTAAGCCCTTACCCCATAAAAACCCCTAGCTTTCGAGCCTCATGGCCAACATCCGTTATCTCCTATGTGGGATGCATGTCGTCCAGAGCTCCATCATTAAACTGCCTCATGTGATTACAAGATGGATTCTCGTGTTTCTTTGGGTGCTCTCTCACTCCTGAGACTAGAGTGGGGGTCCCCGAAAGGGGGTCTTACACTAGCAGACATTTGTCATGGTGAAGAGACTGTAAACTGTAAGGTACCAGTCGTCTGTCAGTCATTTCCAAGGCCCTCCCACCGGTCACACTTGCTCCTTGTCACAAAAAAAAATCCATTCCTTAGGTGACATATCTCAAACTAGATGCTATTGACTTTGGGGACCAGTTTATCCCTTCTAGACAACTGTCCCGTGGACTGTAGGATATTTTGCCAAATCTTTGGCCCAGTAGATGCCAAAGGCCCAGGATACCTCACTGTGACAATCAAACATCTCCAGATTGCCCTTCAGTGTGGAAGAGAAGAGCAAAGTCAGATGTTTAACAAGACACCTGAAGGGTAGCTGGTCCCTTGTCTCTTTTCACAAACCTTCTCAGAATCTCTCTTGCTTCTCTAATGCTTCTGCCTTCCCCACCAACAGTAACTCACCAGAGTCCTACTGTACCAAGAGACTCACAGACCATTTCTTGTACCACTGACCAACTTGATGCTCCCTCAAGATAGGGAAATCTTGTCTCTGTGCCTGTCTACACTGTAAGTTCACAGCTCTTATCACCTGCCCTCCTACTGGCATCTTTCTGAAGATCTAGTGTGCAATGTTAAAAGATGCTGGTGGGCATAAGGGGATACTCACAAACACACCATTACTCTGAGCAGGACTCGGGTTCAAGAAACAGCAATCAGAAAAGATGCACCTAGCCCTCGAGAGATTTGAGACCCCAGGGGATGGGGAGAGGGTGGGGTATAGGGATATCCTCTTGGAGATGGGACTGTAGGTATGGGATGAGGAACTCAGAGGGCAGACTCGAGAGATCTGCCTGTCTCCAATGCACAGACACACACACACAAACACACACACACACATGGTCTCAGAATCATTCTGCTACACCTGGTTTTCTAAGTGGGTTCTGTGGATGTAAACTCGTGCCTGTACAACATGCACGTTACAGTAGGCTGTAGCCCCTCTAACTTCCACTTCTTGGAGGAGGAAAGGAGAGGCATGAAGACAACTTAATAGCTTTGCAGGTTGAGACTGGCAGAAAATGTTCATGTCACAGAGCCTTTCAATCCAGGATAGGGGAGAAACCCCAAGAGGAGAAAGCCAGTTACCAACACCAACCAGTGACCAGCACTGAGCAAATCACAAAAGGGCAGCCAGCCTGATGACAGATGCGCGCTTCAGTCAAATACACCTGTTCGTTAAAGAGACCACTCAGTCAAACATCAGGAGGAGGAGATAGAACTGGGTATTATAGATATGTATTGCTCGGTGACATGGCCAAAATTCTACTTCCACACAGAGGACTTAAGTTCCAGGGGAATATAAGAGTCCCACCTGAGGCAAAACATAGGTGTATCCATTTTCTCACAGCTGAGTGTAAGAACATGAAATATACAAAGTAGATGCCATAAGCTTTGCTGCACAGAAACACAGTGTCCCCCTTCCCTGCCCCCTCTTTGACTATAAAGCTACAAAACAAAAGAAATAACACAACACTGGCCTAAGTCTGCAATCTCAGCACTCAGTAGCATGAGGCCAAGGGGCACAAGTTCTAGGACAGCCCCAGGGTAATGGTGAGACCCAGTCTCCAACAGGCAAATAAACAAGGTTTAAAGAAATTATAGAGTACAGAATCTTTGGCATGTCGTGAACAGATTCTGCCACGCATGTATGTGCTGGTGTGGGTATGCACATCCACACATGTGCATATGCATGCAGGTCTGATGGAAATCTCTGGAATAGTTCTTATAGTTCTTTAGGCAGTTTTCTGCCTTCCTTTTTAATCAGGTTTTTTTTTTTGTTGTTTTTGTTTTTGCTTTTGTTTTTTGGATAGACCTGGAGCTTTGTTGCCTGACCAGTGAGCCCCAGGGGCCCACAAGCCCCCCCCCCCAAGACTGGGAATCACAAGCCTGTGCCAGCTTTCCGCAGCTCTTTCAAATGGCAGGGGGAAGTCTTTACCAAGGGAGCCCTCTCGAGCCCAGCAGCAGGAACAAACTCTCAGTAAAGGTAAGGTGTGCATGGAATCTTTCTATAGGAAAACAAATGGCCCTAACCGGTCCTCATCCAGAAACCCCTTCGCTCTGTTTATGAAACGGAACAAATTCAGAAGGCTAACGGCGCCATGTGCCAGCATACCAAACTAGATTAGCTGCTATTGCAACTCTTTAGTTACAGACTGCAAAGGTAAAATTGCATTTAACTCCCACAGTTACCGAGGTACACTGTTGAATCTGCTCAACAGCGATATGTGTCAAAGACGAAAGGAAGTGAGCCGTGCAAGGACACCAACAGGCTAGAAATCTTACATCACACTGTCTCGTGATGGACCACCAGCAGGACAATGCCCCTCAATGATCCTAATCATGGTCCTGAAACGGTTCTACTGCCAGCAAACACTTTAGGCAGTGTGATGTCATAGGGTGGAGACCCCATGTAAACAACTGGATTGTGGTTCTGGTCATAAAGAAATATGGGGCATATCATAATACAGAGCATAGAATACCTGCCAATGGAATAAAAGACTGTGTTGTGGGTTTATATGCTTGCTCTCCCATATTTCATTGCTATTTTCGAGCACAGCCTTCTATTGATTGAAAACGGGGTACTGTAAAACTTGTGTTACATGAGAAGCAACCCATGCACTCCTGTTTACCACACATTCTGCACAAAAAGGCTGTGTCACGCGACCTCCACCATCTGGCTTAGTAGAAGAACATTCTGGGCTGCTCTCACAATGTCAAGACCACTGGAAAATGCCTTTCTCAAAAGACAGCTCCATTGTTAAATCGATGCGCTCAGACCCATCATACATTGTTTTCAGACAGGTTTTCCACACGTCCTAGGCTGGCTTTGACCCTGCTGTGCTAACCAAGTCTGGTCTAGAGCCTCCATGCTCCACTCAAATTAGCTGAGATTACGGGCACGTCACATCACACACATAGAGTGGTGATGGGAATCGAACTCAGGGCTTTGTGCATGTTAGGCAAGCATTCTACCAATTGAGCCATGTCCCAAACTCCCAGCTTTGATGTACTAGGAGCCCTGATAAATTCAAAACCCATTATCCTAACCTCTGTGAGAGCCACAGATTCTGATGAGGAATTGGCCAGATTCAAGAATGAAGGCAATGAAGGTCAAACTTCCCAAACAGATAGGAGGCAGGAGGATGAGGGAGGTGGCTGAATGGGGAAAGCGCTGGTGTGGGAAACATGAGGACCTGAGTTCTAACCCTCAAAGGCTACCAAAAACAAAATAAAAAACAAAAAACAAAAAAAACTTGACAAAGCCTCAATGTCATTGAAATCCATGCCCTGGCAAGGCAGGGACATATGGAGACCTGGGGCTCCCTAGCCACCTCGGCTAGCTGAATTGGTGAGGTCCAGGTTCAATACAAGACCATGCCTCTAAAACTAATGGGAAGAGCAACTAAGAAACAAAGCATTGACCTCTGACTGACACACACGCACACACACACACACGCACACACGCACACACACACGCACTCACACACACACACACACACAAGCACACACGCACTCACACACACACGCACACACACGCACTCACACACGAAGCTGCTTATTTAGGGCTTACTGTTAATTAGGTTTGTTATTGTTGTGTGGGCGCGTGCAAATTAATATGCAGAGGGAGTACAGGAGAGGTTTTAAAACTTAAAAATGACACACTAGACTAGACGTGAGTCACTGAAGGCAGGACTGAGCTCTCTCAGCGGGAGTTAAGCCCTTGACATTTCAGCAGCATGATTGGTAAGATTTCCTAGAATGTGGTTTCTGTTTCTATGGAGCAGAGATGCTTTCTTCATTTCAATTCAACTCTAGCATCCTTCTCCTGCCTCTCCCACCAGAGGGCTGGGACTGCAGGCACTTGCTACCACATCATTTATATGCAGTGCTGGAGATGAAATCCAGGGTTCCACACATGTTAGACAAACATTGCCTAACTGAGCTGCATCGACAGTCCCAGCCCCTCTATCATTTGTCAGGAATAAGTTACAACCAGAATAGGGACCGTTGTGCTAAATCTTTTTTAAACAATGAAATTCCTTCAAGCAAGTGGTCAGGGAGAAATCCTTAGTTATTTTCCAATACAATACAGTTTCTAATATCCCTCAAAGTGCTTCTGTATTTTGCCTCAGATCCAGATGAGGAAGAGCAGAAAGCCTAATGGTGAGCCTCTTTGGTGTGTTGCTTCTGCTCATGTTCCAGGCAGAGAGCAAACAGAGCTCGTGCAAGTGACTGACTGCATGAGGAGACACAGAGCACGTGAACACATCACCCAAAGAGCAGGGCTGGCTGCATGAAATGAGATCCACGGCATCGACATGCCTATTTTATCCAAAGTGTAAAAATAATAAAAAGAATAGCCTGGAAAGACTGTCCGTCTGTCTCATAACGGCAGAACACTTTGGCAATTTTCTGTAATGACATGCAGCCCAGATGAGTCACTGCTCAATGACAGAAACAAAAGTAGAGTCCTGCTCCCTGACAAACACTGATGACAATGGGGGAGCAGAGATGTGGATAGATTTGTATCATCATTATCATATGTCTGTAACAATTGGCCAGGGCTGGAGAGATGGCTCAGTTGGTAAAAGTTTTGCTGTGCAAGGAAGAGGACTTGAGATCCCCAGCAGCCATGTGTAAAGTCAGACCTGGCAGCATATGCCTGCAATCCCAGCATGTAGGAGGCAGACATAGAAAGATGGCTTCAGCTTGTTGGTCGACCAGTCTGGCCAAATTAGTGAGTTTGAGGTTTAGTGATAAATACTGTCTCAAAAAATAAGGGGTCAAGAAGCCGAGGAAGGTAGCCAGTGTTGACTTTTGTCCTCAAAACATACTAGAACACATATGCACACATGTACCCATGTGCACATGTATACATACATATATCACACACACTACAAAAAAAGGAAGTATGGGAGCGGGGCTGTCAGTCTTACAGAGATGTGCAAATGAATACTGCAGGGACTCTTAAAAATATATTTGAGAGAGAGAAATATGAAGGAAGAGCAAAGACACTCTGACCCTCATCACACATGTCCCTGCCATTCCTCTGATCATAATCACCTCTGTGTGTGTTCAGTAGAGGGACACAGTAGAGCTTATTTTTATACAATCACTGTGTGTGACAAGAGGTGGGATTGGGTAGAAGCGTTCCTCCCCAGCAGGTTCCCATCTACTAGAACCCAGGAACAGGACACTCAGGTGCAAACAGAATCTTCACACGTGTAATTAAGCTGCACTCATTCGGAGTTAGCATTAGTGATAATCAAATGGCCAGTGTCAGTATCAGTACAGGGAAATGTGGACAGACAGACACAAAGAGACTATTAAGGTCATGTGAACACGGGAATGTAGAGGCAAACGCAGACTATCATCACTACAAACCGAGGGACTTCAGGCTTAACAGGTGGCTCCAAGAGATGGACAGATGGCTGGGCACATTTCTCTTCAGGTGGATTCCAAACCCACGAACAACCTAATTTAAATTATGTTACCTAATTAAACTTGATTTAAATTAATTTAAACCTACAGAAGTGTAAGAGACTATGTTGTCAAGACTTACGCTGTCTAGAACTCACTGAGTCCATGGCAATTTGTTACAGTAGCCTCAGGAAACAAACTTCCCAAGACGTACAAATTACAAAGTAAATACAGACTTCATCCAAATAAGATTAGCTTGTCCTTTTCTCTTCTGTGAAGTGTAATCAATTTATGAAAGTATCTCACACATGTTAAGAATTCAAATACTCATTGCAACCAGTTTTTATTGTGAAGTGCCTACCACCCCCATCCATACCCCCGCCTTGTGCTAACTCCTGTGAAGTGCCTACCACCCCCATCCATACCCCCGCCTTGTGCTAACCCCTGTGAAGTGCCTACCACCCCCATCCATACCCCTGCCTTGTGCTAACCCCTGTGAAGTGCCTACCACCCCCATCCATACTCCTGCCTTGTGCTAACCCCTGTGAAGTGCCTACCACCCCCATCCATACTCCTGCCTTGTGCTAACCCCTGTGAAGTGCCTACCACCCCCATCCATACTCCTGCCTCGTGCTAACCCCTGTGAAGTGCCTACCACCCCCATCCATACTCCTGCCTTGTGCTAACCCCTGTGAAGTGCCTACCACCCCCATCCATACCCCCGCCTTGTGCTAACCCCAAAGTAGTATTAACTACCAACTCTTAGAGTGATGCTTAGTTACAGCAAAATGTTGAATAAGATGGTAATTCTGAGATGGTAAAGTATCAAAAAATAGTCTGAATTCTCATAGGATGAATTGAAAGTGAGGAAAGAAGATGATTATATTTTAGAAAATGTAGACCAACTTAAATTAAATCCTGGAATCAGGGCAACAAGACATAATGGTCTTTCGCAGAGAGTAGCTGTTCAATAAATGTTTAATGAATCAGTTCCTTTTTAATTAAAAACAGATCAAGATTATTAATGTTTCTGCCTTTCAAGTCTTAATGTTCACAATTCTAAGTATAGTTATATGTTCAATTAATCTATAAATATATTAACTCAGAATTTTTAAATCTAGTGAGTTAAATGTATGTGGTCCATTCAAGAATCTGTTAATTTATTTGACAAATAGTTATTAAGTGGTAGGAATTCTGTTTCCAACCATGCACAAAACATATAGCCCCTATCTTCCTGGAGTTTCACGTTAGGCACAGAACCAAGAAATGACTGCATATCATTGTGGCACAGGGGATGACACAGAAACTGGTCATGGAACCTTGTTAAGGCTTCGGACCCAGGCCAGATACAGAATTCTTTAGAAGATTTATATTTGCAATCGGAAGATGAGTACTAATTGGACAGAAAGAATAACACTGGTACACAGGGAATTAGAAGAACATAAAAGACCTGCTTCGTGGTACCCTGGGAATCCAAGGAGGCTCGTCACTGCACGAGACTTCAAGGGCAAGCGCCATACTAGACTTGACAGGCCTTAGAGACACGAGGCAGCAGTGTTTAGCATAAAACCCTCAACAACAAAGAGTTCTGAAAGCAACAACCATCAACTAGGGTGTCTGCCAAAACCCACCTCAAGTTTATGTCCTAAACAGTAAGTCTAACTACAGTGCAGAGGAGTTTTGCTTGTTTTGGTTGTAAGAGATGAGCCCGCTCCGCAGCCACCGAGGTGTGGGGAAAATGAAAACAGCCGATGAACAAGGACCTGATTTAACCAGTTCAGCAAACTCAACACGGAGCAGACAGGCCCAGAGTTAACCCTGTCAACAGTGTGAACTCTTCACCAGCTGCTGGCGAAAAGTAAAGGCCAGCAAGGTCTCGCCAAGTGCGGACAGTGAGAGCCCACGCTGGAAGACCAGTACCCTCTCCCTAGCCTCTCAGAATAAGCAAGAAGGCAATGCCCAAGCTGGCCGAGTGATTTTAAAAGAGTTAAGAGTTTGGCAGTCCACTGCTGTTGAAATACAGTTCCTACTCCAGTCGTTGATGTAGGAGGATCTGGCAGAAGCGTGGTATGTAGCAAACACTTCAGAAAAAGTCTCATCAGCGATTGAGAAAACTGAGTCTAAAAAAATATACCTATCTCCTTGCCACTGGCTAGGCTGGAGCTGGAGTGAGCGCTCTCTCTGTGTGTGTGTGTGTGTGTGTGTGTGTGTGTGTGTGTGTGTGTGTGTGCCCACAGAATCCTCTATTTCTCTCTACCTCCCAAGTGCTAAGATTACAAGTGTGGGCCACGTGTCCCCCCTTTTTCCATGGGTCCTAAGAAACTCAAACTCAGGTTCTCACACTGGTGACACAAATGCTTTACACACTATACACTGTCACCACTGCCCCCGTTTTCAATCCCTTCAAAAATGCAAAAACACAAACGAGTAAAACTAGACAATGTAGTTTCTGTTCTTGCTTCAGTAGGGAAGACGAAGATAAAAATGGAATTTTCATCACGGAGAAGAATAAACAAAAATCTTTTAACCAACATCCTATAATATGAATATTTACAGAAAATCATTTTTAAAATTGTAATGGGGAGCAGACACAATTTTCAGAGTTTAAAATGGAAATGGGAAAAGCAGACAATCTCCTAACTACGGTACATAATTTACTAGACAGTAGTTTTCCTTTTCTTCTCTCAAATTTGTGGGTGTGACATATGTGTGCAGAATATGTATGTGTGTACTAAATGTGGGTGTATGTGTGCCCATGTGTGTGCATGCAGACACATTGATGCCAGAGTTCGCCTATGCAAACAAGAAGACATCTTCAGGTGTCAGCCTAGACAATGTCTGTTGCTCACAGTGCCGCCTGCCAGGTCAGCTGGCCCACCAGTTTCCTGAAATTCTCCAGTCTCTGCCTCGTTCCATCCCACTCTAAGAGTATCACAATTACACATTCAGCTTTTGCATGGGTGCTGGGGATTCAAACTCAGGGCCTCATGCACAGGCCTGGCAAGAGCATTTCCCAATGACATTGCAACAACTCTTCAAAGGATTGGGTTACATTTGAAAAAGGTGAAGAGAGAGGAAGGGAAAGAGAAATTGATCGTATTCATCACTCACCTTAAATACTTCCATCGGAAGAGGAGACTCAGCAGCAAGAACTAGGGCTTTTTCCAGAGCACATTTCCACTCGAAAGGCAACTTCAGATAATAAAGCTCTGTATCAAGGGCAAGCCACAAAGAAGTTAGGGACTGGAGCTCTGTCAGTTGCTTCTTTAGATTTTACCTTCCCACAGTTCTTGGCAGGGTCAGCCACTCACACTGCCCCGTAAGCAGCCACCTGCTACAGGGATTCTCTGAAATTAAAGAGCTGCTGTCAGAAATGGAGAATACTTAACAGGGCTCTTCCACGGGGGACATTTGTATGCATTCTATTGGCCTTCTGTGCGTAATTTAATGGCATTAATCACATTAGCAAGACTTTCCATCATCTACAGCCACAGTTCTATGTATCACCTAACAACGTCTGCCCACTGATGGAGAACTCACTCTCTGATAAATGTCTAACCTCTTAATAGCTCTTATCCGGCACCTACAGTTATTATAACACATTTCCCACTAAGTCTCTAAGCTCACATATGCTAAAAAAACAATGGTCAGAAAAATTATTAAAACCGAAATTAAAATATACAAACAAAAATTTATATTTATACTTGAAATGTTCCTACCACATGTCGACCATATTTCCCCCTAGGCACTGGGGAAGAGGGAAGATTTACACACAAAGGTTATACAGTCTGCATGCAAAATTAAAAGAAGAAGAAGGAAAGTTGAGTGGTTTTCACGTGTTGCCGAAACTGTAGTGGAATTTTATGGCCTGATCACAACAGATTTAAGACCTGATCAAAATGGGATTTGTGGAGGCTCTTGCTGGAAGTAGATGTGTTTATATCATCATCCCTAAATCAACCCTGGCTGCCTCAGACAGACTGTTAGAATATGAATATGAATTTAAGTACACTTAAAAGGCAACATTAAACCTTTGGGCTATATTTTTAATTTCTTACATGCCTGCTTTTGAGCAAGAAGACATATATTCAGATCCTTGCGGCTTCTAACCTCACCTTGAGCTTGAAGCTCCTTTACGCTAGCAGTTTATTTAGGGTTTTTTTGGGGGGGGAGTATAATCATAGTTGGTGAAAGGTCTTCCCAGACTTAGTCAAGTTACCGACACACTGTCTCCTGCTGCTGTACAGAGGGTGGTTCAGATATAGTAGCTTCTATTTGTCTGATAGTTTTTCTAGCATTTCACCTAGTGCTTTCTATCTCTAGCATACTTTTTCCCTAATCTGGCCTTTTTTATGAGCCAAAAATACGTGATTTTCCGCAGCTACAGTCCCCTTTCCTTCGTGCTAGACAGTCATGAAAACACTTCCTTCCTCGAGTTGCTTTTGTTGAGTATTTCGTCACAGCAATGAGAAAAGTGGCATCTAATCCCATGGCAAAGCACTCTCTTTTCTGCAAAACTAAACCCAGTTGGGGCAGGCGTCTCTACCACCTGTGACGACTGAACACCTCCAAGGTGCAATACACAGAGAACAATGTCCCCTGTGTGTGTTTTAGGAGACAGAGACACCCTGGGTACACCAGCGAATTTATGGACAATAAACAGCTCCATTAAAAGGACATAAAATTTGTTCTCAAAGTGGCCTGCACTGCAGGGAATTTAAAACTGTTCATCTGACTCCATTTACAGGTCGTGGGAAGTCATAAACAATTAAAGAGATAGTTCTCACCCATCTGTAACCAGGAGCCTGCAGGGAAGTGAGGAGACCTCCCTTTATGCAAAAGTTTGGCAAGCTCTGGTAGAGAGTGTTGCAGAAAGCAGCCATATCACCATAAATAAACAAATAAATAAATGGTTGGTCCCACTTCCATGTGTCTACCCATCCCAATGAATCATTTTCCTCCTTCACTACCAGGTCCACCGAAAAGATGACCAGCGAGGAAAGATGGAGCACTGGTTATTTATTAAGAGATAAGAAATCTGAGGAAATGTTATGAACTAAATCTGTGTTCTCCTGAATGCCTATATAACCTCGAATCTCCAGTGTGACATCTGGTGGTGATGAGGATTAAGAGGGACCTGCTGGGATGGCCCATTAAGGGAAATTACCGTGCGTGCTCTAATGAACTCTAGAGCCAGCTAGATGGTGGCCACGTGGGAGCCAAGAAAGGAGCCCTCACCAAACCCCCAGACAGGTGGCCACGCACTCTTGTTTCAGCTTTCCACACTGTAGAATCATGATAAAATGAATGTCAACTGTTTAAGCAACCCAAGTCTTTAGAAAACAGAAACAGTTTAAGCAAGAAGCATTTCAGTTCTATTCAGAAATTACCTGATTCCAGGATCAATCTAGTTTTTTTTTATTTTTGGTTTGTTTTGTCTAATTTTTGAAAGGGTAGATTTCTTTTTAAAAGAAATTAACATGGGAGAGGTCAGAAAAAAAGAGACTGCAGAGAAAAGGACAGAATTTTTCCCCTTGGCTTCTGTAAGTTCCAAACACCTATCATGTCTTCTAAACAACCACAGACAAAAAAGCAAGTGGGGTTACTCAACCTAGCCCTGACTTCATGAACTTCCTGAAAAAGCGAAAGCTGGCCACAGTACTCTGGACATAGTTTAAACTGGATGTCAATCATTTGCTGCATCCAACATGCTCAGCACAATGGCAAAAGTGCTCCCACACTGCAGGGTGGGGTGCCTTCACTTGCTCTCAGGTACAAGAGACCAGCCAGACATGGAATGTCCCACAAGGCTAGATCCTCAGACATGGTCAGTATAAAACCCAGTACATCTCCTAGAGTGCCCAACGTCTCAGCCACTTCTGTTACCTGTTTCTATTCTCTCTGTTCAAGGAAGGAAATGTCCTTTAAAAGGTAAAAGTTTGAGAGTGGGGATTGTTTACAACAGTGGGGATGCATTAGTGAGATGCATGGGAAAGGGAATCTCACCTCCCACAGGCCCCCCCCTCCCCTCACCATCACACAGGCTATGGAATTTCCCACAATGCCTCTCACCTCTGCAACTCCACTCTTCTCCCTCGGATCCTAATGCTGGGTAATTTTGTATTGGTTTAGTAATGTCGGGGAATAAGAGAATCAGCCTAATACTTTCTATACTCTCTGAAATTTTATTCACAATGTCATTTCAGCTCAGAAAATGGTGTTGTCATGTAAGTGGCACAAGGTACCCTGGGATTTGAAATTAATTTACACAAATCTTAACATATCGGGTTCCGTTCCCAAGTGAAAATTTGCGGTAATAATTGCCTCTTTTCTCAGGGGGAACTGTTTCACTGAATGAGGTAACAGAGTCCAGTTCTCATCTTGTAACTACGGTAAATGAGTGACATTGTGCCTTTTGCTTTCTCTCTCCCCTATACAAGCATCCATGCCAACACTTTAACAGTTGGGGAAATGAACTCTCAACAAATCACTTTTCCTGTCTTTAGACAAACTCATAAAGTCTTCTGTGAAGTCAACATTATGTCCAGAGACATAAGGACAGATAGCACAATTTATTCGTGTTTTGTAAAGATAGATATAGGCATCTTGAAGCTGAGGAACACTCAAAAGCAAATATTTCTTAAAGGGAGATTTTTTTTCCATTCAAGCATTGGAGGTTTCATAGGAAGGAGAAAAAAAAGAAGATCAAAGAGCATAAGAAGCGACTGGAAATTCCTTGCTTTACTATAAATCCTTGCATTGGCACGGATAAGTTCCTTGTAGAATTTATAAAGCAATTAGGCACTGGGCTGAGATTTACACAATCACCTTTCTCCACAAGTAACTTTCTCCTGCCAGGCTATGAATCCCCAGGCAAACCTAAGCTCCATCTTTTCTCACAGCAGGGACAGGACCTTTGTTTGTTACTACACCAAACACTTAAGGTATAAAAGGATTTCTCGGCTGCTTCTTATGTGGGCAGCAACAATACGGCTATTATAAAATACCAAGTTGTGCACGCCTTTAATCCCAGCACTCGGGAGGCAGAGGCAGGTGGATTTCTAAGTTCGAGGCCAGCCTGGTCTACAAAGTGAGTTCCAGGACAGCCAGGGCTATACAGAGAAACCCTGTCTCAAAAACAAAACAAAAAACAAAAAAAAACAAAAAATAAGTTATACATCCACGCGCCTGTCAGGTTTTTAACACGGATGCAAATACATGGAGTCCAGCACCAGGCAATGTTCCACAGCCAAAGCCCCTGAGTGACAGTGACAGTGACAGGTAAGGTAAGCAGAACTTCTCACTTTGGAGCCCACAAGACTCACACTGGCAACCAACAGAGGAGCAATTTGAACGAGGCTGAGAACTAATTACTCACTCTAAATATACCTATAAGGCTGACCACAAAATACAAATCTGGCAGGAGGAAATATTTCTTCCTTGGCATGCTTAAACGCATGAACAAGGTGACATTTTTGTTCTGAGGTTTTTCACCCAAAGGTAGGTAATAGTAAGAGGTCAACAGAGGCAATGAGATATGTGGGGCCTAGGACCTGGGGATTCCAATAGCAACACACAGGCTGATCCCTACGAGCTGGGGGACGTGGAAAAGTCGCTTACACAGTCACAATAGCAACTTCAATGGCTGTAGAAAGAGACCTGCGCCAAAAGGCACCACATTTTTTGAATCAAAATTAACAACATAGCAGATGTAAATGTACAATCTCATAGAATATAATGAATATTTACAAATGGTTATCCTATAAATGGAAGGTTTATATTTTTTTTTTGACTAGTTAGATCTATCAGAGGGCAGAACACACTGTTCTATCCCATTAGGCCTATGCAAAGCCATTTGGCAGTACCCCTGAAGCTACCTACAATTGATAACTTGCTTGGCAGGGGAAAAGAACAGATTAACTCTTTTATTTCTGTTTCCTTTACTATATAATGATGAGCAAGTGATATGAAATTTTGATCGATGGATGGATGTAAAACAGATGATAGACAGACAGACAGACACATAGATACATAGGTGATACATACATACATACAACATACATGTGAATGGGTGGTACATAGTTGTGTGAGTAAGTGGATGAGAAGGCGGCAGGCGGATGCACGGTGTTAAGGATGAATCTGGGCAACTGAATGGCTATAGATGGATAGAGAGCGAGTGTCTGCGTGTAAGTGTGAAGTGGGAGGGTATTAAGTGAACAAGTGTTACGTGGGAGTGTGGGGAATGAGATGAATGTGGGTAGACAGTGGGTACAGATGAACTGACACAGAGGAAGGAGAAAGGAAGACAGAAGAGGGATGTATGATAGAAGACAGATTGCACAAATGGATACATTGCTGCACACTGCATAGCTGCATACATGGGTAGACAGATGGATATGGACAGAAGAAGGGGCCGACGAGTGAACAGAAAACAGGCGGTCAGAAAGATGGGCATGCAAACAGAGATTGTGGAATATGCTTCCAAGACCACGGTCCCTAAGGGATGGGGAGACTATTCGAAATCCCAGCTGACCACCCCTTCCTTTCATTTCTGAGCCATTGACACCATCGGAATCTGACCTGCTGGTTGAGTTGACTGATGTTGTCATCAACATCGAGTTCTCCTTTGAGAATGCTTCTGATCCCTATCTTGGATCTTATTTTCTACCCTAAAGACTCTGACACTGACACACTTAGGTTCCACATAACTGGCATGTAAAAGACACATGAGCAGGTGTGTCCCGAGACACACCCACAGGAGTTTGACATCTTTATCACAAGCACATCACAGAGGAAAAAATGCCGCCTCTCACCTGAAGGTGGATCCATTCTGTATTTATTTTCTTGACACCAACCAATTGGTCGAAGTCTGTAATCCAAGTAAAATAACCACCGGTCATAGGATTCGGTGTGCTCCAGTCCCACATAGCGAAGGCGTAATCTTCCTCCGACATTCTCAATCACACTAACTATCCAGTACTGAAAGGGATTCTGGGAGTCCTGCAGCTCTATTAAGGAATCAACTGTAATGAGGTCTATAGGGCCTTTCCCTCGCAGAGGCTGTTCAAACAGAAGCAAAACTCCGTATTTTAAACTTGATTTTTTAAGGTTCCCATGGAAACAGATGACAGCAGAAGATAATCATTTTTCCCACGCCATCATCCAAGCGGTTCCCAAACATCCTGATATCCCCTGCACAGCCGCCACCCGCAACCCCTTCCTCTTCCACACACATCCATAAACCAACACCATTTCCAACAGTAAAAATCACAAGCGAATAGAAAGCAACAGTTTATGCCATTGTTTTAATCAAACAAATTAACCTTCCCAAGTAAAACTGCATTTATTAGAAATTAGCACATGTTTTTAGCAAAATTATTCTCAGATGCACCAGAGCAAGAACAACTGATAACAAAATGTCTATTTTTCTTTTCAAATTGACAGGTGTATCTAATATAGGACTGTAAATTTATACCACGACTTCTTAAGAGGTCACCTTACATCTAACAGCAGCCAGAGCACTGTCATATACAGATTAACTGAATGCATGCAGATGTACGTGCAGGTGACACATCTGAGACACATCTGTGCAAGTGTGGAGGCCGGAGGGCAATCTTAAATGCTGCTCCTGAGTCATTGTTTACCATTTTTTGAGAGGGATGGGGTCTCTCTCTAGCCTGGGACTCAGGATTAAGAAAGGCTGGCTAGCCAGTGAATGCCAGGCGTCTGCCTGCCTCTGCTTCCCCAGTGCTGGGATTATAAGAGCAGGCATTATTTTTTTCTTTTTCACATTTGGCTTTATTAAGTTTTTCTGCTGCTTAACTTGGGCATTGGTTTGGAAAACCGTTAATTAATTACTGCCCTTTCTGAGTAAACTTTTCTTGGCATATGAAGAGTGTCTCTCTAGCTGGCTACTTAGGGAAGCGTGTTTGACAGTTAACATGGTAAGGCAACTCTCACTATAGCCGTCTTTTAACCCAGTGGTTGAAAACAGCCATTAAGATAAGCATATCAGGAAAAATCAACATAAAACATTTGTGTACGCCATAGCACATAGCAGCTGTCATAAGTATTAATACCATTGCCAAGGAAGAAAATGAAGGTTAATTATAATAATAACAATAACAGTAACAATAATGAAAATCTGTATCTTATCCGCAACAACACCACCATTAGTAACAGTAATGAAAATCCGCGTCTTATCCCCAGTCATTCATTTAGGATTCCCCTTTCCAGTGTACCCTTAGGACAGAGTTGGTAATTTAATAATTACATACGACATATTGCCTGTCTTCCTGGTCAAGTACATATTAGAATTATTAATGTTTCATTATCACATTTTCAGACAAACCAGCAAGACTTGATGTTAAACTCTGCTGTTCCTAGGCCTAAAATCTGCCTGAGCCACACTTTAATACAGTCAGTGGTCCCTCCTCTTATTTTATGGAGATTGCTAATCAATGGTCTTGGGTAGCACATATGTGAGAGATCGTGGAGTTACTACGCACTGGAGATGAGCAATGAATGGTGCTAATGATTAACGGGCTCCTGGAGAGTACGCTAAGCACAGGAGCATGCTTACTCCTCTCCTGCCACCCAAGTTATCCTGCAGGCTGAGGCCTGAGGGTGATGGGAAGACATTCTGGTACATTGTTTTAAAATGAACTCAAACAGAGAAAACTTCCCAATTATTGGCTATAATACAGGAAAACATCAGTCGATCGCACTCAAATCCATTACCTATGGAATTCAGTTAATAAACAGGAAGTTATGCTGTGAGAATAAAAACATCTGTGTCCACATGTATCCGCAGAAGGATATACGCGAAGGTGCCACTAGACAGCAGAGGACCGGGCTGCTTCAGGGCTATAATAGATGAATAATAGCAATACATACACCTTCCAGAAGGTTTGCAGGGGCTGTCCGAGAACCAGTCAATTCACGGATGAGGAAGTCTGTCCAGTCTGTGTACTTCTCTTTGATCGCTTGTGAGAGAAGAGAGAAAAAACAAACACCTCAAATCATCCCAGACTTCTGTACATTGATGCTACTTCAGTATTTTTTTTTTTCTGAATTTCACACCTGATGATTAAGTGAGGAGTAATGAAGTTACAGCCACAGACCTGTTATCAAATACAGGCTTCCTACCCACCATGCGCCTGGGCATCTGGAGAGGGAGAGTCTATGGCCCTGACTGAGGGCCTGAAACTGCTTTGACACCTGTCTCAAACAACAATGAAGACATGGCAGCAGTTTGGAAAATCTGTAAAGAAAACATCAGAGCGACATTGCTCAGTGGGAAAGCACAACTAAGTCAAGAACTACATAACAGGCTTAAAGAGAAGGAGGAAAGGGGGTGGGGCTCAAGAAAGAAGAAACAGTGTATGGT
The DNA here is from genome assembly GCF_978045245.1 of Mus caroli. Lineage (NCBI taxonomy): Eukaryota > Metazoa > Chordata > Mammalia > Rodentia > Muridae > Mus > Mus caroli. The sequence continues at coordinate 171,758,914 of NW_028227257.1, forward strand.
AATGAGGGTGACAGCACGGCTTGAAGAAGGGGTGGGGAAAGCAGGGCGAGCATACATCACTGAAAAATGGTGTTCGCTGGACAGCTGAGAACACCAGCACTGACACTTCATACACTGGAGGTCCCTGCGTGAGAGCAATCGTACAAGACTACAGACGTCTGAGTGAAAACAAAGATTGTAAAATAGAAAAAAAACAGGTGCTTTTGCGTCGAGGCACAAAAGCGTAGACTGGAAAACAAGGAACACAGCGCTGTGACAAAAACAAAAGGAGGCCATTGGAGAAGTCATCTGTAAAAGGCAGAAAGTACTGCTGGGTGGTGGTGGTGGGGGGGCGGGGGGACGGGGGACGGAACTCGTTCTGTACAGCGCTTGCTGTGAACACATGAGGACTTGAGTTCCTTCTCCAGAGGAGGGAGAAAGGAAAAGGGGGGAGGGGAGGGGAGGGGAGGGGAGGGGAGGGGAGGGGAGGGGAGGGGAGGGGAGGGGAGGGGAGGGGAGGGGAGGGGAGGGGAGGGGAGGGGAGGGGAGGGGAGGGGAGGGGAGGGGAAGCAGGTGTGGGTGGGGCCAAGTGCTAGCCTCGCCCTCTGGCGCTGGGAGGGGGTTGCTACTCTTCCTGAGGACCACAGGTAGGCTCCCAGCACCCAGACCGCAGTGCAGAAGTGAGCTCCAGTTCCAGGGGTTCCAACAACCTCCTTTGTCCTAACTGCCTTTGCACACCTATTTTTACATATGGAAGTACATATATTAATATGTGGAGGGAAAACTACCTTCATGAGTTCTGTTGCATTCGGTAGAAAACTATCATATCACTTTTTTTCAATGCTAGAGCAGTTCTTTTAAAAATAATTTGGTTCTTTTTTTTTTTCTCACAGTGATGAAGGCTTAAACTCAGAGCCTTAGAAATGCTCAGCCACTAAGCTACCTCCCCTGTCGACTACAGCATGAGCCTGCAGACGAAGGTAAAGACACAGGCAGTAAATTAACTGGCACTTGCGCTTGCCTTTGCTTTGTACACAAAGACCTCCCCTTTCCTCGGTTTTTCCTCTCCAGAGTTGAGGCTGTTCTTAACTACCTCTTGCGCTTACAGAAGAAAAGACAATCAGCTGCAAGCCTCCAAGCCCTCAGTCCCTCCAATTGTTTATAAATAGATAAAGCTGTCCTAGGCAGGCAGAACATCAGGAGAGCACCTATCTACTTAAAAATGGCAAGATTGGGACAACATATAGAAGTGTCTTTGGAAAATATGGATTTTGCAGCATACATATCACAAGACAAATAAAGTAATAAGGGGCCCCGCGCTTCACAGAATTTTTGTCTACATACAAGAGAAAACCATTCATTTTCCTCTTCACGGCTATTGCTGATAAACACGTAGTCCAAGTTATCATTTACGGTAAAATTCTCAAGTATTCGAGCATATCGTGAAGATACAAACAACTGTGGAATTTAAATTGTCCTGAGCACTAGAGAAGGGGGTAGCAGGGGAGATAGTGCTGAAATTTGCCTCTGGTAATGCCTGGGGTACTGGGATCTTCTGACTGTCCCTTACCATGGAACACTAGGAAGGGACCTGGTGTCTCCCGGAAAGCGAACAAAAGACAGATCTGTAGCCTGCAGAGATACACTAACCACCTGCACTTAAAAACAGCGGTGAGACAGTTCTCAGAAATTGTGTGCATTTTAAGAGAACTATTTCAGTCACTAGCCTTCAACGCTCTAAAGTCTCAAACAAATGACAAGTCTGCCCTAACAAACGCCACCACTGGTGGCCGTGGATCCTGAAGAACAACACGGGCCGTCCTCTGGCTGCCACAGGTATGAGCACACTCGTCCTAAACACATGCAAGCACATGCAGAATGAGAAGGCAATCGAACAAACAGCTGCGTCCATCAAAATACAATTAAGTGCAACGCATTTACAAATCTCCCTCAACTGCACATGCATTAAGCAATTTCTTATTTGGATGCATTCTAGAACAAACTCAAGTGTCCTGGGGAAATCATTTAGGATAAATTGAGACGGAAGTTGATTGACAGAGCCCATTGCTCACAATGAACCTATTTTCCTTTAAACAGTGAGGGGCAGATTCTTTTTTATCTAGAACAATTAGAATTCTGCACAACCTGGAAAGACCCAGTATCCCCCAGAAACAGTAATGGTCTTTTTCTTCCTAGTGTCTTCCTGGAAAAAGGAAGCGGTACAATCTGCGTGCGCAGCCTCTGCCAGAGGGGTGGGCGGTCTCAACCCTAACCATGCTGATCTTCTCTCGTGCCCTGAGCACCCCTAGAGATGCATGGGAACTGAGGCACACTCTTTGCACATGATTCTAGCACCCACCTCGGGTTCTTCAACTCTTGAGCTAGTACAGGACGCTGCCTAACCAAACATCTAACAGCCAGGCCAATTCTTTAATCCCAAACACTCAGTCTCCAAAGCCTGTTTGACCAGGTTATTATATCCTAGTCTAAAGTAAATGTTATTAACTGGCTATCCGTGACAAGCTTCACAGAGTTCATACGCTTATAAACTTGAGTGTTAGGCTGTATGGGTGCGTTCAGAGAATGTGTGGTGTGCCTGTGTGCATGCGTGTGCCCATACTAGTATGTATGTGTGTGCATATATTCATGTGTGTGTGTGTGTGTGTGTGTGTGTGTGTGTGTGTGTGTGTAGAGACAAGCACCTCCTCTTAGTTGGCATTAGGCTTCATCCTTTCTCAGCATGAGATTCCTAAGAAAGCTCTCACTCCTCAGGGCCCCATTATTGAGGGTCTCAGATGCCTATTTTATTTTATTTTATCTTTTGAAACAGGCTGATATAGCCCAGGCTAACTTTGCCTTCCTTATGCAGCCAAGAACTGCCTTTGACTTCTGACTCTCCTGCTACCATCCCCTGTCCCCTGTTCCCTGTGTGTGTTCTCATCCCAAGCTTATGCAGTGCTCAGTGTAGAACCCAAGGCTTCCTATAGTCTACATAGAAAAGAACTCTACCCACGGAACTACATCCTTAGCCCCGGATTCTATCTCTACTTTTTTCCCTCTCAATAAGTAAACAGGAAATTTCAAATGAGAAAATCCTTAAGGTCCTGTCCTCTACGACCCTTAAAACAAAGCAAAAGTTTGGCAATAGTGGGTCAGGAAGTACGACAGGGAAAGACTCTCGAAAGGCCTAAAACGTGCAAAGGAATACACCGCTCAGCTGCTGCCACAAAGTCATGTTTAACGCTAACTATAAGTTCTGCCTGCTTGATCATATAAGCAGAATTCATGTGCACTAACACATGTGAACCACTAGGGAAGACCAGCTGTCATGAGAGCCTGGACAAGTTCCCTGGGCTTTCTTCTATCAATTACAGACCAAATTATGTTTGGTGGGTGGGGGGAGGGGGTGGGGAGGAAGCTTTTCCACTAACAAGTAGTTTTCAGCAATAAAATGTAACAGATATTAACTGATGCTTTTCTTCACATTAACACTAAGACCAGCCAGGTGAGATTCGCAGTTAACAAACAAAAACTCTCGAGTCAGCCGCAGAAGCAGCAATTTGTCAGCTTCTTTGGAAGAAAACATTCACGCCAGATGAATGAGTCCCAATCACTTTGCAACTAGTATTTCTTCAGCCAAGGGAAGATGGGGCAATTGGAGCTTTAAAAGACCAAAACTAAAATAAAAGAGTGCAATAGGTCCCCATCTAGACATTGTCTCTAAGTACAACCTAATATCCACTTGTCCAGGAATCATAAGCTCTTAGCAACCAAATCTGGAGATGGCTATAGCTAAGGCCAGTGTCTCAAGCTAACACTACTGCTATGTGAGGCCAGATGATCCTTGGCCAGAAGCTGTTGTGTGCGCTGCGTACACTTTGCAGTATCCTGAGACTCTCTCATTAATGCCAGGAATACCTCCCCCTGATGTGACAACATAACTTGTTCCCAGAAAATGTGAAAGGTAACTAGGTGGCAAATCTTCCCCAAGTGGAAACCAATGGTTCAGACAGAGCACTTGGAAATAGCTTCAAACATATATATTAACATAACAGCCCAGCTACTCTCCAGCCGAATAGCACAACTTTATTAAAGCCTTAGAAATGCCTCTCCAGGGTGAGCGAAGGGAGCTCAGTCAGGAAACGTTTGCCACACAAGCAAGAAGGCCTGTTTTCGAGTTACAGAACTCATGTAGAAAGCCTGGAACAGAGACACCCATCTGTAATCCCAAAGTGGAGGAGAGCAAGAAGGAGAAACCATGAGCTTCAGATTCAGGGAGAGACCCTGTCTCAAAACACAAGATGGCGAAGAGCAAGTGAAGTCAATAACAGACATCAATTCCACTTATCCCTAGCACCCACATGTGCTCTTGCACCTGTATATACATCTGTATACGTATATACACACATACACCACTTACACACACAAAAGAAATGCCTCTCCAACCAGGACACATCGTAGGCCAGAATGGACAAGGTGCAAGAAGATGCAAAGACTGGAGAAATCTCAGGAGCTGAGCACTCACAAGCACAAGTAGACGCTTCCAACACTTGCCCATCTTGTGCAACTGACTGTGCCCATACACATGCACTGCTGACTCCAGAGAACACTGTCACTGTCCTAGACTCCCCAAGCAACAAAAGAGGCAGTAGGCTATTGACTAACATACTGTGTAGAGCTCTAGGCATTTCAATAAACTAGTAGACACTTCAATTTTCAATAAAAAAAGAGGAGTCAAGAGTGAATTGACAAACAGACAAGATAACCCCTAGACTCACTGCCATTTGATTTGGGTAATGTCTGCTGGGCTTCTTTCTTCTCTGTGTAAATCTTCCCTTGCATGTTCTATTTTTTATCCTGTTTTATTTACTAGTATTATTGTGTATATATCAGACATGTATTGGTGAGCAGGTGTCACAGTCCACATGTTGACATCAGAGGTCAACTTTATACAGTTGGTTCTCTCCTTCTACCTATGTGTGGGTACCAGGGCTATAACTCAGGTTGTTCTGGCTTCTATGGCTAGTGCTTTGCCCACTGAGCCAGGTCACTGGCCCCTAGAATCTTCTTTTCCTTAGTTAGCATTAAGTAGCTATACAGTTCCTAGAAATAGCCACATTCTACAAAGGGAAAATACAGCCAAGGTATGTGAACAAGTGAGACGCTCAGCTGGAGGGACAGACTTTGTCAGGGCGATAATGTTTAACAATAAATTAGAAATAAGTTCTCATAGCACCTGTATAACTTCATATGATGACTTTTTCTTCCTGGTCTAGCCAGTGCCCAGATGACCATGAACACCACTGCCATGTTTGAACTTGAGTAGGAACAGTGGTCCTATCACCCTAATTCATCCTCTCCTGTGACAGGCATTTGGCTCATCTCCACTTTGCAAACAAGCAGATTCTTCCCTTGATGGTGGCTTGTTATTTTCCTCTTTGCTGTCTGCCTGGCTAAGAACCTAGAGAGATCTTTAATCGAGAATATGGCTAATAAATCCATCACGTCATCCATTGTCAGCCAAGAACAACTAACCCGCTTGGGTTTATCGTGATTGACTCTCAGCTCCACCAGCAGTCACTCAGCTACACAAAGCAATAAATGATCTTCCCGCAAGCTGCTATGATTAATCACCAGCCTTCAGTTAAAGTCAATATCCAGCTCACATCATGTTGACAAAGAGAAGAATTTGGTAATAAGAAATGGCTTTGCCTTATCTGGGCTGAAGACATATAAATTACAATCAGATTATGCAGATAAAATACACGAGCTAAATCTATCTGCTGTAACTACACTTGTCACAGCACTTTTTAATGCCTCTTTTAAAAACTGGATTTATTCCCATGCTACGGCGAGAGGACAGTCCAAGAAAGGGGCTGGCACAGTGATGCCTGCGAAGATCATTTGTAGCTCACTCAAATTATTTCCTTCCACTGCAGAAATCAATAGTTTAAAAAAAAAAGTCTTTTCATTTTCCTTGTCCAGAATGATTTTTTTTTAAGATTACTTACAAAATCGGACCATCTTCAAGCCATGAGCAGACAGCAGTGCATGCGTAATGATGTAAGCCTGGCTCTGAGAGACTGAGGCAGGGCCGCTGCAACAGTCCACTCTCCCTCCCCCACCCCCACCAGGGCAACTGACTGCTGACTTGGGGAGCCTGAGCCAGCACCTTCTACCTGTTTACCAGAGACAGATCAGGACAGCAGAGTCGTACAGAGATGCTTGAGCCCAGTGTGAAAGGTTAGTAAAAAAACGCTGAATGGGGAGCATCTAAAAGTTTTCCCTAAGCTCCCGCAGTCTAGGCAACGCGCCAGAGAGAACCTCCTGTTCGGTCATCTCTGGGGCTTCAGGTCTACATCCGTCTAGAAACACTCACCAAAAGCCATCAGATTAGCCACGGGGAACTGCGCTGGGCCACCCAGCCTCCCCTTAATGATTGCTTCTTTGGCAGCTGTGGCAGCCTTCAGAAAAGGTGTCTGTATATTAGAGTGGTATTAGTGATTCTTCCCAGATAGGAAGTTATAAAACCTGAAGATAGAGTCAATCATAAAACCCTAACACTGCGATGTTAATTGCTGACCAGGTGGCTATACTCTATACCTTAATTTCAAGAGACAGAAAGGAAAAACCTTGCCAGAGAGTTGATGACGCTCCCATATTCTTCTGCAAACAGGGACAGTGACAGTCCCCTCCCCCGACTCCCCCTTAGGCTGAACATGAATAATACAGACTGCAGCAGAGAAGACAGTCTAGTCTTTAAAACGTTTGCCCTGGAAGTAGGAGGCTCTGAGTTTCATCTCCAGAACTCACGTGAAAAAGCCGAGCAAAGCAGCATGCACTTCAAGTCTTAAAACCCAGGAAAGAGAGGCAGGTGAGTCTGTCTAGGAACTTGCCTGGCAGCCAGCCTAGCTGAGTCAGGGAGCACCAGGCTTGGAAACCTTGTCTCCAACACAAAGAAAAGGCATCCTAAAGAATAACATCCAAGCTTGACTCTGGCCTCCACGTGCACACATACATGTGCACCCAAAGGACCATGCACCCATACATATACCCACACCCAGAAAGAGAGAGGGAGAGATAGAGAGAGAGGGAAAGGGAGAAGGAGAGGGAGAGGGAGAGGGAGAGGGAGAGGGAGAGGGAGAGGGAGAGGGAGAGGGAGAGGGAGAGGGAGAGAGAGAGAGAGAGAGAGAGAGAGAGAGAGAGAGAGAGAGAGAGAACAGTGACAAACCAAATAGTAAGCCCTACATAAGCAGCTGGAGCTACTACCTAAACATTCAGGTATCGACATCATTTAGGTCCAGACACATGTCTGGACAATGAACACACAAGGAAAGCTGTAAATATTTCCCAGTTTCTGGGGGAATGGGAAGCTGAGTTTGGCCTCCTTGATCACAGCAGAAGACACACACAGAGGAACACACTGAAAACAGATGGTAAAATGCTTTACGGGGGACAAACGCCTGACCTCCCTCAGCAAGACTTGTGTTTACACAGCGTTCTAATTAGTGACTGGGACTGTTGGATTCTTATCAGATTGGCAAAGAAAACAGTGATGCATCTGACTGGGAGAGGGCAGTGGAAGAGGTGCAGTAAGATAACTTAGATGTGGACCAGAAGACAGGCAAGAGCAGCCACAGGCTTCTGCGAGAAAATCAGGCGGGGATGAGCAGATGACACAGCCTACACCGCCCAACCAGGAAGCTCAACAATAGACCAGAGGCAGCCTGGAGAACGAACCTAGACAGAAATCACAGACAGAGACTGGCATCCACAAAGCAGAGGAGTCCAAGGCCATCCCAAGACTTAACTCATTATCAGCTCAGCACTGCTACTGCAATCCACAAGGACCCCTGGACACACTTGCCGGAGCCAGGCCCTTGAGCATCTGCGGTGTTCCTTTCTTTTCATGAAAAATACAAACGGCGATAACTAAATGAACCGCAAAGACAGCTATCGTGGTATCTGAAATCACGAAGTTGGTGAGTTTACCTTTGCCTGCCAGCTGAGGATGTCGTCATTTGTCAGAGTCTAGCTCACGTGCCCCACCTGAAGGATAATCAAGTCCTCTTTAAAAAGTTGTTACTGTTTGAGGTGCCCATGAGTATTATATTTTTGAGACAGGGTCTGTCTATTATGTATCTCTGGCTGTCCTGGAACTCCTTATGTAGACTAGGCTGACCTCAAACTCACATGAATTTCTTGATGTCATATGGCCAGATTCTAAGTATACAAGCTTTCAAGAAGCATGACAACTCCACAGAAAGTCCCACTACCCACAAACACACACGTACATGCCAACAAATTCCCTGAGCACAGAGATGTGTCTATTTGTTTCTCTAATGATAAGTCTGGCATCTGTCACGTGCCACCAAGCTCATCTCTGTGTGTAATATGAAGAAGGATTCTTTCTAAATCTCTACCCTGTCCTTTCTACCAGATCCAGGCATAGAAGTCTGGGCAGGATCCAGGTCCTCCAGGACTAGGCTTTTTACTCTCCCCAGAAAACTTTGGTCCCCTGCCTACTCAGAGAGGAAGCTCACACTAGTCCTGTAGCAACAACCCTTTGGGGCACTATGGGCAGCCACAGAGGCTTATCCCCTCAGCCTGAGAAGACAGAGTCAACCCAACAACACTGCCCCTATGACACTAACGTATTTATTTTAAATAAAAGCATCTCTTGATTCCAAGTCATATCTACTATTCACCAAACTGAAAACAAGAACTAAACACAGATTTCCTTAATCCTATAGGCAGTGCCAAGATTAAAAAAGAAATCAAGTACAAATGTACAAGCTAAATGCGTGGCTTTGTGGGTGTTTATGATTGCTTCGCTATGTCTGGTATGACCAAAGAACTCCCATGTTTACTCATTCTCCAGTGCTAATGCAGCAAGCTCTGCCTGTCTGCTTTCCCAAAGAACATGTTCATCTATCTACCCATAGTCCTTATTTGAGGGAGTTTTGGGTCATGTATTAGTTTGTTTACAATAGCATTAAAAACTAGTCAAAATATCTGTGGGTATGTGTGGCTGTGTTTTATGTAGACTGTGTATGCAGGTGCATGCTGCGTCAGCCAGAGGTCAGCATCACATGTCTTCCTCAACTGTCCTCCACCTTATCTTTTTTGAGATAGGGTCTCTCGATGAACCTGGGTCTCACTGGTTCTGGCTGGCCCATCTACCTTCCCATGCAACCGCACACTTTGACCTGTTTACATAATGACAAAGCAGGCACAGAAGCTGGAGCAGCAGCGGCTGAGAGCTCACACCTTGAACCTCTAGCAGGCAGACAGCAAACTCAGAGTGGTCTTTTAAAAGCTCAGAGCTCAACCCCAGAGACACACCTCCTCCAACAAGGCCACTCCTCCTATTCTCAGCCAAACAGCACCCACAACTGGGGGTTGTATAGTGAGAATTTTGGTTGTTTTAAAAACATAGAAATCCCAGGGGTGGGATATGGGGTTTCTTCCGTCTGTCCACAGCAGCAGACTGTGATTTGGCTCAAGCACTAGCAGGTAGTGATTTGCCAGAGACAAATAGTTTTGGCAAGTATATGAAATTCTGGGGACTCTTGAGAGGGTACAAAAATGCTGGATCCCTGAGAGGAGTGTGGCCGCTGCTGCTGCTCCTCCTGCTGCTGGCTGGAGATATCCTTAAGACAAAGATCGAAATTGACCAAAAAAACTCGACTGCCCTAATAAACAGGAAGGAGCCTAACGCTATCTACGCCTCTCCTCTCCAGCCTTCCTTTTCCCTACCTACTGTTGGCTGTTGGAAAGGATGAGGATGGAGAAAAGTTGTAGTAGAAGAGGAACCCATAAAGCAGCCAAAAGTCTGGCTACAAACAAGCATTCAAATGCCTGAGACTATAGGCCACATCTCCTTCAAACCAGCAGAGGGCCCTGCAAAGAATCAGCTGTAATGTTCCTAGAGAACTTGGCCTAAGAGCAAGGGCCTCACCTGGACCTTTATATTCAAAACTATAGATCACAATCTGGAATGAGTTATAGAATTTGTTCACTATAACCTAAAATTTTTATTTATTTATTTATTTATTCATTTATTTATTTTGGTTTTTTTCGAGACAGGGTTTCTCTGTATAGCCCTGGCTGTCCTGGAACTCACTATGTAGACCAGGCTGGCCTCGAACTCAGAAATCTGCCTGCCTCTGCCTCCCAAGTGCTGGGATTAAAGGCATGCGCCACCACTGCCTGGCAAAATTTTTATTTTTAAAAGCCACAAAATAGAGGCTGGAGAGATGGCTCCGAGGTTAAGAACACTGATTTTCCAGAGGTCCTGAGTTCAATTCCCATCAACCACAAAGGTGGCTCATAACAATCTATAATGAGATCTGGCGCCCTCTTCTGGCATGCAGGCATACATGCAGGGAGAATGCTGTGTACGTAATAAATAATTTTTTTTTAAAGAAAAAGCAACAAAATAAGAAAGAGGATATCACCTCGAGCATGAGGACAGGAGGGTTGTCATCAAATAACTGAACCTCAGGAGACCTGGACACAGGGTGTCTCAGCATAGAGCTGCCCACACCGTACATCAGTAGACTGTTTGAATAAATAAAAGATTATTGGTATAGCTATGAGATCTATCATTAAAAACAAAAATCAAAATATATCAGCAACATCATAAATGCATGGCCTTCTTGACCCTCAGCAGAATTGGTGTAGAAGTTTGGAGTCAGATCTTCATGGAAATTTGTTTTATTTAATGTATAAAGTGACATTAGCTATTAATGTTCATTTTCGGTTCAATTAGCAAACCCCTGGTGAGAACAGGGGAAGGGTTGAAATAGTTCTGTGGATAAAAAATATACTTGATATTTTTTATATATATATACATTCTTAAAGAATGACAAGGAGCTCCAAAAACTTTCACCATGTGCAGCACAAGTGAAAGTTGTAGTCCAAGATGAGAGCATGACTCGGGGCCATGAGTCACCGGAAAAACAAAGTTCCCCCCAGAATTACAAAGCACACTGAGAAGATAGCAATTACTTCAACACGCGTATCTGCTGACTGTGTTATGTGCAGGTCTGGCTACTAAATGCTGCCTGGTGTCAGAAAGAGGCCCTCACAACTAGCAGATTCATGAGCACAAGGTGGGAGGGGGGACACTCAGGATGTTCATGCCTGATGCCACTGAATTCTCTCCCTAGAGATTAGGATTTCCCTGGGGTTTCCCTTCAGAAGCCAGTTTGCACATCGGATGGTTAACCTTCATTGTCCACCTGGCTGCATTTGGAATCATCTAGGCGGCACACCTAAGAGTGTCTTCTTTACTCGACATAAGCCTTTGGGAAAGCAGGCATGCTGCAGGAAGGCAGCTTGGTGTCTGGGTATCTTATGCAATTTGTAGAGTCTCGACTATCTCAAACCTGTGGTAACCTCATGGTGCCTTGACATCGTTGTTCTATCTTTTCATAGCGCATAAAGCATAGGGACGAAACTGCAGAGAGGACGGGACAGGGAGGGAGACAGAGAAGAGCTGGGAAAGTGGTTAAAGAGCTCGCCCCAGATGGATGAGGATGAGATTCAGGTACCCAGCTCCTGTGTAGTAGCTGGGTACGTGTGGGGGCTCATCTGTGATCCCAGAACTCAGAAGCCAGAGACCGGGGATCTCAGAGGCAAGCTGTGGAGCTGTGTGAGCCAGGACGAGCAAGCTCCAAGTTCAGTGAGAGACTCTGCCTCAGTATCCAGCATGGAGAGCAATCCAGGAACACACCTCGAGCTTCCACATCCACACACACACACACGTATGGATGTGCACTGGACACACACGTAGACACACAAATACTAACAGGCAGAATACACACATGCAGAGAGACAGAGACAGAGACGGGACGGGGCAGAGAAAGCAAAACTTGACAAGCCCAACGTGGCAAGATGAATTGCTCTCATTACTTTAATATGCTGTCATACACACAAGGCAATTTAAAACCAAGAAATTTGTTTTCCTTTCCTTTCCTATCAAACCAGATGCCTGAGTGTGCAGCTGCTGACTCTTAAAAATTAATTAATGACTGTTTTTTTTTTTTTTTTTTTGGTCTGGTGCTTCCTCGAAGGACTTCGAGTCCTTTTATGAGCTCTTCTCCAATGTCTTGGGCCCGTGGTATGAACGAAACAAGCCAGTGAGACGGGGGTTGCTGACGCTTGTTCTCTGCCTCAGGGAACATCCAGAGTGGAAACAACCCCAAATCACGGGAAGAGCTTATATTTGCAAAACCTTTTGTCTGTAGTAATTTTGTTTATCTTTTTTCTTTTCTTTTCCCAAGAGAATTACTCAGATGTTTTCTTATCAAAGGAGTGTGTCACTATAGGTAGGATCGACAATTATAAAGGAGTCACACAATTGACTGCTGGTATCATTTGAGGGCGTTCAGTAATATCTGTCCAAAGAGGGATGCACAGGTCTGCCTGTTTCGCTGAAGCAGAGCTTCAATGTGAGGGTCCCCTGGATCACCCAGGGCATGTCCTCTACCAGGCCAATTCCAAATGGGAGTCTTTTTTTTTAATTAATTATTTATTTATTTAATGTATGTGGGTACACTGTTGCTGTCTTCAGACACACCAGAAGAGGGCATCCAATCCCATTGCAGATGGTTGTGAGCCACCATGTGGTTGGTGGGAATTGAACTCAGGACCTCTGGGAAAGCAGTCAGTGTTCCTAACCACTGAGCCATCTCTCCAGCCCCCAAATAGGATTCTTACAACACTTATATGTGCTATAGTACTTTTCTCTTCTCTGGGCCCTTTCAACACTGAGACTCAGACACAAAACAGACACAAAAGTCAAATGTTAACTCATCACTTTTAGTTCTGTGCAGTAGAAGGAGTGACACTGAGGAGAGCAACAGCCAAGGGTCCTGCAGACTGAAGCCACCCACTCACCTCCACATGTCAGTGAGGAAGTCTACTTCTAGGGGATACTGTGGCTAGCCACAAATTAGCAGGAACATAAGCAAGAACCCCTCTGCGGAGGTTAGCTAGCACTTCACACTCCATCTCTCCCCTCCTGTCCCCACACCATCATCTTCTGATACAATTGGCCCACCAAATCTTTAACATAAAGCATGTTACTGTGCAGAAATAAAAATGCCATCGGGAGTGCTAGCTCATGAATTTTGCACATGCTAAGACCCTTCCCTGCCTCCACTGTTCCTCAACACATGCAATTAATTAATTATCAATGCTATCTCACCGTGTGTCTGCTGATGCACAAAATAAAATAAAAATAATTTTTACTGTCCATTTGCACAAAAAAAGATGAAAGCTGATCAGAGCAATAATATGGAAAAGCATTATCTTTAAGTATAAATACCTAATTATGTCCCTGAATTTAATCCTTTCTCTTATACATACCAATGGTCTGAGTAGAAGAGTCATTTTAGGTTGTGAAACCCTGGTATTGTCCCAGAAGTGGATAAGAGCAGAAGTTTCCCATGTACAGAGATTTGGGGAATCGGTGTGTGGTGTCCCTCACCCAATTGCATTCCATCCTTTTTATGATAGGATAAGTATCTTGTCGAAGAACATTGTTGGGGAGGGTGTGTGTGCGCGTGCGTGTGCGCGCGTGTGTGTGTTCATGTGCATATGAGTGTGTGAGCTTAGAGTGTGCAGACATAATTACTTGTATACGTCTAGACTGTCAACAGGGTAAGGGAGGCAGTTAACAAGAAAAGTATTAGGGAATCCTCTAGGGCACAAAGACTCTAAATGCATGCCTGCACTGACCTGATTTAAAGTGCATTCTAGTTGATAAGCCAAGTTCCCAGTTACTGGGACCATGCTCCACAGCACTTGTGTGATACAGAATCGCCCCCTGTCCGTAGTGCTAACACATGAACAAGGTTTCTCTAAGGCAGCATTTCCAACATCGGACATCCTGCATATCCGGTGTTTGCATTGCAATTCGTAGCAGTAGCAAAATTATTGTAGTGATGAAATAATTTTATGGGGGCCACCACAGCACAGAGAACTGTATTAAAGGGTTGCAGTATTAGGAAGGCTGAGAACCACCGCTCTAAGGAGAAGGAGCTAGAACAAGTAACCTTGGCTGTCGAGCCTTGTTGCGGTTTGAATGTGAAGCGTCCTCCACAGGCTCCTGGGTTGGATCGCACCAGTAGTGTTCCCAGCTTGTGGAACTGCTTTGGAAGGCTATGGAACCGTTAAGAGGTGAAGTCCAGCTAGGAGAGACTCATTTGGAGGGGTTGAGGTTTAAAAACCAGGTCAGGCTTACTGTCTGCCTCAGGTTACTGACTGAAGAGAAATGGGACTGGCTCCCTCATTCTCCTTCAGACACGCCTTCCCTGCTGTGACAGACTGTATTTCTTCCTAGGCATCTCCCTTTCAAATCAACACACCAAAATAAGTCCTTGTCACAACCAAGAGAAAGATCACTAGCACAGCAGGGAATCAATTCACTCAATACAATGACTTAACTTTCTCACTATCAACCCAAACCAGATCTAGAAGTGTACCAAAAATTAACATATACAAATGAAAACTGGGAAAATACAAGGCCACTGTTGCTGTGACTTATGAAAAAAAAAAGCTACAGGATGTATTTACTAATTCGTTGTTCTGTTGTGTTCTTTGAGGTACAAATCTTGTAGCCAAGGCTGACCATCAATTTACGAGTCTAATGCTTCAACCTCCCTGGCAATGGGATGCCAGTGGGTGCCACCATGCCTGGGACTAAGCCTACTAAATTTAAAAATACTAAATGTAAATTTAGTACTTATTCCAGGCCCACCAAAGAAAGAAAACACAAATTCTTATTATTTTTAACTCTAAAATAGAGAGCACCCCTTCTTCTGGTTTTAATTTTTGGTACATTGTGCTGAGTAGAGGTGTTAATTAAATTTTAGTTTTTAACTCATCCCACAGATTTTTCGGAAGAGGCATTTAACTTCCACTAGGGGAGTGTTTTTTAAAATCAATGTTTGGCTCCAGTTCTTAAAAAAAACCATATTGAAAATAAATAAAAAGCCTCCTTTTCAATTGCCATGACTTCTAAGCGATTCCCTACACACACACACACACACACACACACACACATGTGCAGAATTATAAATGAGAGACCCACGCTTAAATATTTACAGATGAACTGATATGGTGATGTCTAGGATTGGCTTTTAAGCAGTAAAAGCCAGGGAAAGTGGGTGGCATATTGATTAAACAAAAGATTGGCTTTGAACAGACCGTGGTTAACCTTGAGGAATGAACATAGGAGCTTTTGCCTATTACTGGATGTGCTTAAATTTCCCATAGTAAAAAAAAAAAAGTTTTCAAAGCAGATTCAGAGAGGCATTCTGCCATTCATTACGAAAAAGGAAAGCTTAAAACCACAGCAAGAAACTATGATGCATACAATTTAGTAGAGCATGCCAAAAGAGTTGAGAATTTGAAGATAGTTCATTGTCTCATTAAAAACCAATTTATCATGTGTTCTCAGGGAGCACCCCTAGGTCTTCAAATGCAAACCTCAATAATAACAAATGGATTCTAACCTAGAGAACCACAATAGTCATATGATAAGCCACCTGGTGGGCATTACATGAGTTAGTTTACATATTAGACACCACAGCATATTAGGCATGCACGTGGGCTTGCCTGGGTTTGTTTAACTCATGGAGTGAAGAGGAAGGGAAACCATCTACAAATGAATGAGACTGAACACCATTACACTGAGTCGTATAGGAACCACTCTTACGGTTACCAAGAAATACTTACCTAAATTCCATTTTTAAATATAGTCATTAATGTCTTCATTGCTTTAGTTTTTATCTACAACTGTCATGAAATAACTGCTTAAATGAGCCAAAAACTTAAGCCACTCTGGTGCTAAATTAAAAGAAAAACAATTTTACTAAACCATTAGTTTTACTAAACCATGAAAACATCTGAGGAAGTCTATTAATATCCTCGTGAAGGGGAATAATGAGGAAAGAGCTGTCTATGTCAAGATTCATCAGAAGAATAAAGAGGGGCACACAAGAAACCATATTAACACAGATGGTATACTGGAATGTTCTAACTCAGAGCCGCACCACTGTGTCAGACAATGTAGACAACAGAGTTGACAGGACAGAAAATAATACTTCACTGTTTGCAATGTCTACACTGGCAGGTCCTGCAGACAATGAGTCTCTTAGTGGCTTATTGTGTAAGAGTCTCTGAGAGTTCAGGCAAGAACATGTCCATATTTATTACAACTCCCATGCACCAATCCAAAGATCGAGTGCTAGTCACAACTATTCATACACTTCTGAAGGAAGCCATAGTCAGTTTTAATTGAAGTAAAGGGAACTTTTATGTCTTCTTGGCTTAATTTTTTTGTCCTGTTTGTGCGAGCAGTGAGCTGCTTTGGAGAAGGGACATATTTGGCTCGTCTTCCTGTCTTCCTAATGCTAAGTTTATATATATATGCTTTAGAAAAGTATACACAGGTAGACGACCCTATAAAAGGGAGTAAAGGAGTTCTCAATCAACTATAATTTCTATTTAATTGTTTTTGCATTAATGGGGGTTTTGAACTTGTGTCTTATGAGCACATGTTAGGCAAGAGATCTCTCACAAACAAATATCTTATAATTAACACCTTTTGAGCTAAGATTTATGGGCAACTATAATAAAGAAGGTTGTGATATGGTCTTAGGGAATCAAGAGAAAAAAGAGATCTAGAAAACAAGTTAAGGGTTTGATAAAGATGGCTTCACAAGACCCTGAAGATAACAGAGCGGCTACTGCATTAACCAAAAAGTTAAAGACCCAGGAGGCCAAGTGACTTTCCCTTGCAGTCAGAGCTGAAACACCTTACACTGTTGAAAGTCTTCCTGAATATGGAGGATGACACCTACAATCCAGCTACTTGGGAGGCTGAGGAAAGAGGACTAAGTTCCAAGACCAGACAGGGTAGCTTAGTATATTAGGTAGATGGATGGATGGATGGATGGATGGATGGATGGATGGATGGATGAATGGGCAGATGGATGCATAGATACATGGATGGATGGATGAATGGATGGATGGATGGATGGATGGATGGATGGATGGATGGGCAGATGGATGCATAGATACATAGATGGATGGATGGATGGATGGATG
Organism: Mus caroli; assembly: GCF_978045245.1. NCBI lineage: Eukaryota > Metazoa > Chordata > Mammalia > Rodentia > Muridae > Mus > Mus caroli. The sequence goes on from NW_028227257.1 coordinate 171,776,017, forward strand.
GATGGATGGATGGATCATCAATGGATAAGAACATTCCAGTTGATTGAACAGATGGATGCATAGATACATAGATGGATGGATGGATGGATGGATGGATGGATGGATGGATGGATCATCAATGGATAAGAACATTCCAGTTGATTGATAGATAGATAGATAGATAGATAGATAGATAGATAGATAGACAGATAGATAGATAGACATTACAGTATCTTAAAAAAGCCAACTATTCATCCAGGGATAGTAGATTTAAAACACCTTTCTTAGGAAGTCCCTTCAAGATCATTCTTAGTTCTTTAAGTGGACAATTACCTTCTTCAGGAAATAGATCACGAACTAATCAAGTTTTACATCCTTCATTCTACACAAAGTCTACAACTACTGAACCCACTCAGAGTCACATGTCCTGCGGTAAGTAACCACACACAGAGAAATCCGTTTTCCCTCTCCCCAGGTCACCAGAAGAGGCCATCAAGGTCTTACAGAATCAAGTTCTCACTTACGCAGATTCATCCTTTGTCCTAGTTAGCCTCTCTGTTGCAGTGATAAAACATCGGCCAAAAGCAACTTAGGGAAGAAAGGGTTTAGAATCCAAGTTGAGGACCCCAGCTAGGAATTCAAGTGCAGGAACTGAATGAACAGAGACTGTGGAGGAACATAGCTTACCAGCTTGCTTCCAGCCTCATGTTCAGGCCAGGCCCACCTTCCAAGGAAGGATGCCGTCCCCAGTGAGCTGGGCCCCCCTATATCCATTAGCAATCAAGAGAATGCCACAGGGGCATGCCCACAGGTCAATGCAATGGAGGCTACTGGACTTCCTTATTCCCAGGTGTGTCACGCTGACAACCAAGATCAGCCAGCACACCCTCTATCTGTTTCTGCACAGGAACACACATGCTAATGAGATTCAGATCCTACTTCAGGCATCAAGAACAGATGAAAATGTTCAGTACTGAAAGGATACTGTGTGATTCTCCAGGACTTTGTGTCACACCCAGCTCCTACCGTGGCTTAGGCAAAATAGAAAGCCTTTGAAAATGCTAAGTCTACATCCCTTGCACTCCCAAATTCTTTCGCTCCTCCTCAGTTCAGAGTCCAAAGTTTGACTTCTAGCCTAATTTTGAGTCTAACATTTAACTATACACCTATACTGTAGGCCATTATAAAGTTTGCTTCGATCCCAGGATGTTAAGTAATTGAAAACAAACAAACAAACAAAACAAAACAAAACAGTAAAGAAACAATTTGATCAAGGCTGGGGCTACTGCTCAGCTGGTAGAACGCAGGAAGCCCTGGGTCCATCCCCAATACCTTCTAAGCCAGACATGTCCTCTCCATCCTGCAGCCCCAGCCTTTATTCTCATTCTTAATTATCTAAGTAGACAACTGCCTTCTACATCCGTTAGATAACAAACTAATCAATATTAGATCCTATATTCTACACAGACTACTCAGGAAGTGGAAGCAAGGGGGTCAGAGGTTCCAGGAGGCTGAGGCCAGCCTAGGATACATGAAGCCCCTTCTCCTTTTTTAAGCTAAATAAGTTTGCAACAGTAACTGTTGTGCAGGTCAGTGCCCTCCTCTTCAAGGGACCTGACGTCCCACACTCCCTGACAACCAGGAAGGGCTGTGCAGCCCAACCTTGCTAAATAATAATAACTGGTAATATTTAATTATTTTAGTACACTGTTGCTCTCTTCAGATACACCAGAAGAGGGCACTGGATCACATTGCAGACGGTTGTGAGCCACCATGTGTTTATTTGCTGGGAATTGAACTCAGGACCTCTGGTAGAGCAGTCAGTGCTCTTAACTGCTAAGCCATCTCTCCAGCCCCTAATATTCTTTTAAAAATAGTTAAAGCCCACCAGGCTTGGTGGCGCACGCCTTTAATCCCAGTACTCGGGATGCAGAAGCAGGCAGATTTCTGAGTTCGAGGCCAGCCTGGTCTACAGAGTGAGTTCCAGGACAGCCAGGGCTACACAGAGAAACCCTGTCTCAAAAAACAAAAAACAACAACAACAAAAAAAAGTTAAAGCCCTCAAATACACTTTCAGCTAAAAACCCCAAGGAAAGGGAAATTTTAAGAATGAAAATTTAAATAGGAACCAAAGGGAGACATTTACTTAGAAGAGAGAAAACACTGCAAAAAAACAAACAAACAAACAACAACAACAAAAACCCCACAAGCAAATCTGACAGTTTTTAAAACTAGCTAAAATCTTGGCAAAATTTGTGCCCAGAGCATTTGCTGAATATATAAGAGTAGAAGTCCTTTAAATGTTAACAGTCCCCTTTGCTAGTAGAAAGTTACATTGGGAAACAAAGCAAACGCCTCAGAAATATTAAGTCTGATCTAAACATAACTGTACTTAACGTGAAAAGACTTCTGCCAGCTGTCTTAATAGAATTTTTAATCAATGTTAATTTGCTGGTGAGCTACTTAGGCTAACACAGTCCCTGCATTATCCTTCACAGAAACCACCCGGGAAGGGCATATTAACACACACAACAGAAAGAACCATTAGCAATACTTACAAATCTAATGATCCGTGTATAGTAGAGACTTAAACTCAGTTTGGATGGACTAACAAATTTCACATCCAACGTGCGGATGGAGACCAAGACTTTGCTTTCTTCTCACAAAACAAATGTGATTAAATATTGTTGCAAATAACACTAAACAAGCTTTGTTCGCCATGCCTGGGTCTCCACAGGACCAAACGCTAAAGATCAAAAATCAAAATAAAATCAAGAAGTGGCTTTTTTCATTTTACTGCAAACCTTTGTGATGGTGCACGCCTGTAGTCCCAAGACTTGAAAGGTGGGTGGAAGCAAGAAAGACTTCGTACTTAGTGTCAAGGCTGGCCTGTCAAGGGAGAGAAAGGAGACAGAAACAGAGACAGAGACAGAGAGATGGAGTAGGGAGGAAGAAGAACAGGAAAGAGGAAAGAGTGAGGAGGAAAGGAGAAAGGGAAAGAAAGAGAGAAGAGAGACAGAGAGAGGAATCGTAGGGAGGAAGGGAGAGAGGGAAGGGTGGGAGGGAATGAGGTGGGAAGGGAGGGGAGGGAAGGGAAGGGATGGGGAGGGAAAGGGAAAAGGGGGAGGGAGAAGGGGAAGTAGAGGGGAAGGGAGAGCAGGGAGAAGGGGAAGGAAGGGGAAGGGGAGGAGGAGGAGAGAGAGGGAGGGAGGGAGGGAGGGAGGGAGGGAGGGAGGGAGGGAGGGAGGGAGGGAGGGAGGGAGGGGAGCATTTATCACCTTTGGTGATTTTCAATGAACCTTGGTTTTTGTGTGTTTGAGGGTGGTGAGGAAGTGCAGAGACACTAAAAGTTCTCTGCACTTTGTGATGGTCTCGAAAAAGACTCATCACAAGCCTGTCTGAGAAACAGGCTGAACTCATGCTAATGAGATGGCATAACTATTCATTGTGGGAAAAAAATAATGGCAGATTGTTTTAATGGTTCTTCACTTCTGATAATCCATGATCAGAGCTGAGGGAGTCTTTTACAAATATGTCCTTATGAGCTTTTAAAATGTTTACATTGTTTAATCAACTATGTTCAGCAGCAACTCTGTTCCTTGATAAGACGTAATTAAACAAATAAATACAAAACTCCTCAAAATCAGATTTCCCTTCACTTCCTCTGCCTTCCTCTGATGAAAAATCTCTGTATGAATATCAGCTTGCAGGCTCAGTGCAAACCACATAAATGTTTCAAAGGACAACTGGGCCTTGTTTTGTGTAATTATTCAATTCCAAAAGCTGTTGGATACCAACAAAAGGAAATTTGTGCTACTCTTTGGATAACAGGCATACTCTTTTAAACATTAGCCTTTTAAACGGAAAGGTAGCTCTCCAATGCCAAGCCTCTTAGAACTAGTCTCTCACATACTCAGATTATCAATAACCTTGGACGTGAGGCATGGTTTACTCAAGTTTGTCCCATTTTGCTTCTAAAAGAGGACCTCAGTACATGACTGAGGCTGGCCTTGAACTCACAGTCCTGTGTGAGCTCTTGAGTGCTGGAATTTCAGACATGCAAGAACACACCAATCTCCTAGGGGCATATTAAGTTTGGAATTGTAAGAATCACAGCTTTCTCATCAAGATAAGACACTGAAGAATGGTGGGCAGCCTCACCTATAGAGCCATCGGTCATGTCTCTGACCTCCATTCTGGCCCGATTCTGAAATCTTAAGTCTGTTTTTTAACTCCCCTCACATGAAACCACAGCAGAGGGACTCTCGGGCCCCTTCCTTGGCCCCAGAGGTCGTAAATGTGAAAATAAAAACTATCTAGTCATCAAAAGATGTCCAGGCTCAGTTTGGCACTATCCCTCAGTCCCTCAACTGGCTACATTAACTCAGTAGCCCTCAACTCAATCCCCAACATGTCCTTAGTGCTGGCTCCCGGAACTGTTTGCACTTAAAGCACACACTAACACAGTAGCACGCTGGGATTCCTTTTACCCACCCGAGATTCTTGAGCTGTGTTCACTGATGTCTCCCCTGCCAATCACCCACCTAGAACACTAAATACTTAGCAACTATATTTTAAGGACCAAAGCAACCATGTCACAAGAACTAAGAATCACCCCCTCTCCCGGTGAATGCTACTTTCTCAAAGGGACAAGAGGGTTGTCATTCACAACTGAATGAGCTGAAATGAGCCATCACAGCAGACGCAGAGCTATTCTACCAAGCTTGCTTCCTTCAGAAGGGGCCAATGGTGGTCTCAATTTTCATGCCCACTCTCCCCATCTACTCCTACCTACTCAGAGAGGCCAGAAGATGCCTTGATCCTTCCCAATAGGCTTCCCAGCCTAGAACACACTCCTGGCTTGAGATTCTTCCAAGAGGCCCTACTGTTTTGAACAGGCAATGAAATGTACTCTACAGGGTCATGATTTGAATATGTTGGATACATTGAATACATTTGAATACACTGCTCCAGAAATTGAGGATCTTGCAAAGACACCCTTTAGGAAGTGGAGCCTACCTGGAGGAAGTCAGCCGCTGAGGATAGATTCTTGGGGGTATACAATCCTTAGCCCCTTCCTGTCTTGGCCTATGCTTCCTGGCTGCCATATATTAAGCAGACTTTTACCATAACACATCCCCCTGTCCAACTGAACCAGGTGAAAAGAGCCAGCTCTAACTATGAGCCAGAATAATCTTTAAAAACTAATCTCCTTTAAGTTGTTTCCATCTGGAATTGGCTTACAGCTATGCAAAAGCAATTCGCACACAAGCTCACGAGCAGAAGTGGAGCTGGAGACTGCAGGCTGAGAGCAGAAACAAAATGGGGACAAGGACAAAAACCATCAAATGTCCCAGCAGACAAGCTGAGTCCATAGGACTTGTCTGTCACAGGTGACATGAGACTTGCCACACAGAATGAACCCCGAGTGCATGTAGGACATCAGAAGATCTAGGAAGAGCAGGAACTGGGGCCAGACGGGACATGCATGAGGCCATGTCATCTGCGCGGGATAAGGACAGGAGCTCTGGATGAGGGGAGAGAAGCAGTAGGAGGCACCGGGCAAATGAGACCAAGCCTTTGACAACCAAGAGTCACGGGATGAGCTCACACTGGTAGTCCACACACAACCCCACGCACGTCCCGCTTACATTGCATATGTCGCTCAACTGAGAAGCTGGAGAAAATAAGTGCACGTATGACTCACATGAACAAGAAAGTCTGCTCCTGGCTTTGTGCTTACAGTTTTCCTGCAACGAGGGAAAACCCAAATAGCATCTGACCCCATTTATATCACTTTACATAATTTCATGACTACCGTCCACCAAAGGAGTTCCAGACCACAGCTCTTCCGGTTATTTGCCACCCAAAACAGACAAGATGGGAAACACTCTGGGCAAACAGCTTTCCACCCTGCTTTAAAAGATCACAAGGAGAGGCCCAAGGGCTTTTCTCATCGAGAGATCCCAATACTCCAAGTTCATCCGTTCTCATACAAAACCTTACTCAGAGGGTTTTCCCAGTAAGCAGTGAGTGACGCTACCCCCACCGCCAACCACTTTCAAACGATTGCTTTCAAGACCGGGAGTCATCATCACTGGCTTATTTCTATCCTGCAAGCTACCTGACTCGGGATCCGCCACATTCCCTTCAAATATAAAATAAAATGCCAGCAGCCAAGTTACATGGCTCGTGTAAGGATAGGATTAAATATTTTGAGCTGTGATAGGTAGGCCGGCAGTTGATAATATTCTGCTTTGGAAAACTGAGGAGATGGCTCAGTTAGCGAAGTATCCCTTGTACAAGCTTCATTAACTCCAAACCCACATAGAAAGAAAGGATAGAAGGGAGGGAAGGAGGTGGGGAGGGAGGGAGGGAGGGAGGGAGGGAGGGAGGGAGGGAGGGAGGGAGGGAGGGAGGGGGAGAGAGAGAGAGAGAGAGAGAGAGAGAGAGAGAGAGAGAGAGAGAGAGAATAAATGAAAAGAAGAAAAGCTGGGCATAACACTAAACGCCTGTAATCCCATATAATCCCAGCACTAGGGAGACAGAGGCAGGCAGATTCCTGGGGCTTGCTGACCAGCCAGCCTAGGCAAAATCAACTAGCCTCGGACCAGGGAGAGACCCTGTCTCAAAAACCAAGGTTGCCCTAGGCTGAAAAATGACACGTAAAGTTGACTTCTGGCCTCCACACTGATGTACACACATATGCAAGAGATGCCTGCACACATGTACATTATATGTATTTTTCTGCCTTTAATTGAGAACTATATTACAAATATAAAAATTTTTGTTGATTTTTCATTGTGAAAGACAATGAAGGGATAAAGTTACACAGTAACTGTCAAGAGAGAATACACACACCAAACATAGGGGAAAGGTTATCTGGACATAGTGACCCATGCCTCTAGCACTCAGAAGGCTGAGGCAGGAGGATCATGAAATTTAGACACACTGGATTGTACCAAACATCACAGCAGTCCCTTGGTGTGCAAAGAATACTGCATCTGGGACTCTATGAATCCGTGGATGCTCAGTCCTTATGTATAATCATGTAGAATTATGTACAGCCTACATTTGCACATTACAGTCATCTCCACATTGCCTATGATACCTAATGCAGTATAATATACTAAGATGACGACGTTAAGTAGATGCTGTAGCATACTGTTTAGAGGACAATAACACAAGTCTATACCTGCTCAGAACACATGCACATTTTTGTTTTAATAGTATGTGTGGCTGGTTGAATCTGCAGATTGGAAATCCATAGAGAGCAGACTGTATTCATTGTTTACTCAAAAGCGTTTCTGCTTTGCGTGAGAGCCATCAAAACTGCCTCCGCTCCTTCAGTCTCTGTTGTACTTCCTTCCACAAGCTCCTGTTTATACCAGAATCCTTTCGTAGATCTCACTTGCTACACTCTTTGAATCCTTATATCTGAGATCTTATTTTCATTTTGAAACAAGTTCTTATGTAGCCTAGGCTGACTTCAGACTGGTCACAGAGCCAAGGCTGTCCTTGAACTCCTGGTCTTCCTGCCTCCACCACCTTCCTAAGGGTTTGGGATTTCAGGTATGTGCCACCATGCCATGTTAAACAGGAAACTTCTGAACTGAGAGAAACCTGGAGATTGCTGGTCCAACAGGGTGTGGGGCATTAAGGGCTGTGATGTTCATGTTTGACAGTTCTGAGGTCATATGCATTGAGACTGCACAAGGGCATCTGCAGGTCTCTTGGTTCCAGGCCTGATGCTCAGGCACAGAGACTAAACATATAGGACACACCAGGCCAAAAGGAAGATCCAGGGGACAGATGACCATCTAAAGAGGTGACTGCTGAACATAACTGTCACCCTGCAGAGTGGACTCTCAACTGTCTGTGCATCTTTCTATTTTTCCAGAGGGCCCAAAGATTTGTTTTAATGATGCTATTTGGAAGAAAACATATAGATGTACAAACACACAGAGGCAGCGAGAAAAGAAACAGAGAGAATGGGAAAGAGACAGAGAGAGTTTGTGTGTGGCAAACATATATACTCATGCCTGGTGTACACTGCAAGGGCGCATGTCTATACACCGGCTCTGCACCTGCTCGAAAGGGCTTCCAAACCACTTCAAGAGCCTACTTAGAGCCCACACAGAAGGACTGCGCAGTTTTCTTCTTTCACACACCATCCTGAGAAGCTAGCTTTGGAGCCAGGCATGTTGGTGCATACCTGTAATCTCAAGACCTAGAGGAGGCTGAGGCAGGAAGACAGCCATGATTTCAAAGCCAACGCAATCCCCAGAGTGAGGTCCAGGCAAGTCAGGCTAGAGTGTAAGCCTAAACACTGAAAAACTAGGAAAACTGACTTTTGACCAAAGGATTTCTTTTTTTAAAATACAACTCTAGTTAACTCATTTTATTCTCATATTTATCAAATGCACTGTCTTCTCCCATACCGATAATGCTTTATCCTCTTCTTACATCAAATTCTCTAATACTGACATCTCCTCTGCTTCTCTCAATTCCGATGTTCAGTTAGAAGAAAGACTGACCTAGCCAGGCATGATAGGAAAAAACTGTAATTCTAGCACTCAGGAGGCTGACGGAAGTGGATTCTGGGCTTGAGACCACAATTTACCACTAAGTTTTGTTAATAAACAAGATCTCCAAAGAAAAAAGTGGCTAAGTCCCACTAATATTACTGAAATTTCATTTTGAAAATTGAAGTTCTTGAAGTGAATACTCTCTGACTAGGGAAATGGTAGCTCAGTGGTTAAATGCTTCCTAGAGTTCAGATCTCCAGAACCTACGTAAATATCATGTGCTCACGGCAGCCTGGCCTGGTCACTCTGGCCTCAGAGTACAGAGACAGGGAATTCCCAGACAGGAGCCATATTAGAGAGCTCTGGGTTTGAGTGAGGGAGTCAGTCTCATTGAGTAAGGTAGAAGTGTGGTGGAGGGCGATTCCCAATATCATCTTCAGGCATCCACCTGAACAGGCACAAATATGCACATATACACGTGTACCCACACATATACACAACAAACACTATACATACATGCACACACAGACACACAAATGAAATAAGAAAAATAACTAAACTAAAAATGAATAGTCTCAAAAAACACCAAATGCTCTTTTGCAGTCATGATTACACAATGGCTGTGGACAGGTGAGTCCGTATGTCCCACCCGGCAGGAACTCCTCCTCTGTTACAATCTACTAGAGTCCTCAGGCACCGGAGAACTTGGCAAATCTACCCACTTAGCATAAGGCGGTCTTCACACTTTCTCCTCACACTTCATGAATAAACATTCCTTCATTCAAATAAGTTATATATATTAACTAACTCCGGTAATGGTGATTCCACTTGGAAATGGTAAATACAGTCTTCTGGCGAGCCTTCGGGCGTTTGCAATTCAAATTGCAGAAATTTTAATAATGGCAAAAATAAAAATTAGTGGCAGGATCCTAAGGCACTGTAATTCCAACACTCTTATTGCAGCAGCCAAAAGCGCACATAAATACTTGCCCATTTAGAAGTCGAGAGCTTTTATTGTCCTGCATCTTCACAAATGTTCACCTGCAGTCTCACACAGGAGCATCCCTCAAAGGACTCAATAGGCATCATTCAGAGGGTCAGAGCACCAAAGCTCCCAGGCCCCTGACATTAAGAGGTAATGTTGCTACTTCTGAATACATAGCAATGAAAACAGCCATTGGATTAAATGATTTCCGTGCATTATCACCATAAACAATAATTATTTGGCAGCTGCCCTTTGCGAGTGTGGTGCACACTTATGAATAAATCAAGCCTTATTGATTTACTAAGCCAGAACGCTTTCCGTTTTACCCTGCTAATAGGAGCTCTAATCCCTGGCTGCACTTACTGAGGCTTTAATGTAGTGCGTCGCGTAATACTTTTAATATGAAAGATTAGCGCTGGTTAGCCCCGGAGCAGGAATGCTGCCCTCTCAACGGCCAATTGGCTGCTGAACTCAGTTGTCTCTGGGCATGTCCTTGTTAATGGCATTCTCTGACCACTGATGGGAATCACACCTTACTGGCATGAACTGGGAAGGTGGTTGTGCAGGTTTCTCCCCCTCCTTGCCCCCCGACATTTAACATATTTATGAAGACCTACATTAATTCAAAGATAGAGTTAAAACAGAGAGGCAGGACAATGTAATACCACAACTAGATCTCTGTGCCCCACCAAACTGGCATCTAAAATAACAAAATGTGGGTTTGGGGATAGAACTCAGTTGGTACAGAGGTTGATTGGAATGCACAACGCCCTGGTTTCAGTCACTAGCACCCCGTAAAAACCCTGTATCAAGCAACCAACCAATCAAATGGCTCCTTTTTTCTATGACATGACTGCAAAGGCAGAACAACGGCTTCAGCTAATCCAAGTTCTTGAACTCAGACACTTCAGCCCGAGGGGAGACCCTGTTTTTGTGCCCTCACATAATGTGGGTAAAAGCCCACATACTCTAAGCTGTCAATGTACGTTTGTTCTGTGACCACTCAGTGGGAAGCTGGAACGCCTTGGCTATCTAGATTGAGAAGGGTGAAAAGGGAACTAGCCTCTAATTGTTGATTAAGGGACAGTCTACCCAAGCAATTACAATCATGTTCCATCCTAAATTATATGATGAGAGAGTCTCCAGTGAGAAACTGTCTAGATCAGGATGGTCTGCAAACATGTCTTTGGTAAACTACCTTGATGTTATTTGAGGTAGGAAGACCAAACCATGAATGCAGGAGGCACCATTTCACTTGAAGAACCCAGGACTGGCTGGGAGCATGGAAAGCAAGCAAGGATGCACTAACCCTCACCGCCCTTGACTGAGATGGACCCTGGATTGTGTTGGAGAATCAGAAGCAGGCGAGGATGCATTACTTCTCTCGCTGCCCTTGACTGCAGATGTGATGTTTCAAGTTCCTACCTTGACTTCCCAATCATAAGGGACCCTTATGGCTGGGCACTGTGGGCCAAATAAACCCGTTCTTCTCTCAGTTGCTTTTGTTAGGGTATTTCATCATCACAGCAACAGAAATAGAACTAGAGTATAGGCCACTGTCCAATAGGGAGGGACACAAGCACTTTGTTCCTGTGTTTGTCATAGATTCCTAGGCTGACATGCGTGGACCCTAATTCTAAAATAAACTTCATAAAATAGAGAGATAAGCAGTCACGTGTTCCTACTGTTCTCCTTTAATTGGAATCACAGACACTGGAAGGTTGGGGCACTTAACTCCCTGAGATTACATCATAGAAGCCCTCATTTCAATGATGGAACTGCTGGGGAAGGGCTGAGGGGACTGACCTAGAGAAGTAAATTAATGGTGGGTGCTCACAAGAACTCGGATCTCTACTCTGATGGCCGTGTCCCTCACTTTACTTTGATTCCTGGGATTTATAAGAAGCCTCAGTTGGGCTGGAGGGATAGCTTTGTCAGTAAAGTTCTTGCTTTGTAAGCTCAACAACATAAAGCAGATCTCCAGAAGCCAGGCTGACAGAATGAGTTTGTAATCCCAGTAATCCCAGTACAGGTAAGGCAGAGAGAGACAGATCCTCAGGGCTCCCTGGCCAGCCATTCTAGCCTAATAGGAGAGCTAAAGGCCCATTAGAGACCCTGTCTGATTAAAAACAACAACAACAAAATGGATAGACCTAAGGAAACAGAGACAAACTTGTCCTTTGGTCTACAAACTGCACACACACACACACACACACACACACACACACGTGTGCACGCCTCTGATCACCACAGAGCCTCTCAGGCAGAAACATTAGGGTCACAGGTTGCTATTTCATATTTTTCAATGCCTTTTAAATTCAACCACAACAAAGATAAAGATCATCCGGGCACAGTTGCAGTATTTATAGCATTAACTCACCAAGAAAACCATACAACAAAAATCCCCATTCAAAACACAGATACCCCTAGTCCCTGTAGAATAACCATTGCCTCTGGTTATGAAGCAATAATTATCCCTCCTCACAGAAATCAATAAAAGCTCTTGCCCCATGAACCTGCTATTTCCCGACTTTGTTCTCTGAACTAAAGATTCCCAAGTCATATTGATTACATAGTAAATTTTTTTAAGTTCTTTACAAGACAGCACTGAAGAAATCCTCAAGCTAACATCACCGCTGTTGTTTGAAAAGTCTTCTCATCTTTCCGTCACATTAATGGTCATCCTTTTTCTAGGGTTTTCTCATTTTTCATTTTCATCTTGTCATTTTAAGGGTGTCTTTGTCTTGCTTAATAGCACAGAGGCTTCAGGATACAAATTTGATGGTGTTTCTGAGACTTTGACAACTGCCATATTTTTCTTCCAAGTGCGGGGAGGAGCTGATGAACGGCCTGTGCCTTGTCTCTCCAGGGACAGCTGGAACCATCCCAAGTGCACCTAGGAGCTCTCAGAGCACTAACACCATCAGAACTCTGTGCAAAGAGTCACATAGCAGCTGTTTTAAAGGGCAACCAGTAGGCTGGGGAGTTGGGCAAAATGGCCCGGTGGGTAAAGATGCCTGCTGCCCAAACTGGAACATTCCCAGGGGAGAACTGATGTATACTGTCCTCTGACCTATACACACCCATGCATGTGTGCACTTGCACACACTCACACTCACATAAATACACACAAATAAAATTTTTAAATGTGAATTTTTAAAAGTAGATTGAGAGTTATAGAAGGTAAGAATAATGGGGAACAATTTAGGGGTGATTAAAAAAATAATAATAAAATTAAATTTAAAAAACAAAACAAAACTACCTAGACCTTGATTGTGACATTGTTTGCACAACCTTGTGAATGAGATTAAAGTCATCCAACTTACAGAGATGACTTTTATAATACATGAATTATGTTTAAAATTATACAGGGCTTCAGGCAGAACTCAGTAGTACAGCGTTTGCTTAGTATTCTCAAGGTCCTTGCAACATTAATTCATTAATAAATTATATTACATTAAACACACTGGCACTATCGATGTGAGCCCCACTAAGGTCCCAACGGCCTTGTTTGTGAGCACAGATCAGTTCTGACCTCAGAGACCAGTGGGAGAAGAGGAGGAGGATGAAGGAGGCAAGTTGATCCAGGCAGGACAGAAGAGACACAAAGATCTAAAAGGATGCCCTCACTCTCTTTCTTCTGAGACAATGAGGGGTCATGATGTCAGCTAAGGCCAAGGCAATGGGTTCAACCCTGACAAATGTCACACAAAGGCAACTCCTGAGCGTAGGCCAATTTTATGACCCCTTTTTAGCAAGTCATCAATTATGCATTACAAAGAGAGGAAATAAAAGCCACAGACCCTTCTCCACAACCAGAAATATTCTATCAGAGGCCTGTGGGAGGAGCAAAAGAAAGAGAAGAGGGGAGAAAAAGAGGGGAAGAGAGAGGGGAAGAAGGACAGGGAGAAGGAAAAGGGAAGAGTGAGAAAAGAGAAAGTGGGGGAGGGTGGTGAGAGGAAAAAGGAAATAGACTACTCCAAAGGAAGAGCGGACAGCTGGGTATGGAGACCACGGAATACCCTTGGGAGACTGTAGCAAAGCTGAAAGGTACCACTGATGCTGCAACCATGCAGTATGATCAGAGTCAGACACAGTTGAGCTCAGTTCTAACAGTCCCTAGGAGCTTTCTCGGTGCCTTCCTCCCCAGCAGGAGTCCTCCGTGACAGCACTTCAGGAAGGCTAAACCTGATAATACTTAATTGTGACGATGCCCTGTGCCTTGGAAGAAGTTTCAAACCTGTGCCTCAGGTTTGGTCTTGCTAAGTGCTGATAGCCTCTCTCTCCCATCAGGCACAAAAGTCCTCTCAGACATTGACACATGTCTAGAGGGGAGACCACCCGCAATAAGGAATTAAACTGATCTCATGTCTATATGAGTTTGGACCACTGCTGTAAGTGATGTCAGTTCTCATTGGTTTGTCTTTCTCCTTGTTTCATAACCCCAGTATGCCCACAACAAGCGAGAGCAAAAACTAAGTGCAGGGTTAGGGATGTGGCTCAGCGGGTAGAGTGTTTGTTCACTGGGGATGCCAGAAGCCTGTGCATATGGGGTGTGGTGGCAAATGTCTGGAATCCCAGCACCGAGAAAGTAGAGGCAGGAGGATGAGAACTTCAAAGACTTCAGTCTGCTCTACACAAGGGAGAGGAAGAGAAAAGAAAGCAAAGAAGCAAACTTAGAAAAGAAACCTGTGTCGGAGGGCTAGAGAAGAGGCTCTGCAGTTAGGGGCGAGGGCTGCTATAGTAAAGGACCTAAATTCTGTTCCCAGCACTCATGCCAGGTGGCTCAGGACCCAAGCACCTATAACTCCAGATCCAATGAGCTCTTCTGGGCTCCTGGGCTCACAAGCGCTCAGCTATACACAGCAGCACACACATAGACATAATTAATTAAAAACAAGTTAACCTCTAAAGAAAGACGTCTACTTAAAATGACAGAAAGGTAAAAGCAACCCATCTAATCCCAAAAGAGGAAACTCTCCTCTCCCCAATCTCTCTCTCCGTACCATTCAGCTTACACTCCTCCCCTACCATCCAAAGACAACCTTCAAATTGGCTTTGAACACTTTTTCCTCCTGTTTGACCAAACTGCCTGAAGATCAATAGCATGTTTGATAAACAAAACTCCACCCACCACCCACCCCACAGCATCCTCTAGATAATTAAGCCCCCAGCATTTTAAAGAGCTAAGAAACCTTTTCACAAAACCCACTTGGGGTTTTATAGAAGGGTCCTTCTGCCCCTGCAGCAAAGATCAGGCATCACGAAGAACAACCTCTTGGGTATCAAACCCTTTGACATGCAAGCTCACCATCCGGAGGCCTCAACACCTTGTTGTTCTGCGTGCACCACCCCACAGGGTGCAGATCCGCTATGATCACATCACACCAGAAGTCAGCCCTTCGGTCTTCCCCGTAACCACAGTAACGCAGGAGCAGCAGCTGTCCACAGGTGGTGATGATTGTGGCCACCCAGTAAGTGTCTGGATTGTTCTTGTTGGCCACCTCCAGCTTCATTCCTGGCTGGAAGTTACTCCGAATGCTGATCTCCACCTGAGACACCAGAAACACACACAGGAAAACCATGATCAGACTAGTCACGAGCCTCGAAAGATTTTAAAGAACTATTTAACCACAAGAACTTGCAAACATAATCCCTGCTGCCTTAAAAGAGGTGTATATTTAAGACAAATCCACCATGAGCCTCTAAGGAGAAGCTAAATAGTCAGGAAGCCACACTCAAAACATAAAATGAATTTGATAACAAGTTTTATTTCACCCATTAAATTCAATAGCTTGAAACTAATAATATAAAAATATGAGTAAGCAGGAATGGTACTGCACACCTGTAACCCCAGCACCCAGAGGCCAACACAGAAATCCTACAGTTTTACATCAACCTGGGAGACACAACTAGATCTTGTCTTAAAACACCAAAAAAGTCAATAAAGGCTGAACATGTCACTCAGTTGGCAGGGTGCTTGCTGAACATGCAGGGAGTCCTATGATGCTAAAACACGAGAGCTTCTTCCTCAGCACTGAATCATAAATAAATAAATAAATAAATAAATAAATAAATAAATAAATAAAAAGAGGCAGGTAGAGACAGAAGAATCAAGTCAAGCTCCTCCTTGGCTATCCAGTTTGAGACTAGTCTAGGCTACATTAAACCCTGTATTTAAATGATGGTGGTGGTGGTAATGATGATTTCTCAATTAGAGCTGCATACTCTTCTGTGTACACAGCTCAACTGCTCAGTGTGCCAGCAGCTACTGTCAAGACACAAGTTAAAAATAACAAAAGCAGCAGCCCCAACGGATGTGAGGTCTACTGTAAGGAGACCCTCCAAGAAAGCAAGGGGATCAATTAGTCATCTGTGAAATGGCTACTTTTTCTGGAAATCTTTTACACAGGCCAGGGGACAGTCTACATCTGGAAAGCTAGATGCCTGCATCCTCCTTCAGGAATACAGAGGCCCTGAAAGACAATCACCTGTTCACCATATGGTGACATCTACTTCAGCTGAAAAGGAGGTGTGAGAAGTGACCACCCAGACAATTCTGGAGGTGACCCCTTACCAAAGACATGACCTTACTATAGAAGAGAAGGGGAAGCTGTCCACCAGTCTTTCCTTCCCAGACTTCCCTAAGGAAATCACAGGTCATCCTAGCATCTTGTCACCATGGCTTCTGCAGGACCATGGTCCTCGATATATAAGCCTGTGTCACCTGTGTTGTGCTTTAAAATGTAAACTCTGGTTTCACTACGTGGCACAAACATGTTCAGAATAAAGTACAGCCTGAGAGGTACAGAGAAGGAAGAGGAGTGCACCCTTACAAATCCAAGAAGGTCTTAAATGCCCTTTGAAAAGACATGTCACTTCCAAGTAGGAACTAACGTGACTGACTGTCTTATTTCAGCTGAAGACTGAAAACGAACCATAAGGAGGCTGAGTTGCTGCTGGGACTGCCCAGTGGAAAAACAGATCTCCCAGAAATAAATGTTTATTTACTAAAACAATAGTCACGCATATGAGCTTGGGTTTGGGGAACACCATCTTTCCCAACCAAGAGCTCACGACTAAGAAACGCCTGCCTTTCTTTCTCCTAAGATTTGCCCCCAGGCACACATGCTAGCTGAATAATACAAGCAAATATTATGAAGGAGAATGAATTTTGTGAGACCTACATTTCCAGGCTCGCTATCATGATTCCTCTAACTTGGTTTATCTCTCCCCTAAAACCTACAAAACTCTAATGTGGCTCTTCAAAGTTACAGTAACTCGGGCTAGTCTTAAGATCTCTACAAAGCCTGAGATTAAACTGCTGATCCCCCAGCCTCTACCTTCCCCGTGCTGGAATTATACAGATGCACCACAGCACCCAATTTTAGCCAATGCTGCAGATCAAACCCAGGGCTTCATGCATGCTAGGAAAGCATTCTATCAACTGAGCAGAGTCCCCAGCCCCCAAATCACTATTCTCTCTCTCTCTCTCTCTCTCTCTCTCTCTCTCTCTCTCTCTCTCTCTCTCTCTCTCGTCATTACACCTACTAAGAATTAATGTAACATCTTGCCTAACTCACTGGCTTTTTATTAGAATCAAACTGTGTCCTGTTTCACGAGCAGCTATCTCCCCCGCCCCCCCCCCCCCCCGACCCTGCCTCATCTAGCTTTCTTCCTACAAAATCTTAGCTGAGCTTCCGGTTCTCTTTCACTCTTCTCTTTTGACTGGTTCTGGAGTTTCACCCAGCAGATCCCTTTCCCTCCCTCCCACAGACCAGAAGGGAAAAACTGCTCAACCTACATGTCTGAAGGACACGTGTGGCACCGCTCTGGTACCTGTCTCTTCCAAATAGTCTCCCCAGCTGAAGTCATTTTCCTCCAGGTTGGAATCTTCCTCTGTGGAAACAAAACAAAGCAAGAAGATCAAAACTAGGAGACCACAGGAGACCAAGGAGACCCAACTCAGTGGCTTCAGAGGACATGGATGACCTCTCGCAAGAACTTAAGCTCACTGTGGAAGAAACATTGAGTTTTTTAAAAGGGAAGGGAGCTGGAGAGATAGCTCCTTTGGTAAACTGCTCGCTGTTCAAGGACCAGGATCTGAGTTCAGAGATCCAGAAAGCACGTACAAAGTCTTGATGGGTAGTGTGTGTGTGTGTGTGTGTGTGTGTGTGTGTGTGCAGGTGCTTGTGCATAAGAATTCAATGAAAGAGTCTGAAAAAAACAGGGGTGGGGAGACAGATTGGTTACCATTGATATCAGGTGTACAGAAAGAAAGAGACATAGAAAAAAAAAAAGAAAAGAAACAGGGAGACAAGAAGAAACAATGCTTTGATGCCTTGTCAAAATTAAAAGCAGTATTTATGCTTTGAATCAAATGAGTAGAGCTGTCTTAAGGCTAACTATCTGATATTTGTGGATTAGCCTAACATTAGCCATGGTAGACATCACAGTGTGGGAAGGCTGGAAGAAATGCAAAGAGACATTTTCAGCCTAAAGTGTGGGCCAAGATATATACAGGCACCAAAATCCCTATGCACTGAGGCTGGAGACTGGAAACTAACAGACTTTGATAAAACAGTGACTTCAGTAACATTTTAAGAAAAATACATTGGGTTGGAAAGAGGACTCAGTAATTAAGATAGTTTGCTGCTCTCGCAGACACGAAGTTCACTTCCCAGCAACCATCTGTAATTCCAGGTCCAAAGGATCCACCACCCTCTTCTGGCTGCACGCTCACATGCACACAATAACAGGCAGATACATGCACACACACACACACACACATACACACACACATGCATGCACACACAGTGTAAGGAGAATTTAATAAACTGAGGTCTCCCTGCAAGTTACTGACAGACATAGCAGCTGCCTGACACCCCTAATGTGATCCCTGGCGACATGTCTACCCCATGCAGAGCCCTGTCTCCTGCCATAAAAGAGTTCTCAGAGCCTCGCACACCGACAGAAGCTGATTATGTGCTTCTCAAATCTCAAGGGAAAGGACACAAACAACCAAATGTATATAAAGTCCCTCAAGATAGCTAACTCTTCTTTGAGGCAGACAAGACGGCTTAGCATTCAAAGAGGCTTGCTGCCAAAGATGGAGGCCAAAGTTCAACCCCTGGAATCCCAAGATGAAAGAACAGAATCCCGCAAGCTGTTTTCTGACTTCTTAAAGTACATTCAAGAAAGAACGAAAGAAAGAAAGAAAGAAAGAAAGAAAGAAAGAAAGAAAGAAAGAAAGAAGAAAGAAAGAGGGAAAGAGAGAAAAGAGGGAGAGAAAGAAAGAAAGAGAAAAAGGGAGAGAGAGAGAAAGAAAGAAAGAGAGAGAGAAAATAAGAAAGAAAGAAAGAAAGAAAGAAAGAAAGAAAGAAAGAAAGAAAGAAAGAAAGAAAGAAAGAAAGAAAGAAAGAAGAAAGAAAGGACCTGGGATTTGAAAGGTCATTGCCAAAACATTATATAATGAGAAGCATCAAATAGCGCACTTTAAGATGAAGACCACGTAGACTTGGTGTTGTAACTTCAATGATTAGAGGGAAGCAGCCTGTGACAGTTACTATTAGTGTTGACTTTTGCTGTAGCTGTCATCACTCAGGAGGCAAACGCCTGGGGGGCTGTGAAAGACTTTCTAAATTGGCTTTACTTAAGAGGGACACCTCACTCTAAATGTGGATGGCACCATTCATAAACGGGGGTCTCAGCCTAAGTAAAAAGGAGAAGGGGACATGGAGGACCAGCATCCCCATCCCCCTGCGTCCTGACTGAGGGTACAATGTGACCAGACACCTCAAACGCAAGTCACCATGACTGATCAGACAGACTGTGAGCCAGAAGTAAACCTTCCCTCCCTTACGTCATCTCTGTCTAGCAACAAATGTACTAATGTGTGTTTGTGCATGTGATTTTAAGCCATCCTCAGGGCTAGCAAGAAGACACAGCAGAAAGCACTGCACACACAATTAAAAGGAATGCCTCGACATTTCACTTGTCTTACAAAAATGTTCAAATGATGTCAACCTTCAAGTCATGCATCTTTCACAAGCAAGCGCTGACTCCACTGGCCAAGAGGAAATTCCATCTCGGGGCATGGCATGCTATATGCTCTCAGGTGGGCCAGAGGGATTAAGAACGGGAGGCTTCCAGAATAAAAGGCTACCCTTTCTTCTCCTGGTGATTTTTCAACTAAGGGAAAGATAAGTAACTGTCTTGTTATCTTCTACACAGTCTAAGAGGTGAATAGAAAATAGTATTTTATCTTATAATCAGAAAATGCTAATATTACCTTTTAAGACAAGTTCTCACTAACTGACCATTTAGCCCAAACAGGCCTCAAATGTGTGATCCTCCTGCCTCAACATCCCAAGGAGTTGTGGTGGCATATTGTTGTACCACTAGGCCCAGCTAAAAGAAGCTCGTGGAAGGTGAGGACTTACATGTTGCCTTCTACGTGGAGGTTTGCTACAGCTGCTTCTTGAGCTTTATTGACTTTATGCCAATAAAGATGCTTAAAAGCAAAACCCCAAGAGAACACAGCCATGCTTGCAAAAGAGTGTCTAGGTCCTGAGCTCCAAGCCTGGCTAGGAAGATACGAGACTTGGAGCATCTAAGACACCGAAACAAACAAGTCATTCTGGCCTACTACAGAAACACTTCATAAAAATAAGCCACATGCCAGACCCAGAATGAGATTAAATAACACAAAAATTGTATGTCCAACACTGGTAACTCTAGCCATGCTGTTAGAAAAATAAAGCTGTATACAAAACTTAGGCTTACTCATAACAAAGTCTGTTAAAATCTGCCGCATATAACCCCTCCTTGGGCCTGTGTGCCCAAACAGTTGATTCTCTAAAGGCATGTTCAATGAGCAATCGGTAAACACACGCCATGTTTATGAGGAGAGATCTCATAAAGCCAGAGAAAATATTTACAGCTGATCCATAAACCTCTTAAACCCACAAACATTTTATCACGGAAACTCTGACAACTCCCGCGTCATAAATGGTCACGTGGGAAGCATTTCCCATGATGTCATGAAAACCCACCATGAAAAGCTACTATGAACACTTCACACCTTACAAAGAAAGCAGGCGTGCTCATTAAAACAGCGGTTCAATTTGGTTTGGTTTTAACAGAAAGCTATCTGTGGGACCAGAATATTCCAGAATAAACATCAATAGAATGTCTTATGAAAAGCCGGAGCACAAGTGACTTCAAATAAAAATAATAAACAAGTGTCCCATACATCTTTTTTCTTAATAAAAGCTGAGGTCAGCTCACTTTACAATCTGAAGGGAGCCTGGCTTTGCACGGATGGATATTAAAGCCTGCCTGTAACTGTTACCATGCAGGGCTCTGGAAACTGGCAGATTCCCCATGAACAAAATCTTGCAGAAGACACTCTCTCACATGCTTTGTAATTTTTTTTAATGTGAAAAGAGATAGGAAGAAGGCTTTACATCATCTTTAGATACCAACAGCTCCTCCCATCACCAGGAAAGGGAAATGGGGCAGTGGTGAGCCGCTCTCTAAATAACCCAGAAAAGGAACTACAGCTGCCTGTCTACCCTGGATCTGAGCACACGACTGCAGCCTGAAGTTCAAAGCGCAGGGAGGGGGTGAGGGTGTGTATGTGGGCGTGTAAATATTGACCCACAAGAACTAGTTCTCACAATGAGGAGTAAGCCCTGAACTTTTCTAAGTATGCTGACCCACGTTCTCACAAATAAAAGCGGCTTGGTTGTCTGAATGATATAGTCTCGGGGAGTGACAGGCACAGCACTAGGGTCACTACGACAGGAAAATGAGTACATTCAAGTCTAGCCTGGGCAAGCCATAATCACATAAAGAACCCTGTGTCTCTTAACCCACTGACGGACAGATCCACAATATATACAAAGAGAAACATGTTTAATACACACAGCATTCTTTGTGTGTGCACATGTATGAGCGTGTTCATGTGTGTGAGTATGTCTGTGACTGTGTGCATGCAGGTCGGTGCCAATGGCCACTCATCAGGAGCCGTCCACCTTGTTTTTAAGACAAGATCTCTCACTAGCTCACCAATTAGGACAGTCTGGCCGGTCAGCAAGCCTGAGCATCTCCGCATCTCTGCCTCCCTAGCACTGGGGCAATAAGTGTACTTTTCTCACAAGGGTTCTGGGGATCAAACTTAGGTCCTCATGCATTAAACTCAAGGGCTTTATTGACTGAGCTACCTCACTAGTCCCATTTATTATTATTATTATTATTATTATTATTATTATTATTATTATTATCATTTGTAAGGCTCAAGTTTACATGTTCAGCTTTCTTCGTTGTCCTCAGAGGCTGGCCTTGGCTGAACATACAGGACCACAGGCTCCAGTGTGAAATGACGTTGCTCAGGTCTGCACAAACCGTGTCTCAGAAGCCATTTTATTACGGTAACCCCATATTCTGCCACCTTTCACTCTGATGCAAGACCCAGAAGCCCAGCCATCCAATTTCAGTGGGCTTCATTCCTGCATGCCTCGGGGTACTGCGGGGTACTCTGCCCACTGGGGAGACCTCTTTGTTTAGCTGTACTCAGTTCAGGTGCACACACTCTTTGTTTCTAGGGAGGAAGTACCCTTTTCGTCCGATTTCAAGAACAGGACTCACATTTGAGTTGCCAATCCCAGCTAAAATCTGAGCTCTCCTGAGGAAAAGCCAAAAGAAGGAAAGAGGAAAAAAAAAAAAACTACCAGTGAGACTCAGTTTAGTCTCAGACGGGATACAGCCCATGAGAGAATCATCCTTGCAAAGCACTAAATCAGCCACAGGCAGAGTGGGCAGAAAGAAGAAGCAAAGGGGAACACACTGAAGCCACCAGACTAGTTTTCTGTCTCTTGATCATCAGGCAAAATCGTTTTCTCTGCTGCATAGACTCACTTGTGTTCTCTCCTCTCTCCCTCTCCGCCTCCACAGTCCTCTCTCCCTCTGAACCTGGGGCCTCACATATCTCACACAAGCTAAACAACTGCTCTACAAGTGAGCTATATATTCCAGCCCTGTTTATACATCTTTGGAGACAAAGTGTCAGCTGGCTCACTCTCAGCATAATCTTGTCCCTGTAACCCAGGCTGGCTTCAAGCTCACAATCTCCTTGTCTCAACCCCTTAGGCAGTTAGCGTCATGGCTAAGGAGATGCCATCATGTCACATAACAGAGGGAATAGGGACAGGAGAAAGAAGAAAAGGGAATCTGAGTTGTAGGGCGGTGGGGTTGGGATTAATGACATCAGTGTCCCAACCTCAGTATGGGTGCTCCCAACACACCACACCCAAGTCAATTGACCTTGGCATCCAGTGTCCTCATCTTCAAGATATGTTATGTGTTGTAATGTTCAAATCTAGATGTGATTTTGAGAATAAATTGCTCACTTTAGTCTATAAAGTTTTAGACTCACTTTTAAAACCTGTGACACTATATTGCATACATGAACTCCTGATATCTGCTCACCCACACAAGACCACACCATCCACATACCACACTGGGGGAGGTAGGGTACGACCCCACCCCTAGTTGAAGAGCTACAGACAGTGGATGGCTATTTTGTTTGTTTGTTTGTTTCCAGGACAAGACCTCTGATAGCTCTCCCATGCCCAAGTGGTCAAGTCGACACTCAAGTATATATAAGCAACACTAATTGGCCTCAATAGAGTATATAGGTACGTCAACAATAATTGTGGAGAAAGAAGACATAAATTTGAGAGGGACAATGGGAGAACATAGAATGAACTGGAAATGGAGGTATAATGAAAATACATTCTACTCATGTTTGAAATTCACACACAAAAATTTTAATTCAATCTATAGAAATGGTAGCACTATCAAAGCCTCCTTGTCTAAAGGACATAATGAAGTACTAAAAAAAAAAACAGGGACACATAAACTCATAGCACAGTGAGAAAGAATGGGTCAGAAGCTGCAAAATCCACACATAACTTAGAATTATTTAGAAATCTTCGTGTTAAAGAGCAGAGCATCACACGTGATTTAAATCATCCACTACTCGAAAGTACAGTACAAATCATGAATGAGCGCCTACGATGCGCTCTCAGCCAGGAATCCCCCAGACTCTGGTATCGTCCTGAAGAACTTGTCAGGAAGAATAATTTCCTGACAGTAGATTATCCGTAATGAGCTTCAGCATCTACTTACGCTAGGGAGAAACATGGCAGCTGCATGAGAAGGAAAACTCATCACTAAAAATGACACCGCCCCCAGAACAGCGCTGTGTGCAGAGGATGCGCTGTAAAAACCCAGGCAATGCCCAGGAACTTCCAAAGTGTGAGACTGGAAGATTACTTCATTCAGCAAACAGAAAAAAAAGATGGCGGGTGGGGAAAACTAGAGCAGTGCCGGTCTAGCAGCACTCAAAGCCACGGGTCAGTGAAGTGCTTTGCTATACAACCGTGAGGACCTGGGTTTGGATCTCCGGCATCCACACGAGAGCCAAGCATAGCGGTGCATGCATGGCTGGAATCCTTGACACTTACAGGTTAACCAACCCAGCAAAACCAGCAGATGCCCTGGGTCAACAAGGGCTTGCCTCAGAGCATAGGTGAAAGGCTGGTGGAAGAGGTCAGGGGGCCTGATGACCTAAGAGGACGAAAGTTGTCCTCTGACACACCCCCCCACATGTGACCCACAAATTTCTGCCTCAACTGTTACTAATGATCAATAAAAATCAATAATGAACAACTGAAAAGGATACTGGAGGTGAACAGCATATGCCTGCTTACACTGGAGTGCAAGTGCAAGTGCGCGTTACACACACATACACACACACACACACACACACACACACACACACACACACACACGAGCCTTCAGCCTGCGGGGGGGGGGGGGGCGGGGTATAAGGATCTCTCGGAAAAGTATTTCTATTTCTCTGAAGAGGACCAAGGTGCCAGCTGTACTTAGAGAGAATCCTCGCTCATCCTTTGTGTGTAGAAAATCCAGGAGGACTGGCCTGACTCTGCAGCAGATACTATGAGCCTTTATCCCACTAAGATAGTCACATTTTACAGGTTTGCAGACCTTTACAGAACTGAGAGAACTAATCTAATAAGGTCGATGGTATCAAGCAGTTTTTTTACTCCATCATTGACTAGTTTGTTCAAAACACAAAGATGGGACCAGCAAGATGGCTCAGCAGGTAAAGGTGCCCACTCCCAAGTCTGAAGACAGAGTTCAACTCTCCTCCAACTTGTTCTGTGACTCTCACCTCCACGTACAGCCACGGCCTACCGCATATAAGTGAACACACACACACATACACACACTTCATTACTTCAAAGTGAAGACAAACTTGATAATTTCATTAGACAATGGTCAACTCTCCCCCTAAATTAATGGGCAACGTTTTGTATGAATTCACTGCAGCAAATATTAATGATTCATGGGGCTCTCTTGCCCTTATTTAATTTGCTGATATATAAATCATGCAATTCTATTTTCAGAAAAAAAGTATCCTTTTAAAATAAACCAGTGCATAAATATTTTTAGAGGTGCATTTATAAATCATTAAATATTAAAATCCAATTAAAAACAATCTGGGGTTTTTTGTTTATTATTTTTTTGCTTTGTTTTATCCAATTATATCACACAAAGTCACACGACCTAAATTTCTTTCACACTACATACTTTCCAAAGGCATGCTCACTGTTTTGGAGAGTCTGCCAGTAACGTCTTCTCTCACAGTTCTTCATTTCTCATTGGAACTAACCTGGGACAGTGCTGATGGGTAGCTCTGTGGAATGGTGGGACAGTGCTGATGGGTAGCTCTAAGGAATGGTATAGTCACTAAGCATGAGAGCCCCCTGACGTCTGTAGTGACAGCACAGATAGCTACAGACAGTTACCAGCAGAAGGCACCGAGATTCAGACATGCTGGGTCACCCACTGTAACCTGGGCCACTCTGTCCTGTATGATCAATATGAGTACTGACCCAAATCCTTTGTAACTTGAAAGCTGCTGTATCTGTGCTGTGTCGTGGGGCTTGGGTGGGACAGCAAATGCCATGAGACCTAGAAACATGTCCCCAGTGTTTCCTGAACATCTCAAGAAAATACTGGCCAGTAAGCAAAGTTCCAGAGAAACCCAACCCACAGAATCCTACCTGAGCAAAGAGTCCCATTCCCATTTGCTGAGCCGGTTATCTTTTCCAAAGAGGAGGATGAGTTGCGCTTCTTCGAAACTGGCAAATATCTCTCCATGCTGATGACTAGGCCTCCTAGTCCCTTAATTCATCCTCCAGGGAGCTATATAAGGACAAGCAAAAACAGAAGATTAGAGCCCTCCAATCAGACTCATCATGTCAACTCTTGTAGCTCTCTAAGGTTACAGAACCCTCGCACCAACTCATAACACTTCAGAAGCGGGGAATGCAGTTGCCAACTAAAAATACCAAGAATCAGAAAGAAAGGCACATTGCATCTCTATACAGCGTCAACAACAAAGGTCACAGCACAGCAAAGCTAATTATTTTCTAGCGATAATTACTAGCACTAACATGAACACATTCTTTTCACCCACAAATAGAGTCCACAATGGTAGTCCATCAGCCTGGGGCACATGTGTCCTCTCTAAAAAAAACTTTTTAATCTATACGTAATTACACATTGTATCACATATAAATTGTTAAGATACACAGAATTTTTATTTCTATGCACATATATATTTCAATGTGTTCTTTATTTCACATGTAGATAAAAAACAAAGTCAGCAAAACAGCAAAGCTAGACAAGAAAAAGAATTAATATGGTATGTATATGTCTAGCAGTGGGATAGTGTGTGGCTCACATATTGGTGAGTGTCCAAGAATATCACCTCCTCAACACACATGTGTGCACATGCTCGCACATACATACACACACAGAGAGGAAGAGAGAAAGAGAGAGAGAGAAGCACAGAGTCACACACAGCACAGACACGCATAGCACATACAGACACACAAGCACTTACATATCATACACAGCACAGACACACACATCACACACACAAGCACATACATATCACACACATACATGTCACACACACAGCACAGATTCACATATAGCACAGATATAGATACAAACACATATGTATACATCAGAGAGAGAGAGAGAGAGAGAGAGAGAGAGAGAGAGAGAGAGAGAGAGAGAGAGAGCAAGCTCACAGAAAGTATGAAAACAGCTCCAATCACCAGAAAGAGGCTGCAAAAAAAGCCAGGCATCCAGCACTGAGATTTAATCCCTGGACATTTATTTATCTACCTGTTGCATCAAAACACACTGTTGGGGGGAGCCCAGGCTATTTCTCAATCAAAATACAAAGGAAGAAAAGGCCTGCTTTAGACTAGAAAGTATAAAACCACCTGACATGGTTCATTAAGCAGTAATCTAGGCATCTTACTCACTAATCAAAGCAAACAGAACAACAATCAGAAATTCAAGGCCCCTCCAAACAACTGGTTTATCTCTTTTCCACTCAATATTCTCTGAGCACAGAGGCTTACGTTTTATAAAGCAAACATCAGTGATGATACAACAGACAGACACACACAGAGACGATAGATAGACAGAGAGACAGATGACAGATCCATCAATCCATCAATCAATCAAAGGCTGTGAAGATGGCTCAGTTGCTAAAGCACTTGCCAGGTAGTCATGAGGATGGAGTTCACATACCCAGAGTGAGCACGAGCGCTGGGTGGGATGGCAATGCTCAGAATTGTAGCCTTGTAAGGTGGAGAAAGGAAAGTCAGATCAAGCGGGAAGACACCATGTTGGAAAGTTCCAGTGAGACCCTGACTCACTGAATAAGGTGGAGAATGGCTGAGTGTGCACATGGACAAGCTTGAGCCCTCGCCTTCTTACCACAAGCCATGAAACTATGAGCCAGAATGAAACTCCCTTCCTGTGATGGTTTATATATGCTCAGCCCAGGGAGTGGCACCATTAGGAGTTGTGGCCTTATTTGCAGTAGGTGTGTCACTGTGGGGGTGAGCTTAAGACTCTCAGACTAGCTGCCTGGAAGTCAGTATTCTCCTAGCAGCCTTCAGATGAAGATGTAGAACTCTCAGCTCCTCCTGCACCATGCCTGCCTGGATACTGCCATGCTCCCACCTTGATGATAATGGACTGAACCTCTGAACCTGTAAGCCAGCCTCAATTAACTGTTGTCCTACTAAGATTTGCCTTGGTCATGGTGTCTGTTCACGGCAGTAGAGCCCTAACAAAGACAGTTCCCTTCCCCTTATTTTGTTTGTTTATTTGTTGTGTGTTTTCCTCAAGGACTGTGTTGTAGCGAAAAGCTGACAGACAGAGGAGCAGACTCAAAACAAGAAAGTGCAGGCAATGAGTAGATGGTAAAGCTGAAATAGAGAAGTAAAGAAAACAAGCTTAGGACATATTTGAAAAGCATAATCAGACAGAACTTGGTAAAAATAATCCTAACCAAACACCATCTTTTCCCAGCATGCAGCCATTGATGCTACAATGAACCTAAATCGCTCCGCAGCCAGCTCTCAGCCACTAATGTAGCCTATGGAGATAGGCAGTTCTGGGGAAAGTCTATTAACATAAGAACGGTGCACTACGCTCATACATTTACATTTACTGTCCTCTTTTAAAGTCTATTTTACTTTAAATGCGATGGGAGGTCAAGTCTTACTGGTGACAGCTGATTGATCCATTAAGCTTAACAAAATAAAGATGGAATATTTCCGAGCTGAAGATTAGCTTACTGCTTAAGTCCTCCCTAGCATGGGGGGAGCTGTGAGCACCACTCTCCCTCGCCACAAAAACAAAAAGAAAAGTCACACACAAATACTTTGCTTAAGTTTTTGTGTGTTGTTACTTTTTACACAGGATCTCACACAGCCCAGATGAGCCTCGAACTCTATGTAGCTAAGGCTAGTTTTGAACTCCTGATCCTCTGGTCACCATATACAAACACTAGGATTACAGACAGGCATATTGGCCATGCCTGGCTAATAACAGGATATTTCGAAAAGCAAATCCTTTTATTAACAACAATGTTCTCACCTCCAACGCACAAAAAGAGCTATTTTTAGAAGGAAGCATATTTCCTTTTCGGGGTGTGTGTGGCTGTGTGTGTGTGTGTGTGTGTGTGTGTGTGTGTGTGTATGTCCTCATCTGTAAATCCTCCATGAAGCTATGCCTCCCATCCCTTTTTGGCTCCTATTTTTAAATAAACTCTATAATTTCAAAACCAAAGTTAAAGATGTCTATTAAAATGTGGCAGAATTCTTCTTCCAAAGATAGATAAAGAAAGTTCATCGAACTGCTTGTCTAAAAGGGAACTTCCTTTTATTACTCTAAGCTATGGCAGCAGGATTGGCTCTGAGGCTTCAGAGGCTGGGGAACCACAGAACTGGAGTATGGGAAACTTACTGCAAAAGTCGCCTTGGCGCAGTGAAAGGAACCATTAACTTGAATATGGAGTAACTAAGCCATTATCAAGCTGTGGGACATAAATTAACCTTTCTGTGCCACACATTTCTCATCAGTTAAATAAGAGGTTTGATTACATGCAATCAAAGAGCCTTTTCAACTCCAAAAGGCTGAGAATCTATGAGGCCTCCTTAGTATTAATTGGGTATTTTCTCCATCAGACTTTCATTTTATCTGAATCACACTTAATACGATAAAGTCTATCCCCCTCTTAGTCTCCCTCTGCCTCTTCTATCTATTTGGGGCGTACTCACAGAATACAACTAACTCTAGCATGAGTTAAGCAAAGCTTTGTCAGGGAGAAAAGGAGTTGGGAAGGACACTCACTGGATGTGATTGCAAAACCTACCTAAAATCAGAAGGGCAGAATTATCAATTCTGCATGTCATCACCACCCAAAGGAACTTTCCACACATGTCTGGTGACATGGTCCCCATGAGTTCCACGTGGCTACTGAGCACACAAAATATAGCCGTGTAACTAAGTGAAGTTTGGATTTTAATTTCAGCATTTGGAAATTGGAGGAAAGAAAGATTTGAGACAGAGTCTCTGCTAGCTCACGTTAGTCTCAGACCTTCTATGTAGCCAAGAATGACACTGAATCCCTGAATCCCCTCCCTCTGAGGCCCAAGTACTCAGATCGATCATGGGCATGTTCCACAGGATTGCCTACAGCAAATTGATATTTAAATATCTGGAGTTGGCGAGATAGTTTAATCAGGCCCTTGCCTTACAAGCAAGTATTTGCTTCTAAGCAATAACCAGACAGTGTTTAAATGAAAAGCCAGGCACGGGTCACTTACACAAGCCCAGCAGTGCAGAGCCTGTGACAATCAGACCCCTTGGGCTCACAGGCCAGCCAGGCTACCCTACTCAGTAAGCTCAGGTGGGGAGACATAGAGTAGAATGAACTCAGACTGGACTCTCCCCAGGAGCTAAGAAGAAGTCCTTTAAACTCCTAGGAACAAGTTGAGAATACTCCCTGGGAGATTTGATGTCATGTGGCTCATTAGGATCTGTTGGGAGCAGACATTTCCTGGTAACCAAACTCAAAGATCACGTGGTGTTGGAGAAGGAGGTTTTATTGTGGTGACTTTTGGATGCAAAGAATCCAGCGAAAGAACTGCCAGGCAAAGATCTGGGAAGAACACACAGAGAGAACACAGATACTGAGCAGCCTTGAGTGTGGAGAGGCAAAGTCCAAATCCAAGGCAGAGAAAAACCTTCAGTTCAACCGCCCATCCCAAGTTGTGCAATAAAAAATACTCTCGACTAAATAAACAAACAAAAGAACCAACAAGACAGAAAGACAAACAGGCAGGCTGGCAGATGGACAGGCACACCCACCCAGGCACGCGCACACACACAACTTAAACGTCCACGGGTCCAACAGTTGTGCGCTAGACAAGCAGCACTGAGAAACCTCGTGTCAGAGCCTTTGGAACACATCCTAAGCCACCACCAATTCTTGGCTCTCTCAAACTATTCATTTAATTTAATAATGTTAAAAGAGAACGTAGGGATTTCAAAGCCTAAGAAACTACAAATGATCCTGTTTCCCTCTACTAGCAGCGTGTGGCTTTCTCTAGTACCAGGCCAGCCGGTTACTGAGTGTGGTGGCTTTGACAGCAGACAATGTCAACGGAGAAACAATCTTAGAAACTAACCTATTTGTATTCACACTACAACTACTTACTTTTCTCGTTTATTGTAAATTCAAAAAGAGGCATTCCACCTGAAAAATGTTGTCGGATACAAATGGAAAGTCCATGAATATACCCATTTATAACTCGGGCATCAGTGGGTTTCTGCAGCACTTATCAAATGGGGCTTGTTGATGAAGTCTTTGTGACACCGCAGTGGTTCAGCCTTGTATTCATGTCTATATCACAAGACATTATGGATGGGTGGGGAGTCTGTAAGTCAGACATCGATGTAAATGTACCCAATGGATCATTTTAAATAGAACTCAGAGGGACCAACATAGGCAACAAAGAGAAAGTCCCCAAGCTGAGCGGAAGAATTAAACCTCACAACACCCCAAGACTTTTCCTTTCTGTACTGTGTGTGTGTGTGTGTGTGTGTGTGTGTGTGTGTGTACAGGTATGTGGAAGTGAATATCCATGTATGCATCTGCGTGTGGAAGCCAAATTTAGAAGCCAAGTGTCAGGGGTGCCCATAGAGTCAGCTCGTAAGAGTCAGGGTTCTGCCTGCCTCAACCTCCCCCGAGGTTGACAGGAATGCTGAGGATCGACCTCAGGTTCTCATGTTTGCCCAGAAAGCCCCTTCCCCAGTCAGCAAACGCCTGCCATGGGCCCTGCAACCTTTCTTTGTAGCCTTGTGCATGGCCACAGAACACTTCCTTGGCAAATAGTGTGCCCTGTTCGTTCATTCTCGGGTTTCAACGATGTTTGTACTTTCTTTCCTACATAAAGCATGAGCGCAATCTTGACAGAAATCCGGGAAAATAAAATGAATCAGTAAACAAAAATCATTTTTAACCCTGACACCTAGGGAAAATCACTTGCGTGTGTCTCTACCTTCTCAAGATGGTTTCTTGGTGCGTATTTTTGTAAGTTCATAAAAAAAAAAATCAGAATCTAACCCAATTTTCATCTAACGTTATAGAGAGAGCATTTTCCGATGCTGTAACAATTCCTTGAGAGCAGGAAAAATGGCTGTATAATGGATAGGGTAATGTTTTTAGGCTTACATCAAGTAGGTAAATTTTTTCTGCTGAAGACTATTCACATTGCAAATGCCATCTCTGGCTTGAAAAAGAATTGCAGTGTACACTGATGTGTTCGTTGAGACATTTAAATTCCGTAAGAAAAATAGAACGAGGATCCCCCCTTGCCTGGGCTCACTCTGAAGAGCATAAAGAAGCCAACAAGAGAGTAGTTACAGCTCATCTCCACAATAAAACAAAGAATGGAGCAGCGGCTGGGGAGGCAGGAGCTTCCACCAGCACGGTGCCTGCAAACAGGACCTGAGTCTGGATGCCCTGCACACAGGCTTTAAAAAAGAAGGGCAAGGGGCAGAAGCATCTGTAACCCCAGCCTTGTGAGGGGCTCAGGGCAGGCAAGAGCTTAGCGCATGCGGTCTAGCCAATAAGGAAGCATCTCCCCTCCCCCATCTCTGTTCAGAGAGCTGGAGTCTCAAAAAAAAAAAAAAGGTTTAGAGCAGTAGAGGAAGAAATTTAGTGTTAACCTATGTCCTCAACACGCACATTCACATACATAACATAACATACAAATATACAAAATAAAAGAATAAATTAACTATGCAAATAGTGTTAAATTTCACTGGTGGCAGTGGCCACTTGTACCATTTTGTCTACTCCAGGCAACACTGGAGCTTTTCCTAACTGTCTTTTAGCTTCTCCCTGTTGCTGATGCAGCACACTCTCTGGTGGCTCCCTAGAGAAGGACTGAGTGCAGAATGTGCCAGGCCTTGTTTTCAATGTGGCTCACATATTTTAACCTAATCCCTTAGGTGGATAAAGATATCGTAAGTTGGTGGCTTGCAAACTAAAAGCAACTACCAACCAAGTCTAAAGGCTACCGTATTGCATGCCAGGGAGCCCCTGGAGGAAGGAAGAAGAGACCTCCACACACTGCAGCAGGCACGTGTGCACACAGGCAATCGAGCACGCACGCACTCACACACATGCATACTCGAACACATAAAAAATGTAGTGTAAAAAAAGTTTTATTCTTCAATTAGAAAAAGACCTATCCTCCAAAGTCAGGGCATCCCTCCATGGCCTGCCAGCCTCCACCCTCGAAGGCTCAGATGTCACCTGACATTCTGGCCTTTGGAGGTTCAGAAATGTCACCACGGTGTCCAATGGCAATCTATTTTAAGGCATGGAGGCACCCACTGGCTTCTGCCAATTTCCTTAACACTTTATGGAATTGTGGCTAATTCCCTCAACTTCATTTTCTCTTTCATTCCAATATTCATGCATTCAAAGGCTAGACCTCCTTCATTTCTCCTTATATCTTATACCTTTCTTTAAAAATTAAATTCAGGGCTGGTGAGATGGCTGAGCAGTTAAGAGCTCTTCCATAGGTCCTGAGTTCAAATCCCAGCAACCACATGATGGCTCACAACCATCCATAACGAAATCTGATGCCCTCTTCTGGAGTGTCTGGAGACAGCTACAGTGTACTTACATATAATAAAAATAGATAGATAAATAAATAAATAAATAAATAAATAAATAAATAATTTTTAAAAATAAATAAAACCCTTGCCTTCTTAATCTACCACCAGGATTGTGTCCTCGGAGCCTTCTCTGGCCACTATTAACTCCCAAAACCTTTATTCTCCAAAAGCTCTTTCACACTTGCATTTGCCTTGTGGCTATTGTTTTTTACTCCCCAACTCAGAAAGAAAAAAGAAAAGGTAATTTTTTCCAGGTAGTAAATAAAATGAGAATATTTACATGAAGCCCTGCATGTCTGAATCGCAGCTACGTCGCTCCACACGCTACGTCGCTCCACACGCTACGTCACTCCACACGCCACGTCACTCCACACACTAGCACTTCCAAAAGGAGCTCGGGAAACCCTGGAATCTTTCAAAAGATTCCAACCCAAAAGGAAAATTTCAAAGGCATCTAAAGGCAGCACAACCAAGTTTGGGACCAAACTTTGATCTCTGAAAAACCATACCATCTTTCCTGTTCCTAAAAAGCTACATGCAAATAGCTGGGGATCGCTAGAGACTAAGGAGACAGCGTCTGCAAATGGCTTTGAAGATGAGGAGCAGCTTTAAGTGATGGACGGTCGGACTCTCCCATCATCCCTTTTATTTATATGCACCTTGTCACCAGGCCCATTCTACTAATAACGCCTGACTATGTACATTGCTTCGGGCTTTCACCAGCCAACTCTCAGCCTTCCTGAGAACAGAGAAGCCCTACCTCCTCCCATCAGCAAGTGAGATGCACTGATTGTCTGGAGCAGAAGGTCCGTGGGATGGTGCCATCTACCATCCGATCAGAGTTTGACTCACCTTGATTAAGACAGCAATTTACTCTCCATTTTTCAACCAGACTTCATTGGTTTCCCCTTAAATAGATTGAAATCTGACACAAATTGCTGCCCCGGTATAAGAAATGCTAATTTTTTGCAATCAGATTCATACCCCAATACTGGGAAATAAGATATGTTCGAAATAGCAGGCATTCCAGGAGAAAATACTAGGGCTGGAGCCAGCTACTACCTCCTACAGTCACATTTTGTCTCTAATTCACTGAGTTTAATGGGCCTCCCTTAACTCAATCCTCAAACAGTGTATGCTACAGGAACTATAAAGTGAGCAGTGTCCGATGCTTACAGCAGGGCATTTGCAGAATGAGCCTCCCAGGCTAGGGAAATGACTCCGTTAATAAAGTGTTTGCTCTGCAAGCACAGGGTCCTGAGTTCAAGTCCTAGGATCCACATAAAACAAAACCAAATAGGAAATGCCTATTATCACTGGACTGAGTGACCAGCCAGTCTACCAGAATCAGTGAGATCCAGGTTCAGTGTGCGTCCTGTTTCAAAATACAGCGAGAAAGACACTGAATTGTCAGCCTCTACCCTCCACAGGCTCACACCTGTGTCTGTACACACACACACACACACACACCACAAACAAAAATAATTAACCTAAAATTTAAAAGTAAGCCTCTGTCATGGTTAGCTTTAAGCATGAACTGTCAACTCGGAATCAATCACCTTGGAAAAGAATCTCAGTGAAGGGTTGTCTACATGAGGTTGGCCTATGGTCCTGTCTATACAAAAGTACTTTAATTAAACTAATGGATGTGGGAAGATTCAACACACTGTGGGCAGCACCATTCCATAGGCAAGGGAGTCCTGAACTGTATGTATATGCATGGAGAAATTGAGCTGCGTACATGAAAGCAATCAAAGATTCATTTCCATCTGCTCTGTGTATGTCCTGTGACTAGCTGTTCAAAGTTCCTTCCCTTAAATGGTGGACTGTATAACATTGGATTAAAAGACAAATAAAAACCCATTTCTCTCCCTAGGTTGCTTTTTTGTCAGGAAATTTTATCACAGCAACAGGAATGTGACTAGTACAGCCTCCTATGAGAAGGAACAAATTTCAACATTCTGATCTGCTGTACTCTGTCTTAAAAAAAAAATCATGCCAGGCAGTGATAGTTCATGCCTTTAATCCCAACACTTGGGAGGAAGAGGCAGGCATATTTCTGAGTTCAAAGCAGCCTGGTCTACAGAGTGAATTCCTCAGGACAGCCAGGGCTACACAGAGAAACCCTGTCTCGAAAAAACAAACAAACAAAGAAAAAAATCATTCATTTATCAGCTAGTTACTTACAAGTTATTTATTTACTGTAAAAGAAAGAAAAGACTGTGAACTACTCAGTTAAATACCACTATAAGTTGAGATTCCCTTATCTAAAGTTCGTAGGACCAAAAGTGCCTTGTACTTTGGATATTTTTTCTCAGAGTTTGGAGGATACAAATACATAACAGGATGATAGAGAGCAAAGTCTCGATATGAAATTTATCATGTTTCTTACATAAACACTTGATACATGCAGCCTGAAGTTAGTCAATATCAAGGGATTTTTGTTGTTTTAAAAACTGTTGAGTATTCAGCCAAGACTGGTCTAGAACTTACAGGGTCCTAGTGCTGGCTGGCATTTCTGGTAGTGCCTCTATTCCCAGCTTTTTTTACAAGGCTGCTAACACTAGGAACCTGAATCAGAACTTCATGGTGTGGACTTTTCCACATGCAGTGCCCCTTTAGTTCTCCAAAGGTTTTCAATTTCACAGCATTTTGCATTTCAGATTTTTGGATTAGGAAATTCGACCTGCATACAAGAGGATTTGCCATCAGAGTACCAAATTAGGGTTTCTTGTGCCAGGAATCTGCATCCAAGCCACAAAGGATGCAATTTGGACATAGAATCAAGCAGAAGAAATAGATAGATAAAAAAAAGAAAGAAAGAAAGAAAGAAAGAAAGAAAGAAAGAAAGAAAGAAAGAAAGAAAGAAAGGAAGGAAGGAAGAAAGAGACAGAGAGACAGAGAGGAGGAGGAGGAGAAGGAGAAGAAGAAGGAGGAGGAGGAGGAGGAGGAGGAAGGGAAGGAGGGAGAAAAGAGGGAGGGGTAGGGAAGGGAGAAGAGAGGAGGGGCAATCCCCTTTCAAGGGTTGTGTTTTCTCCTGCTCACAAAAAAGTAGAGTGTTTCTCTCCCTCACTTGATTAACCTAAAAGCTTTTTTTTTTTGAGACAGGGTCTCACTATGTAGACCAAACTAGCCCAAACTCAGATATCCACCAACCTCTGCCTCTTGAGTCTTGGGGTTAAAGATGTACACCACCAAGCCTGGCACAAGGAGAAACTTAAGTTTTACAGTTTGCACAGACATGGCTTTCTTGGTTCGGACACATTGCACAAACTCCAAATGTGAGATTTCTCATGTTTACTAATATGCAAAAGAATCGACTACAGCATCATCCCAATGGTTATAAAGTGAGTCTATTAAATTTCTATTACACATTATGCAACTACATAGTAGTTAATTAATGTTAACTAGACAATGACTACTCAGCCATAAGAATTCTGAAGGTGGGGACATTTACAAGAGCTTTCAATGCTCTGGATTGCATAGGTACTGTCTAATAGACAGGGTCCAATGTGCTGGTTGATGCTTATAAATTGAGAACTTCAAACCAGACAGATGCTCGGCAACAGCTCCTGGCAGATAACTTCAGCCAAGCTTACAATAAGGAAACATTTCCGGGCCAAGACAGTGCCTGCCATGCAAATAAGACGGGGTGAGTTCGTATCCCCTGTACTCCTGTACCTACATAACAGGTCAGGTCTAGGCTCAGTACTATGGAGGGGAAGAGGCAGGTCCTCGGAGCTTGGTGGCCAGCAAGAAGAGCTGACCCAGTGTGTTCCTGGGGCAGTGAGAGATCCTACCATTAATGAAAATGAAGTCAAACCACTGACCGCCACATGCATTTCCATACACATGGACACACGTTCACATATCCACACAATAAAATATACATATACCACTCACAACCCACACAGACCATGTAGACACATACACAAAAGCAATTCAAGCCGGCAGCCAGAACACTACAACCGACAGCAGCCTTGGGAGCAACCTCTTTAAAATCTTGATCAGAAAGCAAGTCTGAAGAGCTCCACCATCTGGCTGGGAATTTACACAAGTCTGGGAGCTTCTGTGTGTTTAAGACACAAATTTGCATATACATCCAATTTTAATAAATCATATCATTGAATGCATGGGAACTTAACTAAGTAAACTGAAAATTTATGTGGAGTAAATACAAACACCCTATTTGACTTAAGAAAGAACTTAGAAAACATATAGGAATTTACAGAAGACAGATTGTCCTGCCTCATGACACAAGAACATACCGTCATCCACTATCATACCAAAAGCTGATCCTCACAAAGAGAGCAAATACATGGTAATGTTTTGAGTCAGGCCTCATTCATAGCTGTACTTGGCCACGTTCAGCCCACGGGTGGTAGTTCAGACCATCTTGATACACTAGGTATAGTAATACCACTTACCAACATGAAATCCTTCACATTTTAACCCTTACAAGTAATGGGCTCTCAGCTGCAAAACAGACTGTTCTGGAAGCCTTCTCGAATAGGGCAAAAAGGGAATGAAAAAGAAAGCACTAGAATAAAAGAAGGCCTCAATTTTCTCTTCTACAAAATAAGGGAGACAACCTCTCATTTACCTGAGATGTAGCTGAGACAGACATCAGAATAAAAAAAAAAAAAAAAAGAATCAGACATTTTAAGTTCCGCAATAAATTTTCCATTTAGTTACTTACGATATTTGAAGGGAGGGCTCAGGGGATGTCTGTCAGCAAAATGCCTGCAATGCAAACATGAGGAAGTCCAGCATGATAGCTCCCTCTAGTCATCTCAGAACTCAGGAGGTAGACACAGTGTGTCCCTGGGGTTTGTTTGGTTAGCCAGATTAGTTAATCCAAGTCCCAGAACAATGAGAGAGGCTGTCTTAAAAACCAAGGGAAGAGTGCCTGAGACAACTCCCAAAGTTGCCTAGCTCTCTGCTCGCTCGCTCTCGCTCCCTCCCTCCTTTCCTCCCTCCCTCCCTCTCCCCAATGAAGAACTGTAAGCAGTTTCTGTACTGGCTCCCAACTGTAATTCCAGGATGAAGAAAGCTTAAGCAACAAGTCTCCCAAGAGTTCAAGGCCAGCCACCTATGCCATAGAATGAGATCTTGTCTCAAAAAAAGGAACACTACAACAGAATAGAACCATGGCTGGCAAACAGCAGATATTTAAATATGCAGCTGTTCCATTAAGAACATTTTTGAACAACCAGATTAACCCATGACACAAACTCATCTCCAGCTCCTCAGAGATGGATGCTCTCTGTCAAAGGGACCTGGTGCTCACTTCAAATAGGCTTAATAAGTGGCTCTGCAGGAACTTGAACTTGGAATTCCAGACTCCAGTAACATGATTCAGAGCATGTATTAGTTTTGATCAAATGTGAGGAAAAGAAAGTAAAATGACTGCACTTACCAGGGATCTGAGAAGGTACAGCCTGATATCTCTTTTTCTCAGGGAATAAAACTGTAGGGGGAAAAAACTCTCAGAATGAAAACAAGCCTATCTTAAGTAAAAGGAGATTGTCTGATCATTTTAACAATGCAGAAGACACGCTGATAACCACTATCACAATCTGCCTTTCTGATGTTTCACAGGAATCTTCCAGAGCCCCTAATTTCCCCTCCCCCAATAAGATTACTGGATGTGTGTTGAACTAATACAGCACACTAAAGAAAAAGTTGGGCCAAAAGCAGATAAGAAGAAAGGAAGGAAGGAAGGAAGGGCAGAAAGACAAAAAGACAGAAGGAAGAAAGGAGAGAGAGGGAGAAAGGGAGGGAAGAAAGCTGATTTTAAAATAGGCTTCATAAAGGATACACACGTCTGTGTGTGTGTGTGTGTGTGTGTGTGTATGCTTAAGAGTGAAAAAATAATGATAAACAAAATAAATAAATAAACGTCCTATGATCTTTAAGCCCCATCCCTTCCCACTGGAAATCTCCAGGCCACTCTCCTCCACTACACTAACAACACTACATTTGCTCTGGCTTATACAGGTTCTAACTATTTACAAATTATTTTACAAATGGTCTACCAAAAAATTCAATTTTAAACTATTTTTCCCAGAAAATCAGAAAAACACAACGTATTCTTTCTTTCGTCACTATGTAAAATTTGCATAGTAATTAAGGAAAGCCACTGGTGTTGTCATGGTTTGTACATGAACCGATCCCCATGAGGGGAGGCTCATATATTCAATATGAGGGGGAGGTTCATATATTCAAAAGTTGATTCTCAACTGGTGGGGCTGTTTGGAAAGGCTCTGGAAACAGGACAGACAAGGCTTAGAAAGAGAATTAGATCGCTGGGGTCACGTTCTTGGGAGCTGTCTCTTGTCTTGCCTCCTCCCTCTGTGTACCACGTATCATATATATGATGAGGGGTTCAGACTCAGCACCATACACCCACTACCATGATGTTTTGTCTAGCCACAAACCCAAAACAAGAGTCAAGGGCTGTAGATACAAAGATTTGAAATAGTGAACTGAGAGATACCTTTCTCCCTGTAGGTCAGGGTTGTTTTTTTTTTTTCTAAGAATTATTATTTATTTTATGTATGTGAGTATATAGTCACTCTCTTCAGACACCAGTAGAGGGCATCGGATCCCATTACAGATGGTTATGAGTCACCATGTGGTTGCTGGGAATTGAACTCAGGAACTCTGGAAGAAGTAAGTGTTGGCTATGTGTAAATCAGTATAAATGGGATGGTTAATATATTGTGTGTGACCCGGGCATGGTGGCGCACGCCTTTAATCCCAGCACTCAGGAGGCAGAGGCAGAGGCAGGCAGATTTCTGAGTTCAAGGCCAGTCTGGTCTACAAGTGAGTTCCAGGACAGCCAGAGCTACACAGAGAAACCCTGTCTCGACAAAAACAAAACAAAAAAATATATTGTGTGTTGTAAAGAGAGGCTCAGGATAGAACTTTGAGCTTAGCAGGGAGTGTGGGGTAGGCACACTGTCAGGTCAACTTTCTTCTGAAAAGATGCTGTCCTCTCTCTGTCCAACCGATAAGTTATGGGAGAGCAGTGAGTTAAAAGAGATATAACATCACTATTCATTATAGTTATGCATTAAGGAAGATATGAGGCCTGCATCAATCAGACTTTTTATCACTGAGTGAAATACCTGACATACAGGGCTGGAGAGATGGCTCAGTAGTGAAGAGCACTGACTGCTCTTCCGGAGGTCCTGAGTTCAATTCCCAGCAACCACATGGTGGATCACAACCATCTGTAATGGGATCTGGTGCCCTCTTCTGGTGTGTCTGAAGACAGCCACAGTGTACTCACATACATTAAATAAATAAATAAATAAATAAATAAATAAATAAATAAATAATCTAAAAAACAATGCCCTGATCTTATAAAGGATCTACAGCCCAGTGGCCAGGACTGAAGATAGAAAGTTTTGAGTCTTCCAGTAAATGGTGGATACTTTCTCACTGGCTACCGGTATGCCCTAGCCACCAAGATACAATGCAGACATTAGCCAAGGCAGTCTGAATACCTCCACCAGGTCTGGAAGAATGGCATGCACTGTTTTCTGGGAAGGTCCATTTTATACCTAGCAATGAGTACGCTCAAATCAACCCAGGCATTAATTTCTTCATGAGCTGCATTCAAAGAAGCCTCACAAAACCCAGTCTGAACATTACTTCTCTGAGCAGAAATCAAAGCAAGGCCTCATGTGGCTCTCACACCACTCAATAAGAAACAGCACTCACTTCTGCCCAGTGACCTACAACTCACCAGCTGCTCTCAGACCTACTTGCATCTGGGGAAGCTCAAGCATAGTTTGAGCATGTTAGCACAGAGTGTGTCAGGTCACAGCCTTTGTCTCTTTGTTCCTGGTCCCTCATGGTAACCTGGTCATCACTGAGTCAGTCTCCAGTCCGATGCCCTTTTGTTAACAAGAAGACTCAAACTCAGTAACTATATTCATCCCAGGTCACACAGCTCAACAGAGCCATCAATCTCTGAAACTAGAGGCCACACCTCCCAACTTTTTCTTCTCCCCTCCTATCAACAATTTTCCTTATATACAGAGGCATACATTCCTGAGTTATCAAGCTGAATACACAGGATACCCTTCCATTTTGTGGCAGCACATATAATTTCCCCTAAATTTTCTTGCAATTGTAGATCAGAGATACCAAGTCAATACTAAAGCAATATGGGTGTGAGATTTGGGGACAGGGCATAAACTGTATTCCGAGTTAAAATTTTCAGTATCGTTTTGGTCCTTTCTGAGCTTCTGCTTTGTAACAAGATAAATGCCCTTTTGAGCCCTGAAGTATTACATAAACATAAAAGTTCCAAATCCTGAAATACAGAGAGAAAAATTTTATCCAAACTGGAGGGTATTTAGACCCAACTGTAGACCTTCTTTGTTCAAAACAAATTTTTTAAGAAGACAGAAAACTCTTTCAACATCTGCACAGAAAGTTGTAGACTTAATTGTGAGCCTCAGAAAGTCTGAGTTTTGATGTATGGATTTACATTCAGTTACCTTGGTTTTTGTTGTTGTTGTTTTGTTGTTGTTGTTGTTTTGTCTTTTTTTTTCTCCAAAGCTGAGGACCAAACCCAGGGCCTTGCGCTTGCTAGGCAAGTGCTCTATCACTGAGCTTAAATCCCCAACCCCATGGATTTACATTCAAAACCTAGTTATATTAAGAAAACGGAATCGCATGTATTTAGGTTCAGCTCATAACAAAGTTAACACTTCTTGTTTCTTCCCAGAGGTCTTTGGGGGTAATTACTGCTATGAAGAAAAACAACAAAAAGTCACCTCAGCTAGAGTGGGCAGGAAAGTAATGTGATGAACATACTCAGCGAAGCTTTTGATTAGAAAAAAAAAAGAAAGAGAGAGAGAGACAGAGAGAGAGAGAGGAAGGAAGGAAGGAAGGAAGGAAGGAAGGAAGGAAGGAAGGAAGGAAGGAAGAAAGGGGTCTTGGAATCTCTGGGGTTTTGTTTTGCTGTATCAAGAATCATGGAACTAGTTATTTATCCCTATAAAAGGCCATCATTTTTTAATATGGTCTATAATATCTCTCAGCCAAACTGACTGTGTGGGGTTCATGGTCTAAGCACCCTAAATTTGTCACATAGACAGGTCTACGTTACTATTTAGAGAGCAACAGTTGGTTGCTGCTGTTTTTCTAAGATGCTGACTGCCCAGTTGCCACCCCTACACACTGTGTTCGACACTGGCCTAGGAATAAGTGTTGCCCACAGCAGAAGGAGCTTGTACAGAGGACTTATGAACTGTGTACACTCTTCCTGCCCCTTGAAGGCAGGTGAATTGTTAGGTTCTCAAAGGAAAGCTAAGTTATAAAGATCTAAAGGGCATTTTTGTTTTTGTTTTTGTTTTTATGGCTTGAAGGGGCCCAAGGAATGCAAATTCAATACTCAGTTGGGAGAAAGTCACAGATGTTTGTCTTAAAGACAGCCTGGCCAACAATTCCTTTAAAACACCAAAGCCTCTCCCTGTTTCCCACTACCTAACAGCTCAACTACCATCTCCCCAGAAAAGAAGCTAGCCTTTTTTTTCCCCTCAATACCTGCTAGAACTTCAATCTATTCATTTGGTAGTCAGGCCAGCTCTTTTGACTATGGTACCAGGATGGAGAGATGAGAGTGGCAGGCACTGACCATGGTTTACAATCCAAGATCAGTGGGTACTGATCAAAGTAGCTTCCCTAACCAAGGGCCAAGAAAGAGCTTCCCTTCCCCGTTGGCATCTGCAAGTTGGGTGTCCCAAACCGCGCGGTAGCTAGACACATGGGAAAAATGGGGAGGTAATAGAGTGGACTAGAAGTCCAGGAACTGAGCCAAAGATGCATGAATGTCCCTAGCCACTCCTTCCTGGAATCCTACCTCACCCCTCCAACTCCTCAATATCCCTAAAACTCTACAAGAGAAACTCAAGAGTTTGGGCACTCTCCCCAAACCAGACTTTCCTGGCTTTGACTCTGAACTCCTGGATGCGGCACTGACACCAATGAGGAGCCCTCACAGGGCTTTTGAGATCTCCATTTGATTTAATGCGCAAAGGTACTACACTCCAAGTGTCCCAAATCCCCTCTGTGTAGCGATGGTCGCTTGCACTCAGCTCCTCCCTCTTCCCACCGCTCCCAATGGGGAAAAAAAAAAAAAAGAACACTTGGGCCCTGCGACAATCCTCTGGAATATTCCTTGGAATTAACTGGATCCTCGCTTCCATGGGCTGACCCAATGCAAAATTGTAGATTTCGAAGCCTTGAGATGAGCTGCGCCTTCGTCAGCGGCAACGCCAGGAGGAAGAGGGGAGGGAATCATGGTT
The DNA here is from genome assembly GCF_978045245.1 of Mus caroli. NCBI lineage: Eukaryota > Metazoa > Chordata > Mammalia > Rodentia > Muridae > Mus > Mus caroli. Next base: position 171,819,501 of record NW_028227257.1, read on the forward strand.
GAAATTGCAGTTTACAAACACAGAACCATTTTGTGTTTGTCCCCACCTTAACAGAACCCACGGATGTTCCCCCGAGGACGTGCCTAAGCGCAGGCTGGGAGTGCCGGGAACGCGCAGCGCGCTCCTCTTGGGAAGACGAAATGCATCCTGTCCCGCCAGCCAGCAATCGCTCAGGTCTCCCTGCGGTCTGTAATTCCTATCTTCCATCCACCCGACACCGTGAGCAGACTGGACCCCCGGACTTTGCGGAATCACCCTCTGGCTTCTTGAAGCTGCCGAGTGACCACGTTGTCGCAGTAACTACAGACCTGGCCGGTGCCTTTTTTTAAAATGCCTTCCCGACCTCGCCCTTGCGCTTTCACATTCGCTGGCGGAGTAACGTCCTCCCAGAGGAGCCCTCACCAGAGACCACAAGCGACTGGTGCGTGACTAACGCCCACTCTCCTAGGGTCTTTTCTGCTGGACCCGCGGCTCTACCCTACTCCTTTGCTGCGTCGTGGACACGGGCGACCCCTGTCGGGGACCCTGTCCCTGGTCAGGCTACTACAATCTTGCTTTGGGTGCTTTTTTTTTCCAGGTCCAGGTTAGCTGGCTTTCCTAAGAACCCCCAGAGTGACTCCAATTTTTCTGTCTGAATTCTACTTCTAGACCTCCCCATACGCATCCAGACCCCAGATGCAGACTGTTCCCTAGCGCTCCAACTTCCATTCGCACCCCAAGACTACATCCTAGCCCCGATGGAGGGCGCCACTCACAGCAGTCCAGTGGGTGGCCAAACTGGGCAAGGGACAATTCCTTCCTAAAATGCACTCCCCAGCCCTCACCTTGCTTAGAACGGGAAAATCGAAAGTGACCTGGCAACTCTACGGCTTGACCTTGTTTGCCTTTTGCTGGGAGGTCTGAACTTCCCCCGCTAGGCCCCCTACCACTCACCTTTGCGGAGAGTGCAGCAAAACAAGGGCCTATCACTAAATGTGCCTCAGACCTAATTTCGTCAGCACACAAAATCCCATTGGCTGCACGCAGCCCTCCCGATTGAACCGAGTACCCTGGACAGTTAGTCTCTTTAATAATAATGAGCACCTACTCGCTCCGCCTATTCCACGCAGGATTCATCGCTGAGGAAGAAAGAAAACACGCCCCCTAGAAAAGGGAAATTAATCATTCCCTCTGCCCTCGTGGATGATGCACCTCGTGTCAGCAGTTTGTCACGTCAGATCGTGGCAGAGTCTGGTTCCGAGACTCGTACGCACGTTGGCGTGGGGGAGGGGGCTTCTTTAAACACACCCTCGCGACTGACTGCACATGCAGAGTTTGTTCACGACCCCACAAGCACACACACCAGGCAGTTGCGCTTGGACACCCTCGTTCTGGCCCAAGGCAACCCTCCACCCTAGATCCTCTAGCAATGGACTTAGTACAGATAAACCACGGAAAAAACTGGAATACCTCGCCCCACCTCTTTTTTCCTATTTAATTCGCTAAAGCAGCTCCTGGAGTAACCAAAGAGAGTAGAAACTAAGGCGTGGCCACTTCAGTTGGGTTTTTTCCCACCTCAAAACCTTTATTTTCAGTTTTTAAAAGCCACCTTAGCCCGCCATATTGGAACTGGCACGGTGTCTAAAGACTCCTTCCCCGCTGCTGTAGCGCTTCCAAGAAAACACAAGTATTGACTGGGCTGGGGACCTGTGTCCGGCCACAGAAAACCAACCCCTTCCCACCCCTCAAATGTTCTCCCTTTCCCAGCCTAATCCCGTTCAGCCGCTCCAGGTAAAAATAAAAAAAACCCACATCCAGCAGTTCCTGCCGTTGCTTTTTTTTTTTTTTTTTTAAAGAGGATTTCACCAAGACACACGCACATAAAAATAAATAAATAAACTCCAGAGCTCGATCCTGTCAGACATTCTGAAAAGGAGCAGGATGAGTGTACACAAGAACGCCCCAAGTGACAGGATATTACTTCAAAGGGTGATAAAAATGAACAAAAAGGTCGTCCTTGCTAGAGCTCGCTCCGAAACTACTATTGACAATTTCAATTCCGCTGCACAAGGCAAATGTTTCCAATCCGGCGATTCCAAACGTCTGAGCGATTTTTGGGAACAGCCCCTACCCCACCCTTGCTGCTTTCCAATTCTCTCCACGCCATCACTTTCTTCTCTCCAACCTCCTAGCCCCCCAAATGCACACCAAAAGAGGGAGACCCCGGCTCCGAGGAGACGCGGGAACCCGGGGTAGGTGGCAGAGGAGGCTGCGCTGCTAAAGCGAGTGCACAAACGAGGAAGGTGGGCGGCGGGGAGGGAACAGACTGCACCCGGAGGAGGACGAGGTCACTTTGCAACTCCGGACAGACTCCCGCAAGGCCTGGCTTTTCAGAGCCGGGAGTCGGGGGGAAGGGGGTGGGGAATGAGAAAAAATGACAACCCAGAGCGCAGAGAGGAGTTAGAGGCTTCGCTCAAGTGCTTCTCATTTCCTCTCCAGCCTCTGCGCTTCGGTTTTTCTCCTCCTTCCTCCCCAACCCCCCGCCCCCCCCACCTCCACCCAGACTGGCTCGAGCTTCCTTCTTTTAAAAAAAAAAAACAAAAAAAAACTAAACTGGGGAAAAAAAAAAAAGACGCCTTTCGGCACACTCAACCTGCGGGCCAGAGATCTGCTCGCGGGCCGGGTTGGACGAGGGGACCGTGTCTGGGGCGGCGTCCTACCTGATTAAGTTTGTCCTGCCAGGAATGGTGGAACCTGGCCCCCGGGGGCGACCGGAGTGGGCGCCGGTCGGGCTCACCCGCCCTCTCTTGCTCACTCGCTCTCTACCCGCCGCCTCCCTAGCGCGCCCGCTCGGGTCCTCCAGCTCCCACTACAGCCTCATTCCAATATGGCATCCTCTCTATGCGCATGCCCGGCACTCTTTTTTAAGATTTCTCTCTTTCTCTGTACAGCGAACTCCTTCAACGACCTTTTTCCAATGCTCGCAAAATGTCTCGAGCCAATTAGCCTGCACTTCGTGGTAGACTCCTTCTCCCGCCCACGAGGTGACACCCTCCCCCCGCCCGCCTCCCCCCGCCTCTCCCGCCTCTCCCCCCCTCCCCCCGCCCAGGCATAGGTAGACACCTCCCCCAGCGAGCACGGACCTCGCCACGAGGACCCCTGGGGCGGGTTCCCTTCCCTCCTTTCCTTCAACTCCCTCCACAAGTGGTCCGTAGAAAGTTCACACCGCAAGCGTACCCGAACACCCATTTGCCCCAACAACTGGACTCACGCCCCAATTTCTCAGCTGTTGTTTGTTTTCTAGGTTTGCAATCCCCTGGTTTACCTAGAGCATAATCTCGTGCTTTACCCGTCCAAGAGTTTTTGAAGTGGGGAAAATGGGGGACCCTAAAAACAAAATCGAAGGTCCCGTCTGGTCTACCCCACCCTATACTTTAATTGTGCTTTTGTATGAAGAATCTCAAAATTAAAAAAAAAAAAATCTCCTGTTCTTGGGGAAGAAAAGAAGAGGTTTTCTTTGGGCCCGTACCACGCCCAAAAATGTTGGGAGTTAAGTTTGGACTGACGGGGATCTTACCAGCTACAATCTACAGGAATACGAGTGACGAAGCTCGCTGGGCTTCTGGTGGGACACCTGGCCAGGACAGGTTCCCGTAGGGTGGGGTTTCCCTGGTCCATATCAAGAAAAACCAGGTCCTTCATGATCTATAGGAATGGAGCGGAAGATCCGCCCAATCTGGTCTGCGGGGTCTACCCGCACTTTTTCACGGGCGTGGCGCAAGGGCTAAGGAGCTTCCCTGGCCTTGGGCGCAATGGTGGGACGGAACACAAACGAAATGTCCCCTATACAGAAAAGCTGGAGATGCCCAGGTAGACAAAACTCACCGTTTATGAAGCTGGGAAGCAGTAGAGCGAATAGAGAGCCGGTTCTATCGACTAGGAAACAGAAGACACAATTGCTCAAGGTCTTTGCCTTTACAACCCCGACTTCAAAAAAAAAAAAAAAATTCTTCCACTCCGTAGTCTTCTATTGCCCACCTATCCCTTACACCACTCTCCGAAAAACAACTACATCCTGAGATTTTTAGTCACCCTCCCTGATCCTAACATCCCAGCGATATTCCCACACGTGGTTCCCTAGGGAGTGGTGTGGGCTAGGAACCGCCAATAGAGTGACGGGGCCAGAGGCTAACTTTGCGCGGGAGAGATCACCAACTATGAGGCTTTAGGTCATCTAGAAGAATCTAGAAGGGAGAAGCGCAGAAATGGCTCTCGCCATTATTGGGCCTCAGGGGTGGGGGGTGGGAAGGAATGGTGGGCGAAAGTCAGAGATTCGGAGAGCGTGGTGGAAATTACAAGAGACTGAGCCCTGCCAGTCTGAGAATATTTCCTTCACATTTTAGAGAATTCTTTAGCTCTAAAGCGTCTCGCCCTGCCCATACACCTCCGGTTAGTACAGAGCCATCTAAGACCCTGAAGGCCCCAGTCATTCGCTTATCAGTATTCTCTGAGGTTCACACTTTTATCACCCGCCGGAGTTTGCCACTCCCGAAGCTTCCCGGCGTCCAACTCTTAGGAACACCAATGTATTTTTGAGCTCATCCTCCTTAAGGTCGGAGACATCTGACGGCAGAAACTTCTCAAAAATAAATTAATCCCGTCCCTAAACATTATTCATCCCATCTACAACTGCTTCTTTTATCAACCCGAGGTGATCCCAGGTGAAGAATCCGAGGATTCCAGAGTGTATGCCCTAGTTTAGGTCTCAAAGTCGCAACTCACCTCTTCTCCCTCCGTCTACTCGCAGCTCATCCTTCAGAAAGAGGTGGGAAAGAGGCTCAAAGTCACCTTTAGAGGCTTAGACCCACAAGACCCAACCTGCGCTTCCGTCCAGGGGAGTGGTCAGGGTCCTGTCCTTCCCCCTTCCCTCCCTCCTCCCCCCAATAACCAAGCGCAAAGCACTCTTAGACCGGAATAGCTCTCAACTCACACTAGGTTGTCCAACCCAACTCTCCAAAGCCCGGGTTGTGGTTGCGTTGGACGCCCTAGGCAGCAGAACTCCTTTGTGCGTCCCAGACCGCCCACCTAGCTCCCAGCTTCCCTACCAGGACTTCCGGGCAGCTCCCCTTTGGAAGGAAATAGAATTTTATCAGTCCACCAGCCACGAGGCTTGAGTTGTAACCTACCAACGCGGTAAGGGTTGCGGGTCTATTTCCTGGTTTAAAGTTACGATTGCCCACTGAACGTTGTTCCATCAAAATTTTTAAACACACACCTGATTATCTTACCTGATTCGACAAGGTAATTGAGCAAGCTCTCTGTATGGTTGATATTCAGACCCACATTATGTAATTCTGCCCAAAGATCTATAGCAAATGGCGCGGAGTTCCACCCATCCATCCATTCATTCATTCATTTGTGTATTTATCTACCTACCTGTCATGATTAAGAAATAAAAAGCATTGCGCTGTCACTGCACACAGTGGCCGCACTGTTTACACAAATTACTCCAATGATGTCTACAGCAAACGGTCTCAAAGTTCAATTTCCTTTACTTTTAATTCACTCTTGGCACATGGCTTTTCTTACGTCCTTTGGCTTTTCTTTGTGATCGTTGCTTCTGCTCCTGTTGTTTTTGTTATTTGTTTCCTTTTAACCCACCTCCCACTTTTCTCCCAGGACACCCAAAAGGCAATGAAAAGTGGCTAGCAGGTTCCCTCCGAAATTAAAGGTACTCCTTCGTCCCGTTCCAATACCGTCTAATTTCCACTTTCATTTCACAACCAGACCCTTTAGGAATGTGTGACTCCAAATGCGGGATCCACTCCAAATCAATAAAACAGTAACCATTGCCAAGAATAAAGAAAGCAGAGACAGCCTTTCCAAAGACAAAATGCACTCCAACTCAGAAGAAGTCATGTTCGGTACTGATAGTACCAAGTGATTCATTAATAAATCATTAACCCTTTCTGAAAAATCTCCCTTCAAATAAGACTCTGATAGCACTGACAATATATGCTCTTGCATTCCTAAATTCTGGCTAAGCCATTCATTTCACCACTGGGTTAAAAAGTAATTAAATTAGTTTTGTTAACTGTAAGATATATATATGCTCTTCTATTTCTCTGATGTCACAGAAAAAAATTAGAAAAATTCACAGAGGAAAAGTTTCTCCTTTATATTCTGTAAATTCCTAAGAATCATGCCATGAGAATTTACAAGGTTAAAAAAAACTGTGTGTTCATATTTATATTAGAGGCATGTAGTGGTTTAAATCTTGTTGCGTTATAAGTAATAAATAAGTGTTGCTTATTTGCTGAGCTGCATGCAGTCATTTTTTTTACATGCTCATTTCCTTCAAAAGCAAGAAGAATCCACTTTCCACAGACTTTTGTATCTAAATATTTCTTTTTAAAGATGCAGGTCATGGAAGCTTACATACAAGCAGGAGAGCTAACAGCCAAAACCAATATTTGACAAATGTGTGCAATCTTCTCTTTCCAAGGACCTTTACCCCAAAACTTGTTTCCTCTTAGACCACATAAGAGAACATTCTATTAGCCTCCTAACTCACCAAGTCTACATTCTCTCCTCTCCTCCTCTCTCTCTTTCTCTCTCTCTCTCTCTCTCTCTCTCTCTCTCTCTCTCTCTCTCTCTCTCTCTCTCTCTCTCTCTCTCTCTCTCCTTTTTCTATCCTTTGTCAACATTACAGTTCTTGGCCAAAGTACCAGGAATCAAGGGACCTTGGTCCCTGCTTTATCATTACTTATCTGTGTTACCTCTGGGAGTCCAGCAGCTTCTCTCTCTAACTGCATTTCCCCCTGTAGTTAAAATAAACACACCGGGTTAGGGTTGGATGTTCCTAAAAGTCTTTTATGACTCCAAAGATTATCTAGTGGTCTGCTTTACCCCATAGCCACAAATTGCTTTCGGTAATATTCTGACACTATCTCTACCAGTTCCACACAGTTGGGCAAAGCATAAACTCTGGGGCCACAGAAAGAGAGAAAAGAAAAATCAAGTGAACAGATCTATCGGCTCTTCTTCACCTGACTGTCCCGGGAAGGTATTCTTTGGATCGTATGTCTTCCTTTCTGGACTTCCCTCCTATTGTTACCATACTGTGTGAGTTTTACCTTGCCTCCAGCATGTCCAGGGGTAAGGTGAGAGTACCAGTCATGAAGGTGATTTTGAAAAATACCTGGAGAAAGAGAGCATCCTCACATAGATAAAGAATTATTAATGCGTTTATTATAGTGATGTCCACAAAATATAACCACCTCATATATTTGCATATAATCTCATATATTTATAGAAATTTTAGAGATTCCTTACTGCTATGGCTACTTGTGTGATTTCAAGACATTTCTGAGCCGGGCATGGTGGTGTACGCCTTTAATCCCAGCACTCAGGAGGCAGAGACAGGCGGATTTCTGAGTTCGAGGCCAGCCTGGTCTACAGAGTGAGTTCCAGGACAGCCAGGGCTATACAGAAAAACCGGGGGGGGGGGCATTTCTGTTTCCTTTGACAAGAGTTTTTAAAAAAAGAAAGAGAGGGGGAAGGAAGGGAGGGAGGGAGGGAGGGAGGGAGGGAGAGAGAGAGAGAGAGAGAGAGAGAGAGAGAGAGAGAGAGAGAGAGAGAGAGAAAGAGAGAAAGAGAGAAAAAGAAAGAAAGAAAGAAAGAAAGAAAGAAAGAAAGAAAGAAAGAAAGAAAGAAAGAAAGAAAGAAAGAAAAAGAAAGAAAGGGCAAGCATAAATGGAATGTTTTAAAAGTACATGGTTCCTAGAAAGTCATGGGACACTTGCTGAAAAAGCTAAGAGCTTGCTTATAGAGTGTCAGTCTGAATTAAGAGCTTCTTTTTCCACTGAGGAAAATCCTTCGGACAAAGATCACGTAGGGTTTTCATAGCTATTGGCTTGAACACCGGAGGATGGCAGTGACACATATATCATACTTCACAATGTTTTCTCTTGGAAAACTTGTTTACTGTCATGAAGCCTCAGGTCTAGCCATTTTGAGAGCTGGAATCCAGAAAGATTATTAAGATTATTTGGTAAGTACTATTAAGTGGAAAGATATAGATGCTTGCTTTCTGCTTCTGGCCCTTTGTATTCCTCTACTCTCTGAAGAGAAAAAAAGAGGGGCTTTTACTTTGTGATAGGATTTCTTATAACCTGGGCTAACCTTAAGCTCCCTTATATACCAAAGGATGATCAGTGCTGGCAAGCAGCACCACATCTGTTTTTAATGAGGTCCTTGTGATCAGACCCAGGGTCTTTTGCATCTTGGGCAAGCACACTACCAACTAAGCCATATCCCCAGCTCCAAGGTGGATATTTCATACCTAATTTACCCCAGACACTCTTCTAGGTATGTTTTTATATATGATAGCATTTAATAACTACCAGCCAATATCATGTATGACATTCCTTTTTAAATGGTTTTAAGAAACATTGTTAACATTTGATACACAATCTGAGATCCAACTCAGTCACTGTACTGAAACACCGTGTGTGTGTGTGTGTGTGTGTGTGTGTGTGTGTGTGTGTGTGTTTAATTAGGAGATGGCATTTTCCAGAACCACTATCATTTTTTTAACCCAACAGTTTAATGGTCAAAGATATTAGGCACATGAACATGTGTGTGTGTGTGTGTGTGTGTGTGTGTGTGTGTGTGTGTACATACAGGTCAGGGATATTGCTTCTGGTTCTAGAACTATCCTTTCCCTGTGTATGTTAACAAACCTGAATGAGGTCAAATTTGGCACCATGAAAATGTGTGCAGTCCCACTGAACATATAAAATAAGGCAAACAAATTAAAACAAGCAGGTAAAATCCAATATCAAAAAGTGGTTTCATACATATACATGGTGGGTCACTTCAGTAACAGGGAACCCACTATATTAGCAAGTGCCCAGCTAAGGTGTACAGATGAGATGTCAGTGACAGAACACAGTGCAAAGTCCCTTATAACAAAATAAATAATGATTTTCATGATCAAAGGGACAAATTACTACATCTACAAAGGCTTGCTCTGCAGTGCCATCTACTGGAAACAAATACTGACTTGCCTTAGACAAATTTTAAATTGTCTTTTTGTTATTGTTTGTTTGTTTGTTTGTTTGTAATAGAAAGAACATTGGCAAATACAGGCATCAGTAGTAAGGGAAGACACAGGCCTGACTAGATTTCATGTAAGATAGTGAACCAACAGCTCTGTGCATACAGAGCTGAAATAATCCTATCAAATCATGCATCCTTTTAAGTGTTAAGTGTATAAAGTACTCAGATGTTCTTTGAAAAATAAAATTGTTTCCAATTTTCAAAATGAATCATTTAAACTAGTTCTTTGAGAGAGTACTATTTTATCAGCCATTTAAGAGGGTTTTGTTTTGTTTTTTTTTTTTTTTTTATAATTTGGGATTATCATGTTAAGTTCTTGGAGGTGTCAACCTTGTGTTCATGTCTTGAGAGAACTTTTCCAGTTTCCTAAGCCAGTTTATTGAGGAGGTCATTATTTATAGTTAGATCTGAAAACTCGAAGAGCTGAAAACTAAAGACAAGGCTCCAGTTGTGACCCTGCAATAGGATAGTCAGTCACTTAGCATGCACCAGGCCCAGGGCTCGGGTCCCAGTATCACAAACAGCCAGCAACAGCACACACTCACATCTACTCAGTCACTAACACTTACTGAAGACTTCCAATGTCCTAGACATTGTCCTGTGTCTACTTAAATTCCGTTAAGGGGAAATCAACTGTAAGCAATCCCACAAGGTGCCGTGTGGAACTCACAAAATGGAAAAGAGAAAGCAGAGAAAGTAACAAGGCATTTTATGTGGGAAAAGGCTCCGGAATTGAAACCTGGGACAAAGTGTGGTAGGAGCCGTGGCTACAGATGACCTGGGGCTGTCTTGACTGGTTTTTTTTTTGAAAAGAAGAATTATATAAAAGTTGGATGGTATTTGTTCAAACATATGAGCATAAAGTGTTAATTTTACCAGCTGGATTAAATGGAAAAGAGAAAGCAGAGAAAGTAACAAGGCATTTTATATGGAAGAAGGCTCCGGAATTGAAACCTGGGACAAAGTGTGGTAGGAGCAGTGGCCACAGATGCCCTGGGGCTGTCTTGACTGGTTTTTTTTGAAAAGAAGAATTATATAAAAGTTGGATGGTATTTGTTCAAACATATGAGCATAAAGTGTTAATTCTACCAGCTGGATTAAGCAATGTTGAGGTTTAGTCTATTGCTAGGTATTCTGATGCTAAAATTTTATGCGGGAAGATCTAGCGCTACAAATGGCTTCTTACGGCATTCTTACATTTTGTTGTGCAAACCTTGTTCTCATTGATTTAAAACTATTGGTTAAACAAAATTGGCTATAGCCAATCATCAGAGGGATTAGAGGTAGGTGGGTTTGGAGTGACCTGATTGGAGGAGGAGAGACCGGGAAAGAAGGAGGAAGAACATGGAAGAGAAGAGGAGAAAGCCGCCATTAGGGGAGAGGAACCATGAGCACATGGCCAGGAGAAACAGCAAGTATCTGGGATACACTCCTTGGGAGGTAGCCAGGCCAGTAGTTAAAAGAGTAGTTAGAGGTGATTCCACCCCGGTAATTGTCAAAGCCAAATAAAGTAACCATATACTGAATCTCGCTTATTTGTACGCTACTCGGGGATAAGCTTAAACCGGCTGTACTACAAAAGCACTTTGTTCAGAAGACAGATGAGAAATCACATATCACTCCTGTCTTCTTCCCTTCCCTTCGTTCCTTCCTTCCTTCTTGTTTTTGTTTGTTTGTTTGTTTGTTTGTTTGTTCTGTTGTTGTTATATTTGTTTTTTGAGCCCGGGTCTTATGCAACCCAAGATGTGCGCTTATGATATTATATAGCCTGTAACAATATCCCCCACCTCCAGAACCTTACAAATGCTAGGGATTACAGATGTGGATCAGCACATCTGTTTTGTTGGGGCTTGAACCTAAGGTCTCCTGCACGATAGGCAAGCAACTGAAATGCTCTTTTTAGCTTTATAATTAACTAAATTATCCAGAACCAAATAAAACCATAGAAAAACGTTGTTATGGAATCTACAAGTGGAAGAGTTTAATTAAATCCCCAAATTAAAATTTAATATTCAGTTCTATAAATGAGAGCAAACAATCTATTTTTCTCCCAGCTGGTCCTTGGGAAAAATGACACCTAGAGATAGATATCTCCACCCTTTCTTACCTCAGGAGCGTTATAAAGTTTGCTGTGACTGAAATAAGTTATTTTCAACACTATTCATATTGCTTAGTTAGATACCACTCACATATTTCTCGTTTTTTTTTTTTCATTTATTATTACACATAAGTACACTGTAGCTGGCTTCAGACTCACCAGAGGAGGATGTCAGATCTCATTACGGATGGTTGTGAGCTACCATGTGATTGCTGGGATTTGAACTCAGGACCTTTAGAAGAGCAGTCAGTGCTCTTAACCACTTAGCAATCTCACCAGCCCACTTACATATTTCTACTCATCTTTCAAACAGCCTTGGGCTCTTAGAAGAGAACTGCAAACATTTTAGCATAAATAATATTTTTATTTTAGATGTGTGCACGTGCATGTGTGTGGTGTGTGTGTGTGTTTGAGAGAGAGAGAGGGCGGGAGGGGGAAAGAGAGAGAGAGAGAGAGAGAAGACATGAGGGAGAAGCAGACCTGATCCATCACTCTCCCCTTATTCCCTTAAGTCGGGGTCTCTCACAAGGTAAGTTGGTACTAAGTAAACCCCTGCGATAGATCATTCCTGTCTCCTCCCTCATGTCTCACAGTGCTGGGATTACAGATTTACATGGGTTCTGGGGATCTCATACTGTGTTTCAAGTGCTTGTACCTGCTGAATCATAGCCCCACTGCCTAGATAACATTTTAGTAGTGAAATCCCACATGTCTAAAGATCACTGCTTGAGCCTGATGTTTACCTTGGTAATTTGTTCCACAAAGGGACTCAGTAAACGTTTGCTATGTAAGGTGGAGGATATGACCTTGGACAGAACGTCGTAGACTGATAGACTCCTTCTGTCTCTAAACAAGTGTAGTGTTATTGCTTCTGAGAAGACTGTATGGAGATTGTTCAGTCCTGTGCGTTCCCATCTTGGAAGAAAGGCCACAGGTCAGTTTTGAGATTTTAGAAGCAAAGTTTATTTATTTACCCAGTTTCCAAGGGACCCGTGGGTCCTGTAAATGGCAGGGTTTACAACTTGAAGAGGCTTGACTTAGTGTTGTGTCATTGGAGGAGAAAGGGTGGATCCCACCTGCGGGAGGTGACAGTAATGGGATGCTGGTACCTTTCCTAAGAATGCTGCGTTATCAACTGAATGTCAGCAACAGTATGCAATCCAGAGGAAGCAGAGGCCTCTGTGAGATTCTCAGGATAGAAGAAGATGTGGAAGTAACAGTCGCAGGTCTTTCTCAGGGCGGCTTTCTTCTCTCTCAGCTACAAAGAACAATACAGGTCGACACAGTAGCTTATTGTTATTATTATTATCATTATTATTATTATATACTACTATTCTGGAAATTGAAGCAAGGAGCTTTTGTAAGCTTTCTACCACTGAAGTATATCCTCTGTCCCCTTTATTTCACTTTTTACTGTTTCGTTTTGGAGACAGAGTCTCTTTGTGTAAACCAGGCTAACTTCAGACTCAGAGCTCTGCCTGGCTCGGCTGCTCACGGCTAGGGATAAACGTGTGTGCTGTAATGCAAGAGATGGAACACAGGGCTTCCCACATGGTAGGCAAACATCTAATCCACTAAGCCTCTTACCCCACTGACCGACCGACCGACCGAGCCTTACTTTTTTGTATTGAGATCAATCTCAATAAGATGCTCAGAATGGCTTTCAACTCAGAATGACCTAGAACTCAGAACCACCCTGCTTCAGGTTCCTGCATAACTGGGTTCCTGCGAGCTGTGGTTCCTGCCCCCGCTGTGAGTCACTCTCAACAGTATCTTTGTTACTTTATCTTGAGCCTTGGTCTTGGGAGCCTGTTGAAAGGATCCTGCTGGCTCAGTAGCAGCTCCATCTCAAAGCAGCCTTGATAGTGACATCTTAAGATAGCACATTGTAAATTGAGTGTTTGCCACGGCGGCCAGGCCCACTAAACAGAAACAAACCATTCCAAGGTGCAGACTCTCCTCCCCAAAGCCATGACTTTACTTGGCCCATGGGTAGCATTTTTTTCACTCCATTATCATCGTGTTTATTGGGGACTCTTTACCTTTGACCTGTCTTCTGATGTATCTTAATGTAGAAGGTCATCTGCTGCAACCGTGGGAAAGAAACTTGTAATTTTCTCATAGGAGAAAGCCACCTGGGTATATGTTCACATCACGGATTTGGGGCGTATCCTAATTTCATTTCTACCACTGTGATAGAATACCCGGATAAAAAGCAGCTAGCTGGAGGAAGGGCTACTTTTAGCTTGGCATCCCAGTTCATAGAGCATTCCTGTGGAAAAGTCACCAAGGCAGGATTTTGTGACCGCTCACCATCTCACAACCACAAGGGAGAGCAGAGAATAGACTGAGAATAAACGCGTGCATGCTTAGTGTTCAGCGCATTCGTTCACACAGTTCGGGGTCCCAAGCCCAGGTCATATAGCTGCCTTTTCAGGCTGTCTTCTCACATAATTAAGGTAGTGAAGAGAATTCCCCATAGACACATCCACTGGCCAACCTGATCTAGAGCGTTTTTCACTGAACAAGAGAATCTAGGTTGTGTCAAGTTGGTAATAAAAATTGACTAATGAAGGATACAATCAAGGAGCAAATAAACAGAGCAATATTAGTAGTCCTACCCTTTTGCCTTCTCTCTTTGCAAAAGCAAGAGAGCATGGCCCTTAGGTGTTGAGCACTCTCATCGTAACCGTATGTGTCAGCTAGAGTACATCCCTGTTTCAGGGCTTCTGCATCTCCTGCCATCTTTGTCAGGAACACCCTTGCTCAGTTAGATCCCAGCATATTTTTTCCTTTATTTCTCTCAAGTGTGTTGCTCTTGGATCATGCATTGTAAAATACTGTGTCCTCCAGAGCCCCACAATGCACTGCTTTCCCTCGAAGTACTTAGCACTGCACTGCTATTTCTTACGGGCTCTGATCACACCAAGAGAGTAGAAAGTTCGTCACCTTTATAGCTGAATCCTCATCTCTTAGAACACGACTGATATACACCATCCCTGCCCTCACACACATCCCTAGTGCACAGCTGGCAGGTGCTTAATAAATACTTTGCAAATAAAAGTGTCCCAAGAAGCCGGGCGTGGTAGCGCACACCTTTAATCCCAGCACTCAGGAGGCAGAGGCAGGCCGATTTCTGAGTTCGAGGCCAACCTGGTCTACAAAGCGAGTTCCAGGACAGCCAGGGCTACACAGAGAAACCCTGCCTCAAAAAAATCAAAAAAAAAAAAGTGTCCCAAGCACAAGCAGGGTGAACACATTTCACATCAGTTGTACAGACTGTGAGGATCTGCTCTGTGCATGAAGCAGGATGAAATCTAAGCTCAACGACCCTCTGGGTCATCTGGTATCCACATTGACAGCTGTGACTTCAAGTTCAGCGGGGCTGAACACAAGTGCATGGGAAACGAACCATTGAACTTGTAAAGAAAAAAGCACACTTATTTCTTTCCTTAAAAAGACTTGAAATTAGAGTTTCAAATTGCTCTTTTTTGTTGTTTCTGGAAGCTTCTATACTTCCAAAAAAAGTCTTTAAACGTCTTTGTGTTCTTTCTTTCCTTCTTTCCTTCCTCCCTTCCTTCCTTCCTCCCTCCCCTCCCATCCCTCCCTCCCTCCTCCCCTCTCTCTCCCTTTCTCTCCCCCTTCCTCTCTTTCTCACCCTCTTAGCCTCTCTCCCCTCCATCCCTTCCCCACATCTCCTCTCCCCTTCCCTCCCTCAGTCTTCCTCCTTCCCTCTTTCCCTCCCTCTCTCTCTCTAGCAGATTTCCAGTTATTCTGTAGGCAAACCTCATGCTTGCATCTGTTACCTCCCAGAATATAATGCTGCACTTAGTGGCTGTCACTTGTAGAGAGCAGATCTTTAAGAGGCTACCCTGCTCCATTAAGACTGCCAGAAGCGGCAGGGGTTAGTGGAGAAGAGATGGATGCTAACTCAGATCTTCCCTGGGCTGTGTTAGAGGCCACTCACGGACTGAAAGAGCAAGAACCCTGCCTCCCATTCAGTTCAGATGTAAATATCTCATCCCTGTCCTAGGAAAACTCTGCTCCTTTCATTTTGTAGGTGAGCCTAAGTAGGGGAGAGACAGGAACACTGACTGTCCCACCACTGATCTCCTAAGTACATTAATAAGAAGTAGCAGAGGAAAGGCTAGCTCTGCCAGCTTTAGTCTTCAGAAATTCTTCCCTGTCAGACTCTTGGACCTGCTTGATGTGGTACAGATAATCCCAAGCCACAATTTGGTTTCAGTTTCACATTCTGCTTCCATCTTGGACAAATGAGTTACTGCTTTCAGTTTAAATATCCTCCAGTTGAAAAAAGAGGGGAAAAGACCAAACTTGTGTACATCTACCTGTCCGTTTCTCTCCCCTACTTGGCTTGGTGCTTGTCAAGACTGAGAGGTTGCAAGGGCTGTCTTGATCCCCTGCAAATTCTACCTTTTGTCATTAAGTTAACAGTAACTCCAGTCCCAGGAATTCATCCTGAGACTGTAAGCAAAGATAACTCTAAACTGCTTCAAAGATTGAATCTGGGCTTTTCTTTTGGAAAGCAGAGGAACAAAAGCAAAATCCAACCAAGGATGTCCAATATCCAACGCTGCCACTAGCATTTTCCTACCTGGCACACAGGCACACTCTATCTCTTCCCCATGGGGGGAAAAGAACAGGTGAATTTCTTCTACTCTGTCTTTGAATCACAAAGCGTCTCTTCCATTTTGGAAGAATTGCTGGAGAGAGAACTTGTTCTCAGCCTTTAATCCCAGCACTTGGGAGGCAGAGGCAGGCGGATTTCTGAGTTCGAGGCCAGCCTGGTCTACAAAGTGAGTTCCAGGACAGCCAGGGCTACACAGAGAAATCCTGTCTTGAAAAACCAAAAAAGGAGGAGGAGGAGGAGGAGAAGGAGGAGGAGAAGGAGGGGGAGGAGGAGGAAGAAGGAAGAAGAAGAAGAAGAAGAAGAAGAAGAAGAAGAAGAAGAAGAAGAAGAAGAAGAAGAGAAGGAGGAGGAGGAGGAGAATATATTTAAATAGCATGTATACTATGATCTCAGGTTTTAAAAATTACACTTCTGCCTGGAGTTGAAGCTTCTCACAGAAATTGGAAACATAATGATAATAATAACTGAATGATAGTAAAATGAAAATGTTTCCTGTCTACCCTTTATACGTTAACTCTATCTACCATGTAATGTATATTTTAAGATATACCTTGTATATACATAATTCAGTTATTTGCACACATTCAAAATGTAAAGGAGACAAGAGAATAAAATCAACGACAGTAAAGGTGCCCTTCTTCCAAGATCTATTCCAGAAGGTGACTATTGCTCCCTTGTTAATGACATCCCTGTGTTCCCTGATCTCCCTGAGGCAGGCCCTGCCTTTCTACCTTACTTTTGTAATCAGAAGAACAATAACACTAGGCCACTTTGAAAAGAATAATTTTGGCAAGATTAAATTCAGTCTTTAGAAGTTAAAGAAAACGAAAGAACAAAAGAAGTAATTCCATGACTTGAATTTTCTTATTTGTTTTACCATACAATAGGGGAAAATAATGTATTTGTTATCAATTCTATGATGATTAACACTGTCTCATTAAGCCGGGTGGTGGTGGCGCACGCCTTTAATCCCAGCATGTGGGAGGCAGAGGCAGGTGGATTTCTGAGTTCAAGGCCAGCCTGGTCTACAAAGTGAGTTCCAGGGCAGCCAGGGTTACACAGAGAAACTCTGTCTTGAAAACAAACAAACAAACAAAAATAGTGTCTCCTTATTAAATTCCATCCATTCATCACATGTCTGTCTGTCTGTCTGTCTGTCTGTCTGTTTGAGACAGGCCCTACCTAGGTATCCTAGACTGAACTGGAACTTGGTATGTAGCCCAGGCTAGCCTCAAACTCATGATCCTCCAGTCTCTACCTGCTGAGTGCTGGGATTACAGATGTGAGCCATGTAGTAAGCACACACTTATTTTTTTAAGCTTTATTTATTTATTTATTTATTTATTTATTTATTTATTTAATGTGAGTACATAGCTGTCTTCAACACACCAGAAGAGGGCATCGAATCTCATTACAGATGGTTGTGAGCCACCATGTGATTGCTGGGAATTGAACTCAGGACCTCTGGAAGAGCAGTCGGTGCTCTTAACTGCCGTGCCTTCTCTTCAGCCCCACACTTATTTATATAAACCAAACTTAGGGCCATGAATATCCTGAGAAGCAGTCTACCACAGAGCTATATCCCCAGTCCTAGACAATATATTTTTGATACCACACTGATACAACACAATCTTGTGTTCTCCATAGTGTCTGCAGGCTCTACAATTTTTTAAAATTTCTAATATGTATAAGTTATCAAGACATTATAAAGGGTAAGGTTTTATTGATGTCAGGGGTTATGGCTGCAAAATGTACTTTATATACAGCAAGTAGGGATTATGTATATGTTCCATATATAAACAAATGCAGTCTGAAATGAAATCCAGGAATTGTCACTTAAACAGCAGTGTAAGCAGGTCCCCGCATGCTACCCACTCACTGTGTGCCAGGTGTCTCAACAGTTGACTGCAATGATGCCACTTAATCGCCTTGACAGTCAAGGAAACCAGAACTCAGACAGACAAGAAACTTGAAGACTAGGGGGGTGCCTGGCCAGGAGGCTTGTGCGTCCCTTACTCTGGAATTTGAACTTGAGTACCATGGGATGGATAAGTGAGAACAAATGTAGCACTTTACTCTGTTGCCGAGGCTGTGTACTTGATTTATCTCGACATCTCCTGATGAGTTTAAAGTGCCACATCTCAGCCTTTTCTCTGGCCATCTAGCGGTGCAGGATGCTGGAAGGAAATACAGTGAATATTTCTCATTAGTAGGGTGTTCACAAAATATTTAAGACAATTAAAAAAGCATCACAGGGAGACTGAGGAGATGCCTCGGTCAGTAAAATGCCTGCCTTGCAGTCATAAGGTCTGTGTGTGTGTGTGTGTGTGTGTGTTGTGTGATATTTGTCTAATTGTTATCCCAGCCAAATAGCCTGCTTCTTTGAATCTTGGGGAAGAGAGAGAGACTCGATCTCTAAAAAATGTAATGAATTTTAAAGTTTTTTTCTTTAAAAAAGAGTTTACGAGGAATTATATCTAAGGTTGTCTCTTGGCGTCCCACAAACATGTACACATGAATACACAGAGAGAGAGACAGACAGACAGACAGACAACACATCACAAGAACTGTGTCTGGAGAGAAATCTGGAAAAAAAAAGCCTGAGTCTGATCTTCACCTAAAGTGAATATTATTTATTTTTTATTTGTTTGTTCCTTCAGTCCTTTCTTTTATTTCTTTTCACTCATTATCACTGTGTGCTTGATGCGTGGAGGGCGAGGGGCCAGGGAGTATCACGCACACAGAGGGCAAGAGGATAAGCTCATGGAGGGACTTCCTTTCCTTCTGCCCTTATGTGAATTCCAGGGATCAAGCTCACACTGCCAGGCTTGTATGACAAATTTCGTTACCCACTGACCTATCTCACTGGTTCAGAATTAATCCCTTTCCAAGCCTGTGGCTTTTATGAAAACTTGACAGTGCAGTCTATCTGTTAGCCCGAAGGTCCACTCACTATAAAGAAGTTTTTAAAAACAGAGCCCAAGCCGAACCTTTTCTAGGGAGAACAGGGAAGGCATGACGAGAAGTGATGCTCTAAGCTCCTTGAACAACTCAGGCAGTGCATATTGGGAACAGGAATTGTTGGGGCCTCTGAAGAAGTTTCTTACAGAAATAAAAGGAAACACACAACCCGCCATTGCCCCAAATGCAGGCCTCGCTGCAGTACCACAAGCTTCACTTTAGAGCAGAGTGGGAAAGCTGACCTCACGGACCTCCTGAACTCAGACCTGCTGCGTTAACAAGATCCCAGGGTGGTGCACACATATGCAAACGAGAGCTTGAGAATGCAAGTTCCACCTCAATCCCTCTGTTTCATAGGTGGGAATAAAACCTGGTGTTTTGAAAGAACCAAACATAAAGGTTTGTTAAAATTTGTAAAAAGTACATCTTTTCAACACAGATAATAATACAAAATCTAAGCGGAAGTCTAGAGATGGACCCGTATGTTATTGTTTCAGACTATGAGCTGGACACTGGCAGCTGAAGGTGTTTGCTCGGTGGTTGTGCTGCTGGGATGGATGTTATTTTAGTTTTCATGTAAGCAGTCCTGACCCCTAAACACACGTAGTCTTTCTTGGGCAACGCGTACAGTCCCTCACTGGGGACAGTTGTCCCAGTGTCAGGGCTTCCCTCCCCTGAAGTCCTCAGGTGCAACCTCAATTAAAAAAATATAGGCTGTCTTCTCTATGATATGATAATTATTGCCACATTTAAAATGTAATCCTCTTCTAAAAATATGAATGTTAATGTAACATCTTAGCTCCACGGTGTGATTATCCATCATTTTAATTTCTCAATTGATTTTTTTCCACTTTCAAATCAGCCAGGTATTTATTAGGAGGTTTGGTTATTTTTTTTTCCGTTTTACTTTTGGGGGGAAAAAGCATTTGTGTCTGAATCTTTAGGGAAAACGTAGCAACTGCAGATTCTAACAACTTTTCTGACCTCTATTTTTAAAGTCTTGGGAGGGGCTCATGATGAATTAGTATTTAGAAACAGGTTAAAAGTGGAAATCACTTCTGAATACCAAAAGGCAGTTAGAGCGAACAACAGCGGAACGAAAAACTGAGGCATTCATTCATTTAAATGGAGGAAGAGTTTGAAGAGAGCAGCGTCTATAGATAGCACCTACTTCCAATAGCCTGAATTTATATGAGGGTTTCACTGGGGAATCTTAACTTTCAGACGGAGTATAACAATGTGGATGAGTGATGAGTCTCTCTCTCTCTCTCTCTCTCCTCTTTTTTTTTTTTTTTAATGTTTTTTGAGACAGGGTTTCTCTGTGTAGCCCTGGCTGTCCTGGAACTCACTCTGTAGACCAGGCTGGCCTCAAACTCAGAAATCTGCCTGCCTCTGCCTCCCGAGTGCTGGGATTAAAGGCGTGCGCACCACCGCACCCAGCATGAGTCTCTTTCTTATCGGACTCCTTCGGTGCAAAAGGTGCAAAAGTGTTTTTGCAGCTTACCTTCTCCCACCGAGTACTCGTCCGTGCTCACCTGCTGAGCTGACTGTGAGTTTTAAATTTCTAATGAAAGGATTTAAAAACAACCTGGTGGGGGGCGGGGCGGGGCTGGAAAGTTAGCTCAGCAGTTAAGAGCACTCACCAAAGAGTGCTGAACTCGTTCAGTTCCCAACACCCACACAGTGTAACCACGGTGCAGGGAATCTGACACCTTCTGGCCTCTGCAGGCCCCATACAAGGTACACGTGGTGCACATACGTGCATTCAGGCGAAACAGTCACATACATGAAAAACATGATTTTTATATATATATATATATATATATATATATATATATATATAAATAAAACAGATTCAGAAAAAGTTCAAGGATGTTTTTACTAGGGTTAACAAGAAAAACATAAGGCATGTTAACAGTAACTCAAAAGAGCTGCCCCCAGGAGGGAGTCCAGCTTAGGACTGCTCACTCCTCATTGGAGGGCAGCAAGCAGTTGCATGATAAAAGCAGAATAGCTTTCAAAAAGAGACTAAGAAAGCTCAAAGTGCCAGAGAAAACCCCTGGAGCTTTGGGAAGTAACCAAAAGAAGACAGTGGAGAAGGAGCAAAAGGAAAATGAGGCTCCTGTAAGTCAGGGCCCAGAGAGGCAGACAGACATAAGTGCATGACATCAGCTTCCTAATCCACTGCACCAAGGGAAGGATGTCTTAGAAGGAAAAGCATTATGTAATTAAGGGCATAATTATTCCTCTTTAGTGTGGCTTTACATGAATCAGCATTCCTAGTGAGGTGGTCCATAGGCCCAGAGAAAGTAGCTTTTAAGAGATAAGACAGTAGTAGTTCCAGTCCTTAGGCAGATCAGAATGTCCTATCTCCATCTATTCTTTTGACCAGAAGGAAAGAGATTTTTCTTAATGGACCTCATAGAGCTAACACTAAGGCTTTTCTGTCAGACATTGTATCACAGAGATGAAGAACAGACCAACTCAATTGCCTGCCTTTGGTTATTTGTTCTTGTGTAGCATGAAGGACAGTATTGCCCAATACCTTCAGGAAGTTAGATGCTTTCTTCACTAAGCGGGTTGTAAAAATGTGGCTTTCTAAAAATGCCACGTCATTTTGTGAGCAAGACTTAACCAAACACAACTGATGGAAAGGAGCAGAAGTCCCATGGAAATCGAAGTTTTCCTGTAGATGAAGCAGGTGGAGTACTTCTCTGCTAACTAGAGATAGGGCAGTTGATAGAGAAAGGAATTCACAGACGTTACTCAACTGCCTGGCTGCTCGGACATATAAGGGTAGCTAGAACAGGGTACTCTGAATTGAGAATCAAGTTAGCATCAAGGATGATGCGTAGAAGGGGCATCAGAGGCAAGGAGACAGTGTGAGTGTTCCCAAAAGTAGTAGTGATTGCCAAGGTCCTTGCAATCTAGGCATCAATTTACCAAGAGCTACTCTTACTTGGTTTTCAGGATCATATTTGATTTGGAGTTTTCCAATATGGGGCTCTGATGATGGCAAAGGCTCCATCCTGGTTTGCTTTACATTGCTGTGCTAAATGCTGTGAATGAGAGCAACTTCGGGGAGACGAGGTTCATTTGGCTTTCACTTCCAGGTCACAGGACACCACTGAGGGAACTCAGGCTAAGAACTCAAGCAGAAACGTGAAGCAGAGCCTGTGGAGGACTGTTGCTTGCTGATTTGCTCTCTGGCTGACTCACAGGCTCATGCTTAACTGTGTCTCTCTGGGCCAGGAGAGATGATGGCTCAGTGGTTAAGAGCACAGACTATTCTTCCATAGTGAGTTCAATTCCCAGCAACTATATGGCTCACAAACATCTGTAATGGGATCTGACGCCCTCTTCTGGTGTGTCTGAAGACAACTACAGTGTACTCATATACATAAAATAGATAAAGAAATCTTTAAAAACAAAACAAAACAACAACAAAAAACTGTCTCTCTGACACAATCCAGGGACCCCTGCCTAACAATGGTGGTACTGCCCACAGTAGGCTAGACCCTCCAACATCAATTAATAATTAAGGCAGTCTGCCACAGGCATGCCCATAAACTAACAGGATTTAGGCAATTCCTCAATTGAAGCTTTCTTCTCAATCAAACAATCAAAAACAAATAGGCAGCCTATAACACCTCACAGCTTCATCCAGTATCTTTTTACTACTTTTTTATTGATTGGTTTGATTTGATCTGATTTGATTTGATTTGATTTTTCGAGACAGGGTTTCTCTGTATAGCCCTGGCTGTCCTGGAACTCACTTTGTAGACCAGGCTGGCCTTGAACTCAGAAATCCGCCTGCCTCTGCCTCCCGAGTGCTGGGATTAAAGGCAGGCGCCACCACGCCTGGCCCTTACCACTTTTTAAAATCACTACACTACAGTCTATCTAGTGATATGTGTCTTTCTGAAGATAATTATATCCCTTTGCTATTTTTTTTCAAAATTTTCAGTACTTTCTATAGTATTTGAAATCTGCCCTTCTATCTTACAAGGTATATCATTGTCTCTCAAGAAGAGTTCTTTTAGGAGATCCTTCCAGATGTTAATTGTCTTTATGTTTCAGTTTGGGGAAACAACTGATGTAAGAAAGCTCTGTGGCTGACAGTCACACCAAAAAAAGAAAAAAAAAAGGCACCAGACCTTGGATAATTGCACATTGAGTAAATTCTCAGTGCTCCCTATTCAAAACGAAACTGAAATAAGTGATGTCATTTTTAAAAAAAATATCTCAAATCGGGGTCAGTGAGATGGCTCAACAAGAAAGGATGACAAACTTGCTGAACATGGCAGAAGCCCAGCTGACTCTAATGAGTTCTCCTCTGACTTCTGCACTTGTACCATGACACATATGCATACACACACAATCAATAAATGTCATTTTAAAAACCTCTAACCTTTGGGTAGAGGAGGCAGGCATTGTACCATTTCCCCGATATACACACCTAAAAAACAACTCCTTAATGACGATTTAGCCATTAAGACACAATAAAATTCATACGGCCAGGATTTTATTACTGCACACGTAAATCACCTGCGGCAGACTCTTTTAGTATCCCTACAAAGTGTTATTTCAATCATTAAAACTAAATGGCACCTGTCAAAATCAATCAACCCAATACACTTCATGATTCAGAACGCAGCACTTTATTGTTTCGACAAATTTGTTCATTATGAAATTTCTTTCTACAAAAAAGAGTGTATTGAGATGAATTTGGATATTCAACGTGTGTTTCTGCCTTTGGACTCATCTGGACTAAGCTTTGTCATTCAATGAGAGTTTCCCAGACCCTAAATGGCCTGTCCCTCTTATAAAATGTTTTTACAGCTTTATGCTGTAAAAGTCAAACCAGCTGACGGATCTCGGCTGTTGCTTTTATGTATGTCTGTTTGATTTAACATGCTTCTGATTAACAATGGGGTTTCCTGATGCTGTCAAAATAACTAAGGTATTAAATGCCGCTCTAGAAATGACTGTTTTTAAAACAGAGATGAAGTAAACAAGTGGTTCCCCACCAGTGAGAATAATTTATTATGTTGTTGACTGGTTAAGGTTATGCTTAGTGACATCCCAGAGGACAGGTTATTACATTAGCATAAACAAAGAGAAAGCAGCGCCCTCAGCGAGGGGAGCACAGGGGCCAGGGGTGGGGCTGGGGACTTAGAGGAGGCAGAGATGTCTGTTTGGGGAGAGGACAAATGCTTCCCCCACCCTTGAAAGTATCCAGCAGCCAGAATGGAAACACCAGGGCCAAATGGAGTGTTGCAAGCTTAGTCTTGCTTTAGTAGAAACAGGCCCTAAGTGTTTTATAAATGAAGCAAGCAATTCCAAAAATATTTTGGTTCATTAATTTGAGAATTCTAAGTCGAACAGGTTTGTAATCTGGCTATTTTTAGTTTCTTTTGACTTCCTATCCATTCTGTTTTGTTCTCATGTCCCTGCAATGCTCAAGAAAAAAAAACTATTCCTCTCTTTTCCCTTTGGTTAAGACATCACAAAGACAAACTGGTCCATCTCCAAGATTCCCTTGCTGATGAGCTAGTGAGCTGCCTATGGATGTCTATACTCCAGTCTGCACGATGGTGTGGGATGGCTCCAGAGAGCTTTGGGCATGTGATTACATTTGGGGTCTAGTAAACATTTATCTCTCTTCCATTGAATTTTGAAAGAAGAAAGCCAAAACCACGTTGAAAACCTACGACATAGTTTTTGTCTATTTGTGGAGGCTAGAAGGTGTAATAATCATTCTTTAATTACTTTCTCCTCCAAAGCTGGGGAGGTAGACACACAGTTTAGTTATTGACCCAAAGCAGCACACCTCATCAAAGACTTTGCTACAGGAATACTCATCTTGATGACAAAATTCATGATGTTTTCAAGACCAAACATGAGTGGAGGCTACAGTATACATGGCCACCTATTCCACTTCTTGGGGTATCTAGGTGGAAATGCTACCATCAACGAAGCAAAGGATAATTTCAAGATACCCAGCAGTGACACGACATTAGCCACCACACACACACACACACACACACACACACACACACACACACACACATCCCATTCCAGTTTCTCAGTGTTCTCTTAAGACTGTCATTTAACATTTATTGGCTAAGCTAGTACCATCCTGATCCCTCCCATTTTCTCAGGAAGACAAGCCAGCTAAATAGAAGTATCAAAAAATTACCTAAGGATGATATTTATTAACTTGGAAGCAAGAATACAGATGTGAGGGTTGAGGACATGGGAATAGTGTGTACAGGGATTTAGAGTTCTTTCGCTTTGAAGTTTATGGGTCCTTGGAGGTCAGATTCTTTTTCTCCAGTTCTTAATCATTTGTATATTTTGGGTTTATTATATATTTGTTCATAGAAGCATTTTTCCCCTAACTGCAAGTCATAGCAACACCAGTACAATTGTATCCTATCCCCATGAGCTAAGTTGCTGGTACCGTAAAACACAACACAGAGAGAGAGAGTTGATGAGGTGGGCATCTTGAGCAAGGGTCTAAACAGTTTCTGGTTGAATGGAGTCTAGTTTTAAGAGTGAATTTTTTATTCAGAATGACTCCGTACACAGGTGTGCACCAAGTTGCTAACTGATAGAATACAAGAGTTTAAGAGTCAGATTCCAGCTCCCCACAAGGAAGAATGGAGTCATGTCATTTTCAGGGATTCAACTGGAGATA
Organism: Mus caroli; assembly: GCF_978045245.1. Classification (NCBI taxonomy): domain Eukaryota; kingdom Metazoa; phylum Chordata; class Mammalia; order Rodentia; family Muridae; genus Mus; species Mus caroli. The sequence continues at coordinate 171,845,016 of NW_028227257.1, forward strand.
ATCATACTAGGCAAACAAGTTCAGACTCAGTAAGAGAACGATCATGGCTTCTCCTTTGTGCTCCCTAGGTTTTCTATGGAAACCTACAATAGTGAAAGTGAATGGCTTGAATATTGAAGTGAAAAGGAGGGACTGCAGGATAGAGAGAAGTAACAGTGAGTTAGCAGGAGACGATATAATATACTTGAATGAAAATTAAACCAAAGGAGGTCAAACTGGACCCTGCATGTTCTGGTCAAGAGAAGATTGGCTGGAACACAGGTGCTGTAATGCTAACACATGAGCTTGAGGGATGGAACTTGAAACAGTAGAAGTGTGTATCATCTGGTTGGGTGGACAAAGCAGTCATGTTTATGAGACCCATGGAACAGGCAGATTTCAAAAGACGGATGGGGGTGGAGAAACAAGAACAGAGCAGAGTGTGCTGCTGGGGTCCGAGGTAGACTAGAAGGATGTGAGCAGATTAGGTGGTCAGGAGAATGAATGGAGGCAATGGGAGGAGTCTCACCTAGAGTACATGACCAACTCTCCGAACAATTCCTCCTATTTCTTCTTCCCTTTTCTGCTTTACACATCAGTTGATCCCAGAGCTGCTAAAAATCCACCAGATCCAACTGAATTGCTTTCAAATGGCGGGCGATGTTTCTAGAGGATGCTGGAAATCTTCAGGCTTCTAGATGTCTATACAGATGTGATGCTCATCTGTGCTCATTTCTAGAAGTAGGCTCTCACATGGTAATTTTTTCAAGGATGAAAATCAGAGCTAGGTTAACTTTTTGAAACAGGAAGCCAACTTTCTGAGGAAATGGTGTCTCAATCATTTTAAATCCTGACCACATTTTTCTGAAGCCCAGCTTTTATCACAAAAAAAGCCAAATTCAGTTGGGAGAATGAGGTAGACCCCAGTGATATCTTTTGTTCCTTTTTTTTTCCAGTTGCATGAGATCATTTACAGCAGTGACATAGGAAGGGCCTTTTGCTGTTAATCTACCTCTTGACTACCTCTAGTACTAATAAATCTCCCAGAATGGGACAGTGTTTCTCTTAGAACCAAACACCAAGTTTCTTATTCGCTCAACCACTAAGAAGTAGCTCACCAGTGAATAGGCCTCTCCCATAACCCCAGGTAATGAAAAAACTCAATAGACTAGTTATGCCCTTCATGGGCAAGGCTGGGGTAAAGGGATGCCTTTGGTGGCTTAAGGTCATAAGCAGTATGAACAGCATACGCGCTGTGATGGTTAATATTCACTACCAATCTAGATCTAGAGTCACCTAGGGGACAAGCGTGCTTCTTGGGAGGTGGTTCTAGACTGGATTAACTGAGGAAGGAAAACTGAGCCCCTAACTGTGGGTGGCACCATGCTTTGGGCTGCAGTCATGGACCGACCCAAAGGAGAGAGTATGCTGAGCTCCAGCTGTCATCTCTCTGCTCCCCAACTACAGATGGAGCAGGACCAGCAGCTGTATGCTCTGCCTGCCTTGACTTCTCCGCCATAGCGGATGGCATTGTAAAACTACAGACTGAAATAAGGCCTTGCCTCCTCACCTTGCCTTCGTCAGGTCATTGTTCACAACAACAAGACAGGGAACAAATCGAGGTACAAAGCCTTCTCATGCCCCTCTCAGAACTTGGACTCTTACACAAAGCAAGCTATACTGGGAAGACCGACATGGGTTAGACAGGCAGATGTGAAAGTCGTTGCTTAGTTACTTCTTTTCACTGATTTTCCCACATGGACTCGGGACATTAACACCAAGAGTGACTTCATCATGTTATAAGGACTGATATTGATGGTAACTCAAAGCACACATCATGGGGCTGGGGGTGTGACACAGTGGCAGAGCATGCACATAGCATGTGTAAGGTGCCCAGGATTAAATCCCAGCATCAAAAAAATACAACTAAACAGAAAAAGTACATGCCATACAATAGTGAGTATAGCCATAAAGTCTGATTTTATGAGTATCTAATACAGTCCTCTGGTGAGCACCTTATGGGTATTCAACAGTGTGGAAAACTAGCTAGAATTATACTCATTTAGCCAACATGGAGGTGGTACCACAAAGAACTTAAGTGAGTTACTCAGGGATGGGGATTCAACTTGTGGTGGGAATATGAGTATTACCAACCCACAGGAGCCATGAGATTTATAAATAGCTTTCTGTTTCAGAGAGAAACTCCTGTGCTTTTTATAAATAAAATTTAAAATTTTTAACCTATGGATGAAATTTTAACCTATGGATTCACTTAAATTAATTACCAAAGGCAGTGTTGTTTATTTCCTAAGGCAACTTTTCTAGAGCCCAAGGATTCTAACTTTCATGTGCTAAACAAAGGATCAAGATATAATGTTAAGCCGGGCGTGGTGGCGCACGCCTTTAATCCCAGCACTCGGGAGGCAGAGGCAGGCGGATTTCTGAGTTCGAGGCCAGCCTGGTCTACAAAGTGAGTGCCAGGACAGCCAGGGCTACACAGAGAAACCCTGTCTCGAAAAACCAAAAAAAAAAAAAAAAAAAAAAGATATAATGTTATAGTGGGGGGGGGGGCTGTAATCTACCTGGAGGAAGTGATTTGTTGAAAGGTCATAACCCATGCAATAAATAAGCATGGTGTGGGGCTGTCACCCAGCTTTCTTTGGATTAGATTATAATGTAGCCATTGACAGTCATCCAGAAACAATGGCGCCTGCACGTAGCGTCGGAAGTCAGTCTGAGTGAAGTTTTTACTGACTGACCAGTTATTTCTAGCAATATTACACTTGGGTCCATAAACTCTCCCTTCCCCCCTTACCCACCCCCCCACCTCTCTGTGTGTAGGGAACATTACCTAAGCTACCTGAATAGGGCCTGTGACCGTGGCAGGATGGGAGGGAGATGCAATACAGAAGAGAAGAGGGGAAGTCCCTATTTTACAGAAGAAAATAAAATGGAGTTAGTGATCAGGACTCAGCACAGGCTAAGGGATGGGGGGGGAGCATTTGCAGGACTGTGTGCCTTAGAGGGTTAAAGTATCATCAACTGCACTCTGTAAGGCTCTGGCTACTGGGGCCTAATGTCCACTCTCGCAGTACTGAGAGAAATTGACATATAATAAGAGGGAAATGACTAGTGAGCCCATTTTACTATACGCTGTAAAAGGCTTTCATCGAAACAGACTGTATTTAACCTGGTAATAACCTGAGCAAGGAAGGCAGGCATCTGACATGGCAACTGGTTCAAGTAAGGACCGTATTTTTCTCTTTAAAAAAAAAAAATCCCCGACAAATCATATGTCTTATGGGGAAATTTCTTGGTTTTAAATTTTCTATGACTACTGTACAGTTTTTATAGAGCTTGGCAGGTGTGCATAAATGTTTCCCCTGCCCCTACCCACTCTCCTTCCCCCCCTCCTCTTCCTCCTCCCATTCCTCCTCCTCCTCCTCCTCCTCCTCCTGTGGCTTGAAATATTGGCAAGGACTGTAATAATAGCCAAAAGAAGTAAGAGTTTATGTGTTAATTTGTTCCCATCTATCTCTGCTGTCCATACAGGAGGACTGGGAAGGAACCTATTTAGACCATGCCATATTTCTTAGGCCCCAAGAATCTTGCAGATGGACAGATCTTCTCTTCAAATCCTGCTGTCGCAGCCCAGAGAAAGAGCCAGCCACTGGAGCAGCGCATCCTGTGAGAAATTAATTTTGGCTTTTGTTTGTTTGTTTGGTTGGTTGGTTGGTTTGTTTTGCTTTGTTTTTTGAGACAGAGTTTTTCTGTGTAGCTCTAACTGTCCTGGAACTTGCTTGGTACATCAGGTTGGCCTCAAACTCATTACCTCCAGGTTGCTGGGATTAAAAGCGTGCGCCAGCACTGCCTGGCCACACCAGACATTCTTTACAGTGCTGTGATTCTAATTCCGTTTGCTTCTTGTTTTCATGTCAGCAACCAAAATTCCAAGACTCAGAAAATCCTCACGCTTTGCCTGTTACTACATAATGCAGCCCGGAGAGCTAGGAGTTTGAACCAAAATTCAAATCTCAGAGCCCACATAAAAGTCAAGTGCAGTAACCTAAGTCTCTCTAACCAGGTGCTCCTACAAGAACATGGGAGATGGAGACAGGAAAATCCCCAAAGCTGAGGGTTAGAGACCCCAGAGTATAGCAGAAAGAGCTCTTCTTTTACACATGGAAGGTGAGGACTAAGACCGAAAGCTGTCCCTCTGATTTCCACACCCTTGTTGAGGCATGTACACAACCACGTTCACACACACACACACACACACACACACACACACACACACACACACACAGAGAGAGAGAGAGAGAGAGAGAGAGAAGAGTATGTGTACAGGTACACAGAGCAAGAGATCATATGTACAGACATACACCCAAAACTTTTTTCTTCTTCTTTTTTTAAGAATTATTTATTTGCTGGGCAGTGGTGGCGCATGCCTTTCATCCCAGCACTTGGGAAGCAGAGGCAGGCAGATTTCCAAGTTCAAGACCAGCCTGGTCTACAGAGTGAGTTCCAGGACAGCCAGGGCTATACAGAGAAACCCTGTCTCAAAAAAAAAAAAAAAAAAAACCTATTTATTTTATGTATATGAGTACACTGTAGCTGTCTTCAAACACACCAGAAGAGGGCATCAGGCTCCATTGGATGGTTATGAGACACCATGTGGTTGCTGGGAGTTGAACTCTAGACCTCTGGAAGAGCAGTTAGTGCTCTTAACACTGAGCCATCTCTCCAACTGTCTTCCTCCTCCTCCTCCTCCTCTTCCTCCTTCAGAAATAAGCAATAAAGCCCCTTTAGGCAAACTTTCTGCAGTGAACATAGAGACAGTTCATATAACCCTGGATCTGTCTTCACCCCCTAACAACTCTCAGACCTCTTTGTTACCTCTCTAAACACATTGCCTAAACCCGTGCTTTCTGGAAAAGCGCTCCTTCCAAGTATAGAAAAACTTGGAGGCAGGAGGTGATGGGGAGAGTTGTAAAATGAGACAAACATGAAATTAAAATAGAACGTCAAAAGGCGACTTTAGGGTCGCTCCCTCTGTTTGCCCCTGGTTCTGAAGTAATCTGTCAGATTTTACCAGTGCAGTTTACTGTCTCTGCTCTTAGCAGCATCCCCAGAAAGTGAAAGGACTGCAAGGGAGGAAAAAAAAAACCCACAGCAAACACAACCCACCACATCCTCTTGCAATTCCCATGTCAGATCTTCTTTGAAATCACCTGTGCTGTATCTAGCTCACCCGTGCTTCTTGGAACACTTACACAAAATATGAGATCCATCTATAATGGCCTGTCCAAGGTCGGCGCCGTTCCGGGAGTGAGAAGATAGAGTGTGGTTGAAATGAGTAGCTTAAAAGTGAAAGCAAGGGGGTTGAGAGATGGCTCTGTGGTTAAGAGCACCGACTGCTCTTCCGAAGGTCCTGAGTTCAAATCCCAGCAACCACATGGTGGCTCACAACCATCCGTAATGAGATCTGATGCCCTCTTCTGGTGCATCTGAAGACAGCTACAGTGTACTTAGATATAATAATAAATAAATCTTTAAAAAAAAAAGTGAAAGCAAGGGCTGGTAGTAAAGTGGTCACCACACCAGCATGAGGAGCTGAGCTCAGATTCCCAGCATGCACACAGAAAGCCAGGTGGCATGGAAACATCTGTAACCCCAGCACCAAGGAGGCAGAGACAGGCAGCTCCCTGGGGCTCCTTTGGATAGCCAGCCTACAGTGAACTCCAGATCCTGTGAGAGATCTTATTTCAACTAGTAAGATGGAAAGAGGTTAGGGAAGGCACCTGATACCACCAACTTTTGGCCTCCATATGCACACAGGTGTACCAACACTGAAACACACACATATACAACACACACAGACACACATGTATTTTCACTTCAAAGCAAATTCAAAATCGCAAAAATATTCTCTCCCCCAGGTATCTGCATTTAATACTTTTTTTACCCAGAGTCTACCAAAATAAGCAAACAAAAAAAACCAACCAACCAAACAAACAAAAAAAAAACACCAAAACTCTCTTGAGACTGAAACCCTGTAACGCGTAAAATAGTAATATGTTATAAACTGGGTATGAAATACGACCCCAACTGGGTACAATCCATCTGCCTCTTGTGTCTAATCAATAGTCCTGCCAGCAGATCCATAGAGAAGAATTACAGTCACAATGTAAGAAGCAACATGTAAGCTTGAATACGATCTGGTCCCTGTCTAGTTAAGGGTCAAATTAACCTCTCTTTCTGCTCTGTGGTATAGTAGGTGTGGTCAGAGCCACGACACTAGAGACAGTCCTGCCTCCCGATGCAAAACTTTGTGTTCTGTGAACAGAGATTTGACTTTGCCACAGTTGATTGTGCTTTGTACCCGAATCTGCAGGCCTGTCAGTGAGACAAGCTTGTTCATTCAGCTTTCTCAAAAGGAAACGCAGCCAGGCAGTGGTGGCGCACACCATTGATCCCAGCACATGGGAGGCAGAGGCAAGCGGATTTCTGAGTTTAAGGACAGCCTAGTCAAAAGAGTGAGTTCCAGGACAGTCAGGGCTATACAGGGAAACCCTGCCTCAAAACAAAACCAAAAACAAACAAACAAAAACAACAAAAAAGAAAGAGAGAAAGGAAGGAAGGAAGGAAGAAAGGAAAAAAGAAAAGAAAAAGAAAAGAAAAAGAAAAAGGAAAAGGAACCACTAGCCTAAGTTTGGAAGTTAAGATGCTGCCTTCCCACCCAGTGCTCTTGCAGCTACACTTGACACTCTCGGTAGGTTTGCAGCCCTGAGATTTTTGAGGTAGAGGAGGAGAGGTGAGAAGAAGGAGAGAGCTAACAGCTTAGCACATACAGAGATGGGAGCCTGAGAATCAAGTCCAGCAAGTAAACATGGCCAGTAGGCATCACAATTATGAATTTGGAGATGAGCCAGATGGCATGATCTGCAAAATGAAATTGAAAGGACCTTCCTGTGTCCCACCTTCATGTGTGTGTTTATGTATGTGGGTACACACAGATGCCAGTCAACTGCGGGTGCTGTCCCTCGGGAGCCATCTATCTTATTTTTGAGACTGGACCTTGTATTGCAATTCAGGAGCTCGAAGACTGGAAGGTTGGCTAGCCAATGAGCCCCAAGGATCCACCTAGCTCCACCCCCAATGCTAGAATTACACTTGGGCACCACCGTCTCCACGTCTTTAAAACTCAGAGCCTTCTGCTTGCGCAGCAAACGTTTTCATAACTGAGTCATCTCCCTAGCCCTCATGTGTCAACACTGAAGCTTCAGTGGAGACCCGGAGAAACAGACCGTGCTGGTGAAACCAAGAGTCTACTAAGCGCACGCCCACAACGCACCCTGGCGTAAGTGTCTGATTCTTTATTTTCTTCCGTAGCCTGAGGGAAAATTCAGAAGACAAATACTCCCTTCAACAAACAAGTCAGCTGACTCTTACGTGAGGTGAACGGCAAGGCTAAGGTGGATCCAGGGGCAGGACAAACTGTTCACATGCCTAGCATCTGTGGACTCAACCCTCCAAGCGCTTCCCCGGTCATGTCGCAAGAACCAGAACCGTCGGTTTCAGGAACTCTCCATACTACAGAGTAAGTAACGTTTTAAAACAATGCGTTTTTACTAGAAAGAAAGCAAATTTATTTATCACACTGCAAAGAGAACAGTGGCCATGGTAGGAGCAGAAAAGTAATTTAAAAATAACTCATTCAATCACCTAGAATAGAAAGTTAGTTATTTTAACCCCTATCCTTACTTTAATTGTTTATAGTGGCATTTGTTTTAAATATTTCTACTCTCAAAAATTCCATGTTTTTGTACTTTTTAAAAAAGTATCTTTTACTTAGTGTGTGTGTGTGTGTGTGTGTGTGTGTGTGTGTGTACACGTACACATAACCCCGTGAGGGGAAAGGGATGTATGTGAAAAGGCATAGTGTGGAGTTCAGAGGACAACTTGCAAGAGTCTGTTCTCTGCCTCCAACCAAGTGGCTCCTAAGTGTTGAGCTTAGGTCGTCAGGCTTGGCAGTAGGCTTCTTTTCCCACTGAGCCATCTCACTAGCTCTAAACTCTGACTTTGATGTATCTCCTTGTTAAATTTTCCAATAGAAATAGAAGGGACATTTAACTGGGCTTTGGAGGCACCTTATCGGAGTATCTGGGCTTCCTTGCCTCTTTACATTATTCCTTAAAATGAGAGCCTGGAAGAACCCATGATTTGGATACTAAAGTGGCAGGCTTCAGAGTTCTGTATTACATCATAGCTGAAGATATCATTGCAGGCTCACTTCTTTACTTGTGGACTAGAACCACACGCTATTGAAGTGGCTCACGAGTATATTATAAATGTCCCAAGAAAAGGGAAATGATAAAGAAACAGTGTAAGGTCAACATGGTCAGAAATCGCACACCCTCCTTTTTAATTTAATTAACAATTCTGTGATTAAAAATCATTGGTTCATCACAGAGGAAATAGGACTTTATAAAGCCAGTGCTCAGGTCTCAAAGAGCAGCTTCCTCCTCTTATACTTTGCCGGACAAACACATAACCCAGTCAAGCAAACAGAACCAGAACCCCCCACCCAAGGGGGCCTCATTGTCTCTGTCCTAAATATATTTCACCGTGCCATGTGGCTGCCAGTTCATCATCTACAGCAGAGGCACGTCCTTAGCTAACTGCTTCTGTCCCTCCCTGTGTATCTGCAGGACAGGGCTGGGAACAGACAAGTGGAGTCTGAAGTGGCTTTGCTGTGTGTATGTGTTTCTAAGAAGGCAATGCGGGGCATCTTTATTTCCTCTTCCTTTGTTTGTCTTGGTCTAATTGAAGTCCTGTTGGCTCTGTGCCAAGGCATCTCTGTTTCACCTGGTCATAAATGGCCCTTCTCTGTCCACTTCTCAGGCTACACTGACCTTTAGATGAGCCACTAGCTCTACTGAGTGGTGTTCCCAGCCCAGGGCTGTGTGCTACAAAGAATTGATGTCTATCAAAGCAAGTTTTGACATATGTCAAAACATGTGCAGCAGGTAAATACAGGAGCACCAGAGACATCATCATGCTGTCTGTGGCTTTTCTGACAAGGTCAGAGCCTACCCCTGCTTGCTTGGGAATGTTGTTGGAGATTTTAATAAAAAATAGTCAGGTCATAGTGTACCTTCTTGCCAAGGTTCAGTTTACCGTCGGATATTTCTGGCATCACTGGGTGACCATTGCTCTCTCTATCTCAGTGAATAAGATGAAATTTGTCACAAAATGAGTACATATCTACAGTCTATCCAAAGATGGCATGACACGCCAAAAGCACATTGATGCATTGCGTGTGAGTGTCATGTGTACACACATGCTTGCACATGTGTACATGTTCATGTATATATGGGTATACATGTGTGTGGCTAGATATAAATGTCATGGGTCTTCCTCAGTCCTGTTTTATCTTGTTTTGGAGGCAGAGGTTTTGGACTAGCCTGGAGACTCGTGGCTGGGATGGCTGGTCAGTAAGTCCTGGGGACCCACCTCCTTCATCTTCCCAGTGCCTGGATTCTAAGCATGTACCTCCATGCCTAGTTTTTAATGTAGGTTCTAGGGCTTGAACTCAGGTCCCCATGCTTTTGCTGCAAGCCCTTTACCACCTGAGCTATTGCTTTCCCCATTCCTTAACAGGTGCTTCTGAACGTGTATAACACTAGTAATGGAAGAAGTCAGAGTTCAGAAAGAGAAGAATTTCCCAAATGATCCAAATCCAAGCTTAGAGAAGCCAAAGGCATAGCCACTGGGCAGGACCTCTCTTGGGCACATCATCTATTACTGGAATTATTATTCAGAAACAGATGTTAATAAATTTTTAATGTGGAAAGTTGTGTTCATTCTGTTTTCTTTTGCTGTTTCCTTTCTTCTCAGTGGATGGTTTTTGAGAGATAAATAGTTGTCAGCCAGTGTTTTATACAGGAGGTCTAGAATGAAAGAGAGAGAAGTCACCGTACTAAACAGCAGCCAAGCCAACACTATCAATTCCCAAAACAGAGTTCCTTCACTTCCAAAATGTCACAATTCATGCAAAACAAGACACCCATTTCCTCTGAAATATCTGCTCAGCTTGCCCCAAAGAAGCAGTCCACCCCCAAACCAGCAAAATTGGTTACTGTGTGGTCAGTGGTTAGAGTAGGCTACACATCCTTAATCTGGCCTGCACTGTGGCTGCTGGGATTCTTTTCAGTTTTTGCTCTAGAAAATGATAGCTGTGTTTTTTTTTATAAATCTTTATATACATTTCCAGTGCTCTCATGGTACAAGTTTATAAAATGAAAATTGCTCACACAAAGCATGTAATAGCTGTAGAACTTTAATTGACATTACCAAACAACACTCTAAAATAGCACAAAACAAGTGCCTCTAACTGCACGATGCCAGTTTGTACTTGACCTGTGACCTATGTGAGAGGTGATTTCCCATAGCCGCTTTAGCACTGAATGCTGTCAAGGAGATAAGCAAAAATCATGTTCCCAGTTTCACTTGAACTTCTTCCTTACCAGTGGAATTGGGGGTGTTTCCATGTTGATACTCTGTTGGGAGGTTTTTGTTATTAATATGCATTTTATTTCCATTACTTTATTTTTTAATTAATTATTTTATTTATTTACACCCCAAATGTTGCCCCCTCTCTCCAGTTCCCTCTCCCAGATGTCTTCACCGTCTCTCCCCTCCCCTTCGACTCTGAGTGGGTTCTCCCCTACCCCACAGCTTCCCCCATCCTGGGGCATCAAATCTTCACAGGATTAGGCACATCCTCTCTCACTGAGGCCAGACAAGGTGGTCCTGTGGTACATCTGTGCTGAGGTCCACAGACCAGCCCATGTGTGTTCTTTGGTTGCTGGCTCAGCCTCTAGGAGCTCCCAGGGGGTCCAAGTTAGTTGACACTGTTGGTCTTCCAATGGGGTTGCCATCCCCTTCAGCTCCTTCAATCCTTCCCCTAACTCTTCCTTAGGGGTCCCCAAGCTCAGTCCAATGGTTGGTTGGCTGTAAGTATCTGCATCTGTCTCAGTCAGCTCCTGGCAGAGCCTCTCGAGTACAGCCATACTAGGTTCCTGTCTGCAAGCACAACATAGCATTAGCCTGTCACATCCCAGGTCTCTGGGACTTTCTGGAGATCCCCCCACCTCCCACCTCAGCAGCTGCATATCCCCATTCATTCTCTTGGCCCTCTAAGCTTATCTCCTGCCTCCTCTTATACCTGATCCTTCCCCCTTTCCCCTCCCCCTCCCCTCTCCCACCCAGATCTCTTCCTATTTCTGCCTCCCATGATTATTTTATCGCCACTTCTGAGTGAAATTGAAGCATTCTGACTTGGGACTTCCTCCTTGTCAAACTTCTTACAGTCTGTGAGTTGTATCCTGGGTCTTCTGTACTTTTTGCCATGCATGTCCTTTTGAGTCTGAGTTACCTCACTCAGGATATTTTTTAGTTCCATCCATTTGCCTGCAAAATTCATGATGTTCTCATTTTTAATAGCTGAATAGATTTCCATTGTGTAAATGAACCACATTTTCTGTATCCATTCTTCAGTTGAGGGACATCTGGGTTGATTCAAGTTTCTGCATATTATGAAAAAGGCTGCTATGAACAAAGTGGAGCACCTATGTATGGACACTTGATCTTTGACAAAGAAGCCAAAAACATACAGTGGAAAAAAGAAAGCATCTTTAACAAATGATGCTGGTCTAACTGGCAGTCCGCATTTTATCACCTCTCACAAGCTCAAGTCCAAGTGGATCTAGGGCCTCTGTATAAAACCAGATAGAAGAGAAAGTGGGAAATAACTTCAATGCATTGGCACAGGGGAACATTTCCTGAACAGGACACCAATGGCTTAGGCTCTAAGATCAACTATTGATAAATGGGATCTCATGAAACTGAAAAACTTCTATCGGGCAAAGGACACTGCCAATGGGACAAAACAGCAACCTACAGATTGGGAAAAAATCTTCACTAACCCCACATCCTATAGAGAGATAATATCCAAAATATTTAGAGAACTCAAGAAGTGAGACTCCATAAAACCAAATAACCCAATTTAAAAATGGGATACAGCGCTAAACAGAGAATCCCGAATGGCTGAGAAGCACTTAAATAAATGTTTAACATCCTTAGTCATCAGGGAAATGAGAATCAAAATGACCCTGAGATTACATCTCACACCAGTCAGAATGGCTAAGATCAAAAACTCAAGTGACAGCACCTGCTGGTGAGGATGTGGAAAGAGGAACACTCCTCCTGTGAAACTTTGCTTATAGTGGGGTTTTTTTTTCAACTGCCCAATTTTTGTTTTATTTCTTATATAAAAAATTCCCATCCTTTTGATCTTTATACCAAATAAAAAAATCCCCCACTTTCTAAAGACTTATTTATTTGATGTACTTAAGTACACTGTAGCTGTCTTCAGACACACCAGAAGATGGCATCAGATCCCATTATAGATGGTTGTGAGCCACCATGTGGTTGCCTGGAATTGAACTCAGGACTTCTGGAAGAGCAGTCAGTGCTCTTAACCTCTGAGCCATCTCTCCCTCAAAATGCCCCACTCTTATGCAATACAAGTATTTTCTTTGTCATTTGGTATAGCTCACAGTATTAATTTAAGATATGTATAGAAAATCTATAGAGACAAAGGAGAAGGGAGAGTAAAACCTTTCCCAATAGGTTTTATTTATTTTTTTTGTTTTTTTGTTTTTACAAATATTGTGTATTTTAATGAAGCTGGTACAGACGATGTCCCTTGAAAACCCATGTCCCAGGCCAAAAAGTACAAACAGAATCAAAAGCAGTGTCTGTTGAGTACACTTCTGTATGAGTAACTTTATTAATAACTGCTGATGAACATTAGAATGTTCCTGGGATCTTCTGACAATACTGTCTTGCTCAAGACACTTTCTTTCTCTCCAGTGAAGCCACCTTTGGAGTTAGCTGTTGCTCTCACTGTATCTGTCATCTTGACTACAAACATGATGTTCTTCTTTTGGTCCAGACCCTCAGATTTTAAAAGTAGCTTCAAGCTGAGGAAAGGTCATTTTCCACAGTTCAGTTCTCTGAAAAATTTCCATCTCTCACTGAAAATCACAGTCCAGGAGTGAAGCAACCACATGCTGGAACTTCAGGGCCAATTGAAGGGTCATAGGAAAGTTCCCATTGGTCGATCTTTTTATCATCACAAACCTGAAAATGCACAGTTCTGAAAAGGGTGGCCTCTCTGTGCACACATGTAATCTCTTAAAGGAAAAAGGGCAGTATTAAGGGAGCTGAGGTCTGATCACCAAAAATCAGCACAACAAAAACAACCAATAATGAATATTGAACACTAGAATTCATATGTTCTAAGAGATGGAGTGCCAGTAATCAATTTTCATTTTGAACACCACATTACAAAAGAAATATTTTTAAACATAAAAAAGGATTGAGGGAAAGGAAAAAATAAAAAATAAAAAGAATTATCTAAACCGCCGAGTGACCCCCCGTTTGTTCCTGAGAAACTTTAATCACATCTTCTTCCTCCATTCCCAGTTCTTTCGGAGTATGATTATCAGCAATTCTCTGACCTTCAAAGAGAAACCTGAGTGAATTCATTGGAACTCCCTGTCTTTGATAGTATGATTCTTTGAGTTTCTTGAGATGTGTTGTCATTTTCACTTTGAAATGTATCTCACTGCTATCCTGTCCAATAACTTTGAGTTTAATGTATTCTCCTTCCTTCTTATCGCCTAAAGTCCTCAGTTGAAGGTTTTGCCTCCTGGTCAGACATGGTGACGGTGGATTCACCCGGGGGTCTCCACACCACAGCGGCCTCCGGCAGGCAGAACCTCACTCTGAGGTTTACAAATCCGTCCCTTCTCTACAGCACAACCCCCAATAGGTTTTAAAGATCTGAGGTTAAGTCTTGTGTGAGAAAGAGTTCCTCTGATTCAAGATTATGTAACAAATCCCCCTATATTTTTCTCCTACTGACATTTTGAATTTTGAAAATTTGAATTATTGGCTCAAACATCAACTTCAAAACAGCACAAAAGGTTTTTGTTTCCCTTGAAAAACTCCAAAATATCAAGCAAATAACAGTATTTTCACAAATAGCAAACAACAAGTAAGAAGTAGATGAAGACCTACTGAGCCTCATTTCATTAAAATGAGCTTTCCAATGGGGGAAACAGACAATGGGGGCAGTTTTTCTGTCCTGAGAAGAGTTTCTGATCTAGGTATTGCAGAGCTGTTCTTAACAGAATGATAATAAAAAACATAAGTCAATAGAAACAGACACATGGTTAGGTCCAGTCATTGGAATCCACTGCACTAATTTTAGAACAATTATAATAACAAGTTCAAAGAATGTAAGGGAATTTTAGATATAATGGGGAAAGATAAAAGTATTTGAGAATACGGAAGAAAGATTTCCAGACCCTAAAACACAATACTTAAAACATACCAGATGCTACTAACAGTCCCTTGAGCTTTAGAGGAGAGCCTTAGTAAACTTGAACACAGGTTGACTTGCCCAACTAGGACAGCGTGCAGGAAAAGACTGACAATCACAGGAGTCATGGGGTTAGCAATCAAAATGATAATGGAGTCCTCATCAATGATGTAAACCAGAAGACAATGAAATGGTAACTTTGAAGGGGGAAAAGAAAAATCACTATCAACCCAGAATTGCACCACAGTGAAACCACCTCCCAGTGACACAGATGGACAGGGCAGATACAAAAGAACAGTTACAAGTGCGGCCATCATAAGGCAAGAATGGCAGATGTCCGACTCTGAAGGCACAAAAAGACCGTGGTCCCCAGAGTTCCTGTTGGGTCATGAATATTAGTGCTGTGTCCCCCCTGATAAGAAACCATTGTTCTTTTGTTTTCTCTAGTGCTGGCTCTCCAATCGCTAATATATTTTCCGAAATCCTCTACCTTCTTTTCATTTTTCACTTTGTAATAACAAATCTCCACATTTTATATAGGGGAAACCTCTAGGTTTTGCAATCAGAAAGCCATGGGTATAATTCCTCTAAGACAGAGACTTCTCACTTACAATTTTTTTCAGCTTTGTATTTGTGACTACTAAATGCTTAGATAAATTTTCCAAATGTTAATTTGTGTTTTAATTGCTCACATATGTACTGAAGCCCAGAGAAGTTGACACAAAGAAGAACACCGTGTCTCTCCCTGGGATTGTGAATGTCTAGGTAAACCATTTCCTTCATGCGCACAAACTATCTTTCAGTTAAACTTTTGCACACTCTCTTCTGAAAGAATGCAATACTACCCACTGGTTTGTAAACAATTAGAGAAGGCTGATGTTGCCTTTGATGAGATCATACCAATTTGTAATATAGACAGATTTAATTGGGGAAAACAGGCATGTAACAAAGAAAGGAACAAGAAAGAATTGCTCACCGACTTGAGCATTCTAAGCCAAATGGGGATCTTTTCTAAATGGCTACAATTTTAATTAACTATCCCCTGGGCAGTTAGCTTTCATCTGTAGATTCTTTCAACAAATAGTAGATTGGCTGTTACAAGAAACGCACTGTAGGAGGTGTCCCCTGCCGGCCACCTTGCAGCGGTGACATGCCCCTCTCTTACTTTGGAGGCAGTGTTTTTGTTTTTGCCCCCACCCTAAAAACATTAAGATCAGCATAAAAATAGACATCCTTTCATTCACACCCCATAGTTCAATACACGATTAAGATCACTCTTCTCTGTTTATTTTGACTCTTCCTCTTCTCTGTATCAGTTTTACCCTCAAGTTGACTGCCTTCAAGACTATGGTAACTAAAGCATGGGTAGACTTCACACTCAAGCATCATTTAAAAAGAGGAAAAGAAAGAGGGGGTGGGAAGAGGAGGATTCACATGGGAGGAACAGCGTTGGGGCCCCACCATACAGCGTGTGAAATTACATTACGGAACCACAGTGACTAATATAGCCCTGAGAGAAACACAAAAATAAAAATGTACATCAATGGAGGAGAATGGTCCAGAAACAAACCTACCCAGCTACTTCTGCCTAATTTTTAACAAAAAAAATATACCAAATTAAAAAAAAAAGACAACTTCTTCAATAAATGATGTTGGGGATATAGATATCCACACGAAGAAGGATGAAATTATGATGTTGGGAGTGCAGATATCCATGATTATGTCTTTTACTCCAGACAAAAATGAGTTTAGGATGGGTCAACAATATTAACATAAGGCATGAATAGTGGAAACTGCTGGAAAAGCGACAAAGGAGAAATATGTCAAGATATAAGCACAGGCAAAGTCTTGATATAAAGGACTCCAACAGCATAAGAAATAATCCCAAGAATTGGTGAATGAGATTACATGAATCCAAGCAGAAGGCACACCAGGGAAAGCAATCCCCAGCACAGAGGCAGCCTGCAGAAGGATGTCACGTGCTCGTGTGCGTCCAGGAGGGATAGATAGCTAGATGATTAGAGAATGGCAAAAATTAAACACAAAACCCAAAATCAACAGAATGTCTAAGGAAGTAAAGAGATAGTTGTCAAAAGAAACATAAGCGACCAGTACTACCTGGGAAAGACATTCGCATCCTTAGCCCCCTGCCACACACAAATTAAGACTACTTTGAGGGTGTTAAGAACAAAAACTTTTCTGCTCTTGTGTGCTTTTTTTTCTTAGTTTAGATTTATTTTGTTTTTGATTCTGGGTAGGTTTGTGTGTCGCTGTATAAATGAACAGATACATGGATCCGTTGGAAGCCCTTGGAGGCTGGAGAGATCAGACGCTCAACTTGCATCTGAGTTTCAGGCAGTTGTCAGCTGTGGGGACTGGGACTCAAACTCAGGTCTTCTGCATAAGCATTGCTAGCTTTATCCACAGACCACCCCCCCCCCTTTCACTCGGGCTTCTGTCTTTTATATCTTGGCCAAAACAGCTGACAGGAAGATAACAAAGGACAGCAAGCGTTGGTGAGGTTGTGAGGGAAAAGAAACCTTCATGTGCTGCTGCGAAGAGTAGAGCTGATATAGTCACTATGGGCACTCATCAAGTTTCCCTCCACAGCTAAAAGTATAATTACCAGATGACCCAGCCCTACCACCCTCAGGTGTTTACCCGGGGGGCTTTAAGTCCTATCAGAGAACCACTTACCCACCGGTGTTTATTGCCGCACTAGTCACAGCTAAAGAAGTGAGCCAGCCGAGGTGTCCAGCCGCAGATGAAAGGGAGAAGAAAATGTGTGCACACATACACACACACACACACACACACACACACACACACACACACACGACAGAATTTTATTTGGTGTAAAGAAATGTTAGGGGCTGCAGAGATGGCTCAGCGGTTACAAGATCTTCCAGGGGTCCTGAGTTCAATTCCCAGCAACCCCACGGTGGCTCACAACCATTTGTAATGGGATCCGATGTGCTCTCCTGGTGTGTCTGAAGACAGAGACAGTGTACCCACATACACGAAAGAAATAAATCTTTTTAAAAAGAGAGAGGTAAAAGAAATGTTAGGCTTGACTTTTGCAGGAAAATGGGTGGTACTGGAAGTCTTCATACTAAATGAAATTGATGAGACCCTAAAAAACAAACTGCACAGGTTTCTTCTCATACGCTCTTCCTGGGGAGCGGGGTGTGGGGGGAGGAGGAATGTGTGTGCATGCGCAGATGCGCACAAAGCTCACAAAACCCTTCCAGGCACGATAACGGGAAAGATGGGGTCTTAAAAGGGGGAGCCGAGACAGATGGTAATGTTATTCAGGTGCCATGACAGGCACAGGGTGGTTTTGAGTGGCAGGAATGGAGCTATCAAGAAGAGGGCAGTTAGGAGGAAAACGTAGATGAGGGGGATTAAGAACATATAAAACTGTCATAATAAAATTCCTTGTGCTAACTTAAACTAATCAAAAAGAAATTATTCCTCTAATTCAAGTGTATCTTTGCAAGAATCATGTTTAATTTACATTCTTAGAGAAATGTTTACAAATGTTTGCAAGACTAGGAACTAAACATAGCATTGGCCGGGCTGCAGCGACTCGGGGCTAAGAGCTACTCTCCTGTACATTAAATTAAAATGTTGGTGTTGAGACATAGACTCTTCAGAGTTCCGGCCTCACTCTCTTCACTGAGGTAACACCAACTGATCCCTATGGCAGCTCGATCCACTGTTCCAGGCCATTCACACACTCACTGTCCCCAAGGAGTTTTCAGAGGCACAAATCTGACCATGCTACCTCCCTGTGAGTCTCGCATGCACCTGTGCCCTGGCCTCAGCCTGGACCCTTAGCTTCATCCCTCATTCCAAGCCTTATTCTATGCTTCCTGGCCGTCAGCCTTTATACACACTGCTCCCTCTTCTGGAATGTTTTTTCTCCCTTAGCCTTCTATTAAAATCCCATTTAGCCTTCGAAATTCTATCCAAATACTTTATCTTTTGAAAAAGCCCATTGTCAACTAGGAGTGTTAGTTGACTGTATTGGATGCAATATTAGTAGATTTTAACATTGGGAGGATCTGAATCAAATTTGTGTCTCAAGTTTTGATGGCACTCTTTGTGTAGTCTCATCAAGCACCAGATAGAGACTGGGTTTTTACCGTTTTGAGGCACTATCGAGTTAACCTGCTACTGCTTCATGCACACTGGAGGACAGACACATCACTCTAAGGTCTGAGACAGAACTTCCTCTCCCTCTTTGACTGTCTATCTTCTTGGTGTGTGTGTGTGTGTGTGTGTGTGTGAGAGAGAGAGAGAGAGAGAGAGAGAGAGAGAGAGAGAGAGAGAGAAGAACTTGCAGAAACTAATTCTTTCCTCTCACCATGTGGGACTTGGGGATGGGACCCATGTTGTTAGGCTTGCTGGCTTCCCCCTGAGCCTGCTGAGCCATACCCCTTTCCCTCCCACTCCCATTGCTAATCTTTTGGTGGGAAAAAAAAGCACTATTCTCTTTTATGTAAACACCTTTTCTAACAGGATAACATGTTACTGACAATTGTGCTACCAAAGTGATTCCATGGTCCCTCCAAGAGGCATCAAGCCTTAGTTCTTCCTTTTAGATTGAGACCTCCCCATGTAGATCTGGCTGATACAAAACTCTCCATGTAGACCAGTTGTTCTCAAACCCAGAGAGCCACCTGCCTCTGTCTCCTCAGTGCTAAGATTAAAAAGTGTGGGCCACTACAGGAAGCTAAAGTCATCGTTCTTACTTGCTTCTATTCCCGTAAAACCGAGTGGTAATGGTGTGTTTCCTTTACAGTCCTTTGAGGAGAGCTTAGTTGCTTGGGAGAGCACTGGGCCCTGGCCACATCTGTGTTAGCTACTTTTTCTTCATCAGACCTCATATCACCTCACGGTCAGCTAAAGGAAACAACTGCTTAAGAACACTCTAGCTATTAATACAGAAGTGAGAAGATAGGAACTTATTTCCTATTGTTACTGCTTTAGTTCTGGAAGCAATGTGTCCTGGAACAAGAGTCCAGTGGTTCACACTTCCAGCTGTTACACAGGAAACAATCACGTCAACGCCAGTTCTGTCACAGTTGGATGTGAAATGAGCCCCATGGGCTTATGAGTCTGAACACATGGCCACCAGCTGGTGACAGGCATTGAGACAGAACCTCAGTAGAGGAAGTGGGTCACTGGGAATTGAGGTTCCTTTCCCCACCTCTACTTCCAATCAGTTCTCTCCTTCCTGACTCTGGATATGATGGGACAAGCCATCCCACGCACCTGCCACCATGTTTCCCCCTTTCTAAAGGGCAGCAGCCACTTAAAATGTAAGCTCTAATACACGTCCTTCTTTAAATTGAATTTCAACTCCTACCAGGCATGTATCACCCATTAGGAAAGTAGTAGCTGGCACACTATGCTTGTGGGCTGCTCACATTTAACAAACCTGCTATTTCCAGACGTCACCTAAGAGAAGAGCCTGATCTACAACAGGCACTTGATAAATCTCTAGAGAATTACAAAATAACTGAATTCATAAATGAAAGGTGAAATTTTCACAAAAACCACCAAGGATTTGTGTTGCTTTGTGTACTTTTTAGGAACTTATCACAATTCTATATAATAAATATTCTTTTTATTTCTGTATAATTCTTTGAGCTGATTCTTACTGAACCCTGTGGCCAGGGTTAACCTCAGGTGTCTTCCTTACTCTCTAGCCTCCTTGCTTTTAGGGACAGTCTCTCACTTGCTGATTGGGATTGTCTGTGTGTCTAGCATGCCCCAGGGATGTACCTGTCTCCATCTTCCCAGAGAAGAGATTATAAGGGTATGCCCCTGCTCCAGACCCTTTTCTCTGGGTTCTGAGGATTGACCTCAAGTTTACTCTGCCAACTGAGTTCTAGTTCCCTGGCTTCCAACAGACATGTTGGACTATTAAAAAAAAAATCTTACTGGAAAAAATACTTCCCTATCCTTTAGCACTATGCCCTGTTCTGTGAGTTAGAAAATGCAGCCTTTTAAATGGCATGTGCGTAACTGGCCTCTGGTGTGTAATAAATACCCGACGCGTCTCTCGCCCCCAGAAACATTAGAATTGAGAAGTGCTTCTGGCTCTGCTGACGAGATGAGATCCACTACAGGGCTATGCTTGCTTTGGATTTGGCAACAAGACCTGTGTTGTTTCTTCTCTGAGTCTACCTAGAATAGGGATTTAATTGACGTGGCTTATGGCAATTGCTCAATTCTGGTGACACATGCCTGCCTGGCTAGCCAGCGAAACACAGCTTTCTTGTGCTTCTTTGAAGGGCTACAAGATAAGAAAATTAACAGATGGGGCAGCTTAACTAGAAAGCACATATTAGGGGGAATTCCATGCCTGGTCCAACCCCAAATGGTCTTGTTACATGTGTAGAACTTTTTGCATACATGTGTGTCTATAGAATATAATGGCAATATACAAAATATACATAAAATATACAAAACAGAATAATCATACATACACCACACACACATATAAAACTACAGTCAGTTATTTCTGTCTGTGGATTCAAGCAATGCAGCAACAAAAGTATTCAGATAGAGGCAGGAGGATCAGTAGTTCAAGGCCAGTCCAGGACACAGGAGACTGTCTCAAAAACAATGTCAAGAAACAATTTTCCAGTGGGGCGGTGGTGGTGCACGCCTTTAATCCCAACACTTGGAAGGCAGAGGCAGGCGGATTTCTGAGTTCGAGGCCAGCCTGGTCTACAAAGTGAGTTCCAGGACAGCCAGTGCTATACAGAGAAACTCTGTCTCAAAAAGCCAAAAAAAAAAAAAAAAGGAAGAAGAAGGAAAAAAAAGAAAAGAAAAGAAAAGAAACAATTTCCCTAAAGGAAATTTTTGATTTGCACCTGCTAAGTTCCATACTAAGTCATCTTGAATAAATGCATTCACATTGTGTCGGATAGTATATGTAATCTCTTGATTTGAAGTATAAAGTAAGATGTGCTAAAATGTTATGTCACATCTGTAGGACTTGAGAATCTCTGTGTTGATTATCTGAGTGAGAGGAAAGCATTTTCTAGAGCCAACTCCACGTGGAGACAGAAAGATGAGTGTGTATTTTCCACTCAGCCAGATACTTAGCTTTGAACAGTTGGAGAGTAACATTAACTAAACGAAAACCTTTTTTTCCCAGATCCAGATATTACTACACCCAAAGTTAAATCCAGCACTGGCTCTTAGCTGTTCTCACTCCATCGAAAGTGCTCATTCCAGTAGAGCAAGGATACTGGGATAAATAGCTTCTCTTTTGCATTCTTCATTGTTAGTAATTACATAGAATCCATTGCATCTGAGACAGTCTTCACATCGGACTCAAGCTCATTCTATGAAAACTGCACTGTGTTTCTCTAGACACTAAACACTGACAGAACTGAGAGATGCTAATGGGTCCAGACAAGGAAGGGAAAAGCGCATCAGAGTGTGGAGAGAGTTTAACCAACATTGTCTTTCTCTTCTTGAACATGTGGGAAGAGTAAATTTCCAAACATTCAGGGCAGTTAGGTGGGGACCCATTACTGAGTTTTGGAAAGTGTGAGCAAGTTCATCTAAGTGGCATCCTCTGCTACCAGGCTGGGCCAACCATCCCACTCCACATCCATCTTCTACACCCTGTCTCCACATCTACGTTTCCTGAAAGCAAATATCATGAGACTGGAGAGCTAAAAAGTAGACTTCAATAGGAAGAAGAGCTGTCAGACAGTGTTGTGTGACGTGAAAACAAGTCTATATAAACAGGCCAGAAAATGCTCTGTGCAAAGCCACTGGGATTGTAGCTGTTATAGAAGTGTGTCCTGTTTTATCATTGGTCCCTGTATTAGTCAGGGTTTCTATTCCTGCACAAACATCATGACCAAGAAGCAAGTTGGGGAAGAAAGGGTTAATTCAGCTTACACTTCCATACTGCTGTTCATCACCAAAGGAAATCAGGACTGGAACTCAAGCAGGTCAGAAAGCAGGAGCTGATGCAGAGGCCATGGAGGGATGTTCTTCACTGGCTTGCTTCCCCTGGCTTGCTCAGCCTGCTCTCTTATAGGACCAAGACTACCAGCCCAGAGATGGTCCCACCCACAAGGGGCCTTTCCCCCTTGATCACTAGTTGAGAAAATGCCTTACAGTTGGATCTCATGGAGGCATTTCTTCAACTGAAGCTCCTTTCTCTGTGATAACTCCAGCTGTGTCAAGTTGACACAAAACTAGCCAGTACAGTCCCTTATATATAACTTAGAGACTTCTTGTGTCCCCAGTATGTTGGAATCTCATCTCTAACTTAGTTATTTTTCTAGTGATAGCAGAATAATAAAGATAGCTCATCTTTAATATGTGGCCTATAAAGGTGCTAGGAAACTGATATCTTCAGGGGTGACCCCTTTTTAAAAAGCTATTTTCTTCCTTCCTTCCTTCCTTGTTTTTTTGTTTTTGTTTTTGTTTGTTTGTTTGTTTGTTTTTTTGATGTTTTTGATCGATTGTTTTCTGAGACAAGGTTTCTCTGTGTAGCACTGGCTGTCCTGTAACTTGCTCTGTAGATCAGGCTGGCCTCAAAGTCATAGAAATCCACTTGCCTCTGTCTCCCAAGGACATGTGCCAGCATTCAGGTCCCTAGAAGATACCCTTAACAAACAAGGGGTTGAAGTTGGTGCCTGAAGATCTCAGCTCATTTGCCTCTTGAAGAAACAGCTTCGGGAACATCCTGCTTATTTTGTTAGCTCTGAGCAAGAGCAGGATCCCAGCAGGTTCCTCTTCATTAGTGAGAGCCTGATGCCTCCTCCTTCTTATTCGATCTTCTCACTCGCTCCTTGAGCTTTCTGGGATCCCTTCTCAGATGATCTACCAGCATCCTGTTCCCTACTTTACTGCACTACTGTTGTGTGGAGCCAAATGAGGGAGCACACGGAATAAATCTAGCATTCTTTTCTCTCCTGCAGGAAAAATAAAGACGGATGAATAAAGTATGTAGTGTACACACTTTTTGTATGGATTGTGAGTACAATAATTTTATCTGTAAGTAGCCTTAGTGCTTGAACCACTAAAATTTATTAAATACCTTGGCCTAAGAAACTCTAGCTAAATAAAATCATTTGAGCGAGCCAGCAAGCAGTGTTTGTCCATGGTTCTCTTTCAAGTTCCTGCATGAGCTCTTGTCTCCCTCACTGATGGACTTACTATATTTTATAAGGTAAAACGAACCCATTCCACTCCTATGTTACTATTTCTTAGAGTCTTCTAACGTAGTAACAGACTGAAGGGAAGAATCACGGGCCTCCACGAGTACAACAGGCATTTTGTAGTAAGTCTCTATAGCCCTATCCATGTGTGCCATAGAAATATTGGATCTAGTCTTTCCCAGGCCCACTTGATGTATTCGTAGAAAAGTATTCCAAAAGTCAGAAAGAATTCATATTAACTGAGCAAATCCCATGAGATTGGAGATTCCGTTCATTTCTATTTTATTATATACAGAGTTTAGAGCAACGCTTGACGAAATAAGCCTTCAATAAATATTTACTGGATAAATGCAGGAGTAATCAAAGCATCTCAGACTAGATCCAACTTGCAGTTCTAAGAAACCAGTGTGGAGAGGTTCTTGTTGCAAAAGTGTGCGGACCTGAGTTCTATCACCAATACCCATGAAAGGGCAGAGTTAGTGGTGTGCAACTGTGGGGAAGTGGACGGGTGCATCCGTGGGGCTACCAGGACAGCAGCCTAGCTGAATCAGTAAGCTCCGGTCAGTGAGAAACCCTGTCTCAAACAAAAACAAACAAACAAACAAACAAAGGTGGAGAAGAGAGCAGCCGAGAAAGACACGTGATATTGACCTCTGCCCTCTACGTGCATTGGCACAGAACCTGTAACATAGACGGCACCATGCTCAAATCACAAATCGCACAAATCACTGTTGCCTGAGGCATCCTGCAAGCCAGGCAACTAAGATGATTACTGATCGGTTGCATTTTATCTGCTTTCTTCCTTCTTCCCTGTGTAAGTCCCTCCTTATACCCACAGCCACCATATCTACATCCTAACCTGCTGCCCCCAACACCCGGCTTGCGGTCGAAGCAGTGAGCTTTTTACTGCAGCTCCTTTGTGTACACCACGTTCTTACGAATCATTTTAACCGACGCACATTTATCAACATGAATGAGTGCAAGGTACACTGCCATGGCCTAGATTTAATCATGGAGACTTGCTCTGCTGCCAATTCTAGTCTCCAAGTCACCGACCTGCCCCTCAGCAGAGGCATGGTCAAGGACTCATGCCTCATAGTGTCACCAACCTCCCACATCTTTCTCTGTTCTGCTCCAGACAAGCACTTTTAAAAATGTAATTGTAAGGTCAGCCACGGTGATACCTGCCTTTAATTCCAGCATTTGGGGATGCAAAGGCAGGTGGATTTCTGTGAGTCCACAGCCAGCCTAGTCTACAAAGAGAGTTCCAGAAAAGTTAGCGCTACAAAGAGAACCCCTGTCTAAAAGAAAGAAAGAAAGAAAGAAAGAAAGAAAGAAAGAAAGAAAGAAAGAAAGAAAGAAAGAAAGAAAGAAAGAAGAAGCTGGGCATGGTGGTACACACCTTTAATCCCAGCACTCGGGAGGCAGAGGCAGGCAGATTTCTTAGTTCGAGGCCAGCCTGGTCTACAAAGTGAATTCCAGAACAGCCAGGGCTATACAGAGAAACCCTGTCTCGAAAAACCAAAAAAGAAAGAAAGACAGAGGGGGGGGGGGGGGGGGAGGGAGGGAGGGAGGAAGGAAGGGAGGAAGGGAGGAAGGAAGGAAAGAAAAACAAAGAAAAAGTTAATATTCATAGCTGTTTCACATTCAGTACCATGTCGAACATAAATGAAGGGTTCATAATCTTGGTTTTGGGGTTTTTTGTTTGTTTGTTTGTTTCTCTGTGTAGCCCTGGCTGTCCTGGCTCACACTGTAGACCAGGCTGGCCTTGAACTCAGAAGTTCTCTTGCCTCTGCTTCCCAAGTGCTGGGATTAAAGGCATGTACCACCACTGCCTGACCAGGGTTCATAATCTTATTCACAATAAATATCAAAACTTGTGATTTTTATTCACATATTCGCTTCAGGACGAATGCAAGTGATTCTTAAAATTGTTTGTCTTTGAGAATTTAGAGAATGCATGCATCATATTTCAATCAGATCCTAACTCAGCCTATATATTCCCTTTCAACTTAATGTCCTATATGTGTGTATCTTATCTATCTATCTATCTATCTATCTATCTATCTATCTATCTATCTATCTATTATCCTGAGTACAATCATTGCTGTCCAGATAACGGTATGGGGCCATCACTGGAGCATGGTCCACCTACAAGGGACCACACCCTTTAAGAAAACCAGCTTTTCCTCCATCAACAGCCATCGCTTTCAATAGCTCCTCAGTTAAAGACGGGGTCGAATGTGCCCTTTCTCATCTAGGACCCAACAAGAAGCTTTTGTTTTGTTTTCTTACCAGTTCCTGCCTCTTGAGGGCCCTTAGAACTTTGAGAGGTGCTGACAGAGGCTTAAAGTCCCAATTCCACGACTGCTTATCAGCACTGTCATCATCCAGGGATTTGAGATGTCACCTGGCTGAGCTGGCCCCACATGGAAAATATGACTCTGTAAGATACTTTTAAGAGTTATATTTTAACTGGAGGGGACCATATCTTTGGTAAACTTGTTTCACAAGTGATTGATCCACACCTGGAGTACAGATCAAGTTTTCCCCATGGCTTAGAGCTGTGTGGGTTCAGCTCCCAGGTTACAATGCCCTACCATATAATTGGGTGTTATCTGCCATTTCCTTTCGAAACAAAATTTAATGGTGCTTATGATAGGGAAAGACAAAGGAAACCCACGTAGAAAGAAACTAACCCGTTTCTTTGTCAACACCAGAATCTCCGAGACATGCATCTTTGAAGCTGTAGGGTTTATCACAAGGCTCTGGAGAGATGGCCCAATGTCCTTAAAAGGACAATGTCGTGGTCAGGCTTCAGTTTCCAAGCTATGCTTTGCAGCTATGCATTGCTCATGTTGTAGGTGGTGCTCTAGAGGTCATCTCGGTGATGCAGGTCCTATAGGGGTGCCTGATTGAATGGTGTGTACATGTGCATCTATGCATTAATGTTCACATGTGTACACACACACACATATAAAGGTCACTCACAAAGCTTAACTCAGTCTCTTCCAAGATTACTAACAATAACCACCTTTCCCAGTAACTCAAGAACGCAGTCATACTGGTTTTGAAACACCACTGGAATATTTTAAAATATCACATATCACTGGAAGCATTTTAAACAGAAGCGAAACTGAGTTTAACAAACTATGAAAACCAGATGGTATACATGTTCTGATGGTCTCTTTAGAGACTGAAGAAAGAAAAAGAGAATCCTTCCCAAGAGAGCCAGTGCAGCTATGGGCAGCCAGGGAAGCCCTGGGGCACACACACCCATGGGTCATGCACTGGAGGATGAGTGCTTAAACAACTCACTCTCTGGATTTTTATAGCAGTGAAGGGGTGGGGGCAGCATCTCAGCCAGATGCAGCAATATAACATTATCAACCCACTTCTTCTTCCACCTCTACTGTTTGCTGAAATACTCACTCACACACATATTTGAACAAGCTACAATTTTTGAGTACTTACTGAGCCTGGTGTAGTTCTGGTAGCTCTATGAACTCTCATTTAATACTTAGACAATTTATGCAACTGTTATGTATGTAACATTTTCCTTCCTGCAGAAGCTCCTGAAGCAGGAAAGCAAACAACTCAAAATAGCTTCAGGAAGTTCCTGAAACTGACCAGATTCACTAGGTCCCTCCCTTCCAGAGTAAGCAATAAAATCTGAGAGTCCTTGTCAGACAAGTTCAGGTGCTACCACACCAGCTGCCTGGCAGAATCAGAAGCCAGAGGAGCTGCCTGGAAGAGGTTTAGACCAACTGAGGTAGACTCTACAACCTGCCTGTTGGCTGTGCAGTGTGCTCCAGTGTTCCCAGCTTTGTGAGGTGTCACCCATGCTGGGGTGAACTTGGTGATGCAACTGTCTTTGAGTCACTTCTCCTCCTGTATATAACTCCTCGCCCATATTTCTGTAAGTAACCCCAATCAAACTCCTTAGTTCACCAAGGTTGACTTTAGTGGTATCCATACTTTGGTCTGTCTTGGGAACCCTACATGGTGTGAGAAGTTAAGTATGTTGTGTCTCCCTAGGGAAAGTTTTTGTAACACAACAGCCGCCAAAATGTAACCAATTAAAAATACAATAAACTAAGAATACTGATAAATGTGTAGTTTAAAACTGGGGAAGAGAAGTAACAAAAAACAGAAAAAGAAAATAGGATGTTAGAGCTTCTTTTTTCCCGGGTCCTGGCAAATTGCATGGAGGTTGGGCTAAGGTGACCCCTGCACTTCCCAGACCTCCTGATTACTATTCACCAGCCAGAGGGATGCTGCGGCCCATGCTGCACACTCTCCTTGAGATGATTACGTTTCTGTTGCTACAGTGAAATACCATAACCAAAAACAATTGCAGAAAAAAGGGTTTATTTGGTGTTATGGTCCCGGAATGTCAGAGTTTATAGTGGTAGACTATTCCTCTGCTGTGTCTCTTCACCCTTTTCATATTTTTCCTTTAGGAAATGCTCTGAGCATCTCTGCTCCCTCCATCCCCATCCCCCATCCCTCCTTTCCCTCACAGACAGTTGCATCTTGCTCTCTGAGTTCTCCCATTAATGAATGGACTTTGCTCTTATCTATTTTAAGGCAAATTAGGTAGAAATACTTGAGGTTAGATACATTCTCCTCCTCCTTCTATAGTCATTATCTTTAACATACTTGGTAATGAAATAAAAAGCAACTCACAGATTAAAAGAGAAGAGCTGCATTTTGTTTGCTTCTTCTGTTTTTTATTTATTTATTTGTTATTTAGACAAGAGTTTCTCTGGGTATCCCCGGTTGTCCCAGAACTCATTTTGTAGACCAGGCTAGACTCAAGCTTGCAGATATCTGCCTGCCTCTGTGTCCCAAGCACTATGACCAAATGCTGTTGCTTCAATGAAATACCATAACCAAAAACAACTACACAAGAACAACGACCCATTTGATCGCCTGCCACATGTGCTTTAAATACTGTAGATATAAACAAAGCAGCAAACACCAAAGCCTGCATCCCATGTGTAAGATGCAGTAAAATCAGAGCAGTGTTTTCTAGAGCTGCATGTCCGTGAGGCAGCCATAAGCAGGATTTTCTCTTAGCCTTCTTAGCCAGAACTCAGCTGGGACTAAAGGCACTGTAGCAAATGACTGCACCACCTATCCATGAAGCAGTAGTTTAACACTGCTGGTTTATGACTCTTGGGATGAACAACTGGCCTCAGGCCAGGGGATGCCACAGTAGGTGCCAAAGTTGCCACTGGTGGTCTTCAATCACCTCTCCCTTGCTCCTCACACTGTGAGGACAATGCTCCAGGTACCCTGGCTGCTTGGGTTTATAGAGGTAGTCAGGAACTACAGAATGCACAAGTGGATATTAGGGTCAGCTTTGGAAACAGCCGGAGCCAGCCAAAACTAAACCAACATTCTGACAGTTTGCTTCCAAACCTTCCTTCTCCTGTCGCTTGCCCAGCCTGGTTCCTGCCAAGTTATCTGGTTCTTCCTGCTGATCCCAGCTGTTTCTTTCTAGATGGGGCTTGGCAACCACTCAACTCTCAAGGTTCTTTAAAAAAAAGTATATATTAGAGAACACTTCAGTATTTCAAACCTAGAGAATGAGGGCGGATCCCCAGGAACGGAAGTTAGAGAATGAGGGCGGATCCCCCAGGAACGGAAGTTAGAGAATGAGGGCGGATCCCCCAGGAACGGAAGTTACAGACAGTTGTGAGTGTCGCTTCATATCAGTGCTGGGAATTGAACCTGAGTCAGCCAGAAGAGCCGTGCTCTTAGCCACTGAGCCATCTTTCTAGCCTTAGATGTCTCATTTTAAATTCTGGCTTCTGGACTTTGCCTTCATGGGGAGAAATGAATCTCAAGTGAGTCTTCATTTTCTAGAAAGAATGGAGCAAAAGCAGAAGGTTTGGGTACCTCTTGAAATTTCTTTTTGAAGTTAACTTTCTTATAAAGTTAGTCTTGCACACTGAAAATGTGTGCTGGGAAAAAGGCTGGAGAATTTCCAACTGTCAGAATGGGGTAGATACTTGCAGGCTATGGGAAGGGAAGGGCTGAAGACCAAAACTTTGTTAAATGATCACAGAGAGATAGTCCCCACCACTAAGATCTTCACCCTCCAATCTGATTCCCTTTTCCAATCCTTCTCAGTTGAGCTTCTCATACCTGAGATTGCTATCCTTGTAAGACAAAACAGGACAGACTGGAGAGGTGACTCAGTTATAAAGTGTCTGACTCACCAACATGAGCACCTAAATGTGATTCCTGGCCTTTGTTAGGGAAAAACAAGCAAACAAACAAAACTAGACTTGGACGCACTCATTTATGCCCCACCAGGCTCAGGGGCACGTGCTTCACAATGTTCACAGTGGCCGTATTTGTGATAGCCAGAAGCTGGAAACAACCCAGAATGGAAGAATGGATACAAAAACGTGGTTCCTTTACACAATGAAATAGTACTCAGCTATTAAGAATGAAGACATCATGAGTTTTGCATGCAAATAAATGGAGCTAGAAAATATCATCCTGAGAGAGATAACTCAAACTCAAAAGAACATGCATGGTATGTACTCACAAATAAGTGAATATTAGCCCAGAAAAAATACAGAATACCCAGGATACAATCCACAGAACTAAAGAAAGTTAAAAAGCTGAAGGACCCAAATGAGGATGCTTCAATTCCACTTGGGAGAGAGAAGAAAGCAATCACAGAGGAGGGGGCAGAGGGAGGAAAAGACCTGGGTGGGAGAGGAGAGGGGGAGGGGAAAAGGAAAACATAATCAGATATTGGGAGGGGACAGGAGTGAAGCTCTGAGGGCCACCAGAAAGAATGGAAACAGACAACTTCAGGAGGTGGGAGGACCTGGAGAGATGGTTCAGTGGTTAAGAGTGCTGACTGCTCTTCTGAAGATTGTGAGTTCAAATCCCAGCAACCACATGATGGCTCACAACCATCCATAATGAGATCTTATGCCCTCTTGTGGTGTGTCTGAAGACAGCTATAGTGTACTTACATATAATAAATAAATCTTTAAAAAAAAGTATTAGAGACCTAGGAGGTGAGAGACTCTCGGAACTCAAAGGGAGGGACCTTAGATGGAATGCCCAACAATGGGGAGAGGGAACTTGCAGAGTCCACCTCCAGTAGAAAGACAGGACATCAAGCATCAAGTGAGGGATAGGATTGCCATACCAATGCCAAAAACTCTGACTCAGAATTGTTCCTGTCTGAAAGAACTGCAGGAACAAAAATGTAGAAAGCCTGAGGGAAAGGAGGTCCAGTGACCAGCCCAAATTGAGATCTATTTCAAGGTGAGGCTCCAAGGCCTGACACTATTACTGATACTGTGGTATGCTTACAGACAGGAGCTTAACATAACTGTCCTCTGAGAGGCCCAACAAGCAGCTGAGTCAGATGCAGATACTTACACCCAACCAGTGGAAGGAAGTTGGGGACCCCTGTGGTTGAATTAGGGAAAGGCTGGAAGAAGTTGAGGAGGAGGGAGACCCCATTGGAAGACCAGCAGTCTCAACTAACCTGGAGCCCAGAGATCTCTCAGACACTGAGCCACCAGCCAGGCAGTCCTCTGTGAAAGAAGTACCCAATCCTAGAGAGACTTGGGATTCCAGGGAGTGGGGAGGCCTGGCAGAGTGGGGGTGGGGGTGGGGGCATCCTCTTGGAGACAAGGGAGGAGGAATGGGATAAGGAACCTTTGGAGGGCAGACCAGGAGGCAGATAATGACTGGACTTTAAAAAAAAAGATTAAAGATAATTTTAGAGAGAGAGAAAGACAGAGAGAGAGAGAATTTATTGAGGTTGACTTACAATTTCAGAGGTTAGCCCATTATCATCATGGTGGGGAGCATGGCAGCATGCAGGCAGACACAGTGCTGGAGAGTCAGGTGAGAGTTATCCATGCAGTTTTGCAGGCAACAGGAAGAGAACAACACTGAATATATCATGGGCTTTTGAAACCTCAAGGCCCACCCACAGTGACACACTTCCTCCAATAAGGCCACACCTAATCCTCCTTTAGGTACTCCCTGATGACTAAGCCTATGGGGGCCATTCTTCTTCTTTTTTTTCTCAATTTCGTTCTTTTTTGTTGTTGCTATTTTTTATTAGATATTTTCTTTATTTACATTTCAAATGTTATCCCCTCTCATGGTTTTCCCTCTGAAAACCCATTCTTATTCATACCACCACACCTAGTGGCAAGATGGCCAGCCGACCTCACCTACTTGATGAACTCCAGGCCAATGAGAAAGCCTGTCTATAAAACAAAGATATACCCCATCTGATAAATAATACCAGAGGGAGTCTTTTGACTTCTACACATATACACATGCACCCCCATACACATACAGGGAACACACACATACAGAGAGAGACACACAGAGAGAAAGAGACAGAGACAGACAGACAGACAGACAGACAGAGACTGAGAAGAGCTTTCATTTTCCTAACAAGTGGGGAATATAGTCAGAAGGTGATTGTCTTAGTTAGGGTTTTACTGCTGTGAACAAACACCATGACCAGGGCAAGTCTTATAAGGACAGCATTTAATTGGGGCTGGCTTACAGGTTCAGAGGTTCAGTCCATTATCATCAAGACTGGAGCATGGCAGCGTCCAGGCAGGCAGACAACACTCCAGCCAGTAGATTGTGCTGTTTCTTCTTCACAGGGTCCCTACTGAGCAAAATTTCTGAAGACTGAATTGTTGGTGGCTCATGATGGGATGCAGCCACTGATCCCAGAATCATTGGAGTTGTCCTGCTTCTGTGCCTGGAGGCTGGGCTGAGGAGCAGGACTGAAGTGCAGGCTCACTGCAGGCTCACTAATGAGGGACCAAGGATGGGACCCTGTGAAAGGAGGGGGAGACGCCAGCATGAAACCAGCACCACTAAGCAGATACCATGGACTAGTGCTGATCACACGGTGTCACCCACTGTTCTAGATGAGAAAGCAGGAGCTCAGGAGGCCCAGCCACTTCTCATGACCATGGAGCCAGGGCAGCACTTACTATTCAGAAAGCATAATATTCGGTTTTGGTTACTTTTTCCACTGCTGTAATAAAACACCATGGCCAAGGCAACTTATAAAAGAAAGTGAGTAATTGGACCTACAGATTTGGAAGTTTAGAGTCCATGATAGCAGCATGGAGGGACAGCTGAAACCTCACACCTTGATCTACAACCATGAAGCAGAAAGAGAGAGAGACAGAGACAGAGACACACAGAGACAGAGAGATAGAGAGACAGACAGTGAGACAGAGACAGAGAGACAGAACTAGGAATAACATGAGTATTTTGAAACCTCAAAACCAACTGCTAGTGACCTCCTCTAATAAGGGGCACACTTCCTTATCCTTCCCAAACACTGCCACCAACTGGGGACCAAATATTTAAATAAATGAGTCTATGGTGCTGTTATTGTAAGGAACACAGGCAGAAATAATGAAAATAGGTGAAGGTGCTGAAAATAACCAAAATCAACTGTGAGCTGGGTGCTTGGAATAACTAAATGACCAACAGCTGGTGTATCTCCCAGTCCTGGTGGGCAGTGTTCAGATGGGCGAGACTTTCTACCGGAGTATAAAAATGCAAGCTTTAAGCTGTCTTATTTATTTACCATCTTTAGGATGTTGGCACTGAAGTCACCTGGTTTTACTCCATAGCCACAGTCCCAGGAGACACCAGGATTTACACCAGTCCCACGTTAGTTAGGAGTGGTTGCCAACTAGTTTAGTATGGATTTCTACAAATATGTTGAAATAGTATGAGCGGTTGTTGTACAAGACTCAGGTCCAGTCAAGATCTTCCCTTACTGAAAATGAAGAAATAACAGCTTTTTCAGTAAACTGTGTCTGTAGGGGTTTCCACTCTCCTCTCTCCAGTGTGGAGCATTGCTATGCTCCCTGCACACTCAGCTTACTGGCTTATTTCTATCTTATTAAATATCTGCTTTGTTTTTCCGGAAGCATCCCAAGTGACACTTTGGGGTGTGCATGCATGTGTCTATGTGGGCATGCGTATGACTGCATATGTAGATGAAGATGTTTGCACATATACATAGGGTGCAGAGGTCATACCTTGGGAGCTGAGATGAGAAGGGTTTACTCACTGGTGTGAGGGGTTCTCCAATCAGGTTAGGCTGGCCAGCCATCAAGTTCCAGAAATCCTCTTATGTATGTCCATCACCGAGTTCTGTGCTGACCTGTTTTTTTTCCCCAAGTTCTCAAGGTCAAACTCGCACCTTCACGTTTGCTTAATCAACTGAAGTGACCCCCTCAGGCACATGTGCACGCGCGCACCCCACCTTTTCTTGGGCTTTTTTTCTGTAGGTTGAGCACTGTTAGTGGATAAAGAATGTGTAGATGTAGCTGGGCGTGGTGGCACACAACTTTAATTCCAGCACTCGGGATGCAGAGGCAGGCGAATTTCTGAGTTCGAGGCCAGCCTGGTCTGCAGAGTGAGTTCCAGGACAGCCAAGACTACACAGAGAAACCCTGTCTCAAAAGAACCAAAAAACCAAACCAAAACAAAAAGAATGTGTAGATGTTCAAAATAAATCATGATCCCTTGGATCCCTTGGATCCCTTGGATATGACATCTCCGTGGGGATCAAATGCTGCCCTGAGTCCTCAGCTCCCCAATGCTCCTCAGCAATGCTTATGGGCTCTGGCCTCTTGGGCCGTGCTCTGACCAAAGCCGCACAGACCATCATTCACCTAGAGGAGGGAAAAAAGGTCTTTCCTTTCCTAAAGTAGTGCACAAAATGTAACTTCCTCTTTGATTTTTTTTTTTTTACTAATTAGCAGTCAAAATAGGATCGTGTGAGATCATTTTCATTACTAAAGTAATCCTGCTTGAACTATTGTAGGGATAACATTTTTCTGCTCGAATTAAACCCCCACAGGAAAGAGGATATACCTACAGTGACCTTCTCCCGGTCATCTGTACCTTGGCTCTGTGTGGTATGTGTCCCCTCCTCCCACCCCCCACGACAACCTCAGAAGGCAGGCAGACTTCAGTATTGTGGAGAAATTACTTCAAGTGGGCTAATCCGTGGAGACATGCATTTCCTGTGTGCGCGCACATAAGTATCTGACCTCGGAGGTTGGGTAAAATATTGAATCATTGCAAAATACAAAAAAAAAAAAAAAGGAAGGAAAGAAGAAAGGAAAGGAAGGAAGGAAGGACGGAGGGAGGGAGGGAAGGAGGGAGGGGAGGGAGGGAAGGAGGGAGGGAAGGAGGGAGGGAGGGAGGGAGGGAAGGAGGGAAGGAGGGAGGGAAGGAGGGAGGGAGGGAAGGAGGGAGGGAAGGAGGGAGGGAGGGAGGGAGGGAGGGAGGGAGGGAGGGAGGGAGGGAGGGAGGGAGGGA
This sequence comes from Mus caroli, assembly GCF_978045245.1. Lineage (NCBI taxonomy): Eukaryota > Metazoa > Chordata > Mammalia > Rodentia > Muridae > Mus > Mus caroli. Next base: position 171,880,029 of record NW_028227257.1, read on the forward strand.
GGGAAGGAGGGAAGGAGGGAGGGAAGGAGGGAAGGAGGGAGGGAGGAAGGAAAAACAGAACAAGTCTCCAAACCCTAAACATTGGCATTTTGTCAGGTTTGCTCTCTTTCCTTTTAGTGCTCATCATCGCTAGTTGCCTGTCCACTCTTGAATGAAGGAAGGGGGTCAGAAAGAATACGAAGGGAAAGGGAGGAGAGAGGAGAATGAATAGGGATGGAGGAGAGACAGCAGGAAGCTCCCTCACACAGCCATTGCTGGCACGTTCCCTCATGTCAGCTCTTTCCTTCCCCTAGGCTTGAAGCCACTGCCTTGCCCTCAAGATGGTTGCTTTCCTCCTTTCCTGAAGCCGTGGAGCATCCCTGGCCCCACTAAAAGTATGTGCGGGTGAGGAGTCGTGTTTGGGATCTAGGGAGACCTGTGGCTAGCTCAGTGGGTAAACGGCCTTCTGTGCAAGCTAGGGCCCAGCATGCACGTAAAAGCTGAGCACAGCAGTGGGTTCCTGTCATCCCAGCACTGGGGCGAAGACTCAGGAGGATGCCAGGGCCTCACTGAGCAGCCAGTCTAGCTGAACTGGCAAGGTCCAGGTTCAGTGATGTACCTTGAAATATCAAGGAGTAAGTAGACATTGCTTAGGGAATACACTTGATCTTGACTTCTGACCTCCTCATGTGTGTTTACACCCCACCCAGACTCACATACAACACACATACACCAAACGAGTCATTTTAATTTATTTAATTTATTAAACATAGGGAACACAAAGGTAAGGCAGGAAGGCTGATCTTCTCCCTCCCCTTTCCCCTTTCTCCTCCCCCTCCCCCATGAGCACTCACAGTTAAAAAACAATGCAGGCCTGAGCCTTTGGACTCACTCAACCTATGTCCCCTGTCTGTCACCACTGTACTCACCCTGGTCTCTGCAACATCACCTGTCACACAATGTGGGGAAAGAACATTCTCTTCATTTCTGAGCACATCGAAACAGCTGCCAACGAGACACAATGTCAAGGAACTCTTAGTTGTCAACACTCAGGGGAAGGTATGTGACTGACTGTACAGTGGACAGAGACCCACATGTTGCCCAACACCCTTCCAGGACACAGGACAGCCTCCCCAGTAGAGATGGAACCCAGACTCAAGCGCCACTGCTGGCAAGGTGGAGGAGATACACCTCCATCCACTGTCAGCAGCCCAGGGCTACTGTGCTAAATCCAGAGCCAGCTGTGTTCCTGCAGTCTGGTTTTCCAGTTTTGCAAATTGGAGAGACTGTTCATTCAAAGAGATTGTGGCAGGTGGAGAGGGGTTACAGATATTTGGACCACAGTTCAGGCTCTAATGGCAGTCTCTCTGTCCAGTTGGGAAACCACTGTTTAGCTCAGTTCATAGATATCTCTGGAGGATATCACTGTCCACAGAAATGGTTTTGACTGTAGGAAACTGGTATGTCACTAGGACAAGCTTTAGATATGCCTGAGTGGGTACAGCCAGAAGAAAACATTATGAGTGGGTGACCACTAGCTCTTTATGTCACAGACCCAGCCCAGAACACACCCTGGAGGCAAGGACTTCCTGGTGCAGCTCCATCAGCATCTCCTCCACTCCCTCCCACCCAAGTTTTACAAACTGGGGAATGGAGTCCCACACCCTAACCCTTGTTAGCTATAGCTCCACAATGCTTTTTTATCTTTTATTCACATACCCTTTTTCTTTTCTTTCTTTGTATTTATTCACTTTATATCCAGATCAGCATCCCCACTCCTAGTCTCTCCCTCCCACAGTCCCTCCCCTCTCCCCTTTTCCCCCTCCCCTTCTCCTCTGATAGAATGGAGCCTCCTTCCCCCAGATATACCCCAACCCTGGTACTCAAGTCTCTGCAAAGCTAGGTGCTTCGTCTCCCATTGAGGCCAGACAAGACAATTGAGTTAGGAGAATGGACTGCACAGACAGGCAACAGCTTTACGGATGCCCCTGCTTCCTGTTGCTCGGGACCCACATGAAGATGGGGCTGTACATCTGCTACCTATGTTCGAGGTGGTGGGAGCTAGGTCTAGCCCATTACATACTCTTCTCTTAACTTCCAGTCTCTCCTATTTAAAGTTCTTCCAGACTGTACATGCCACACGACAGTGAGGGCACGGCCCCCGGCTCTCACGAGCAACTGTCATAAACTCTCAGAGTGAGTGGCTTAGTTAGTTAGTTTTCAGTCACCATGCTTCTTTTTAAAGGAGAGGTTTGTTTTTATGTGTATGTACGTATATCTGTATGGAGGTGCCCTTGGAGGCAGAAGGGAACATCAGTGCTCTCAGCTGCTGAGCCAGGTCCCCAGCCTCTGGTGACTGTTTTTAAAGATTAGTAGTCTCTGCTCTGTGCGGTCCCTGCCTCTGGCCAGACCACTGGGGACACATGAGCTCACCCAACACCCATGTCCTTTATTCTCCACACATCCTCTGACTAGCATAACTCTCTGTGCAAGATCCTGAAGAGTCTTTGAAAGAGCAGTTTCTAAAGTACTGTACATGAGTGGCCACGATGCCCCCCCCCCACAGGAAGCGCTTAACAGATGTCAGCGACCCCAGTGTGCTAACCAGCCTCGCCACACGTGCCAGGGAAGCCTGTCACCCCTGTCCTAGCTGGCTTACCCTCCACCCATGCAGCAGTTTTCAGTTTCTATTACTTTGCTGCAGTCCAGAGAGCTGCTTCTACCTCTCCCTCCCCTGTTCCCCTCTCCCTCCCGCTTCCCTACACTGTTAGCTTGTGACTGACACAAATCTGATTGTCCTTGTCATTCTGTCATTTTTCAAATGTCACCAAAGCCTTTAGGTTTTTTTTTCTCTCTCTCTCTTTCACTGTTATTTATCCCCTTGGCACACATAGTTAAGAATTAAGCAAGAAGAGATGTATATCTCCTTTTGTGTAAATTAAAATATACAAACAAGGCCAGGGAGTCACACGTCTTTTGAACTCAGAGGGGAATGGATGTCAGCAAACTGCTGGAAGCAAGCCATTATGACTCAGAGCGTGATCATATATGAAACCATGTTTCTCTACCAGGCCTGTTCTTTCAGTGGGCAAATCTCCCTGAGCAGAAATCACAGCCATACCATGTCACTAGCAGCAGCAGGTAGGGGTTGGGGGGAGGACTGGATTTTTGTCATTTAGAAGTCACAGTCTGCTCTTATATAATGACAGATTTACCAGCCCTCAGTAGCCGGCACATTAGCATTAATTGGGGAGGGCGTACTTTGATTTTGCAAAACTTCTTTATTTATGGGCCTTGCTGCTTTCACAGCATACCCAATTCATGCCACAGGTGGGTGTCTTTTACAACTCAAAACCAGAGAAGATCAGAACATTTAAAACGAGATGGAATAATACAAACATGCATACATATATACAAACATTCATACATACATACATACATACATACATTCTCGGGAAGGTATGCCACTCAGTGTAATTTCTTTCTAAGGCTACATTTAGACACACTGATGGAAGAACGATTCTTATAAGCCTAGAGAGTGGGAAAGTATAATTTGGATTTTTCGGTAACCACCATTGTCCCTCCAAGGACTAAGATCACAAAACTGCCCTTTACCAAATACCCAGCATGGACAGAAAGCCACATCATCGTAGCTTCCTGTCCTCTCCTCGAGGCACGACTTAAACAAGGAATTTGTAGTCAGGACTGACAAGAAAGACTTCTTTGGAAAACAGTGGAAAACACAATAAAATGAACAGAACATGGTCACTGATCAGTCAACGCTTGGCATTAAATGGCTCCGGGTATTTTGCTCATTAAAAACACGATTCTTGGCTGAGTTATTTTTGTAGGATTTATTCTGTCAAGTGCTTCGGGAGCATCTAGGTGGCAAAAGTCCCGAAGAAGCTGAAAAACAAAACCTAGAAACCTTTGTCAGCAAGATTGCCTGCAATGCTCTGAGTGTGTGTGTGTGTGTGTGTGTGTGTCTGTGTTTGTCTGTGTGTGTGTGGTATATGTATGTGCTTCGTGTCTGTGTGCTGGTGGGTGCATGTTAGCATATGTGCATGTACTTATGGAAGCCAGCCGTCAATTCTGGGTGCCTTCCTCGAGAGTTCCCCACCTCTCACTAGCCTGCAGCTCACCCCTTAGCTCATGAGTGAGCCCCAGGGTTCCTCCTGAGAAACCTTTGACAAGACAAGCTGAGATTACAGACGTGCATCACTACACCTGGCTGTGTGTGTGTGTGTATTCGTTAGTGCCATGGTACAGACTTAAACGTAAGTCCCCACATTCTCTCCAGCACCTGAGCCCCAGCCTCATGAGCAGATGTGACTTAGTTGTTCTTATGGTGGGAAGTGGTGGCATTCACTCAATATGGTAAGTGGGATTACAAAGTCTGCTGGAATTCTTGACTTCGGTGTGGAAGGAGCCACGGAGAGGACAAAATTCCCTCCATCCCCGCCCTCTGCCTCCTATTAATTTTCTGCAGAAATAACATTAACCAAGATTCAGATGTGGGTTTTTTTTTCTATTTCTAACTTGAATTGTCAATTATCTCCTGCATCCCCGTTTTTTGTATCTTTTAAAAGGGATTTTGAACACCCTTGCATGGCATTTAATTTTAAATGTTCTTACATGGTATTTAAAATGAATGCAGATTCTTTAGTCTTCACAGAACACTTAGTGGGGCCCAGAGGTGTGAGGACGGGCGATATCTTTATTTACCAAATGTGTTTTCTTTCTATTTCCATGGTTTTCATTTCCCCCACACTTCGCTTGGAATGACATCATCTCTTATCTATCTGGGGATAAAACGTGATTACCTTTTTGTTCAGAACCCACTAAACTAATACAGTTTTTCAGTTTGTTGCTAAGCAACTGAGAGCTGCGTTACCTAGAAGCAGCCGATTCCACTCGGTTCCTTGTTCCCTTTTTGATAATTGACCACAGAGAGTTTCCCCGGTACGGAAGAAGAACTATAATCAAGAGACTTGCAGAACAACAACAAAAATTGACTGTCTTGAGTTGTTATTTTAAAAAAAAGTACGTTTATATTAAATTCTGGTATATTCGTACAGTGACACAGAAGCAAGGACAACAATCAGGCATGGTAGAGCACATCCAGAAACATATCAGGCATGGTGGTTTCTTCCTGTAAGTTCATCTCTCAGGAGGCTGAGGCAGGAGGACTGCTGTGAGTTGGAGGCCAGTGAGGACCGCAGAGACACCAGGAATTAAACAGTACAGATTATGTGTATACTAGTTACATTTCTGTTGCTGAGATTAAAATACCAAAAGCCAAAAGCAATTTATAGATGAAGAATGTTATTTGGGCTTAAAGTTCCAGAGGAGTAAAATCCAATCATGGCGGGGAGGTGTGGCAGCAAACAGCGCGAACTGTGGCAGAAGCAGAAGGCTGAGAGATTACGTCTTCAGCTAAAAAAGCAGCCAGGGCAACCGAACGGTCATGGACAACGTGGACTGAGGCTCTAGACTTCCAAACCCCACCCACCCAGTGACACACTTCCTCCAGCAAGGCTCTGCCTCCTAAAGGCGCTACTACGCCGCCTGCCACCCCACAGCGCCGCCAACTGGGACCAGGTGTTCAAATACCTCAACTTTGGAGGACTTTTCTCTGTCCAAACCTCCTAGATCTGTTACATTTTGTTTAAAAACTCCAGAAAAGATAAGTCTAGGAGTAGAGAGATGCCTCGGTAGTTAAGAACTCTGGGTGAGCTGGGCAGTGGTAGCGCACGCCTTTAATCCCAGCACTTGGGAGGCCGAGGCAAGCAGAGTTCAAGGCCAGCCTGGTCTACAGAGTGCGTTCCAGGACAGCCAGGTCTACACAGAGAAACCTCGAAAACAACAACAACAATATCCCTGGCTGTTCTTTGTTCTTGCAGAAAGGCAGAGTTTGACTCCCAGCATTTACACGGTTGCTTACTGTCATCTGTAACTCCAGTGTCACAGGATGTGATGCCTATTTTTGGTCTCTGGGGGCACCAAGTATGCACATGGTGCACACCCATACATGCAGCAAAACACCCATACACATGGTATAAAAATAATAGTTTATAAAAATTTTAAAGTATAGCTGATAAGGAAACAATATAGGGAGAGTCTGGGAGTGAAGGTAGGACTAGTCTGAGGAGAGGGGGATGATGGGAACCCTTCCCTCTTTATATCTCCACAGTGTAAAAGATGCATACAAAAGCTGGGCGTGGTGGCACACGCCTTTAATCCCAGCACTCGGGAGGCAGAGGCAGATGGATTTCTGAGTTCGAGGCCAGCCTGGTCTACAGAGTGAGTTCCAGGACAGCCAGGGCTAAACAGAGAAACCCTGTCTTGAAAAACAAAAAACAAACAAAACGAAACAACAAAAACAGATGCATATAAGATGCCCTTTCAGGGTTCTTTTTTTTTATTATTATTATTATAAGCAAATTACCATTTCAACCAAGAAACCAAAACCTTTAGTGTATATCATATTCGATTAAATTATGTCTGAGTAATATTACTTTCTGGGCTAGGAATACCATTATTTCTGTTGAGAACTATTTTTTTAAAACAGCAGCAAGAAATTCATGTCACATAAGTGAGATGTAATTTCTTCCTTTTTTCGTTTGTTTTTCTTTTCTTTTTTTTTTTCTTTTTGACGGGGTTGCTCTGTGTATGCTTGGCTGTCCTGGACTCACCCACTCTGTGCCAGACTGGCCTCAAGCTCACAAAGATTTCTGTCCCCGCCTCCTGAGTGCGGGGATTAAAGGTGTGTGTCACCACTGCCCAGTGTGTGACTTCTTTCTTTTCTTTTTAAAGATTTATTTCATGTATGTGAGTACACTGTAGCTGCCTGCAGACACACCAGAAGAGAGCCTTGGATCCCATTCCAGATGGTTGTGAGCTACCATGTGGTTGCTGAGATTTGAACTCAGGACCTCTGGAAGAGAAGTTGGTGCTCTTAACCTCTGAGCCATCTCTCCAGCATTAAGTCCTAGGTTAGGTACCCAGCACAACAGGAAAATATTAATTCTGAGACCAACAAGTATTACCTTGGACCATGTTGCAAGACCCAGGCATCACTTGCAGACATTGTCTCCCAGGATTATGCGGTTTTTATATATTGAGATGATTTATCCTCAACAGATATTTTTTGTTGTTAGCTTTCTGGGAAGCAAGACAGATGGGGTTCCATAGTTTCAATCGGCAAAGTGGGTGGGTGCTTAGGAAGCCAGGAGTTGTGACACCATCTGAATTTCCAGGACAGTGACTTAAAACGGCAACAAGTGGGCAAATGGCCAATATTCTCTCCGACCTAATAGCAGGAAAAGGTGTGGCCTTCTTCACCCGGGAAACGCTACAGAGCACCTTCCCAGCGGGAGTATTTTGAAACTGAAGTGAAACAGGAAAATTTCAGCCAATCCCAGGAGGATTTTCAAGGTACCAAGGAAAACTGAAGAAGCCCCCCTCCAACCCCCCCACCCCCGTTAAGCCTGATTTCCCGTTAAAAACACAGTATGTATCAACTTGTAACACTGTAAGAATGTTTTAAATTCTTGCTTCTTAATCATCAAAGGTTTGCATTGCAACAGGTCTATTCAGAAAGCAAGAAGTGCTGGCAAGTCCACCCATCATTCTGAAGCAGTTAGGCTGCCAAGTGATGTGTCAAGTCCCCAACCACTGCAGTAGTGGCTTGAAGAAGAATCCCCACTCCGAGAAAGCTGGAAAAAGAAAAAGAAAAAAGGAAAGACAACCAGTCTTCTCAAACTTGGCTGTCTCATACAGGAGAAGGCTGAGACGAGAGTGAGCAGAAAACCCAAGGCTGATGAGCCTTCCCACGGAGGAATCTCTGCAAAGCGGAGAAGAGTCACACACTGCACTTGCTCCAGCCTCCCGGTCCTCCCACATGGCAGCCGTAGAGAGGACAAACAGAACTGACGGATCAAAGAACTCCATTTCCCAACTCCTGGTTCCCGGTTGATTCTCTTCGCCAGGTTCCCGGTCATGCTGTTAGGGAACATGTCCTTTGGAAGCATAAAGACTTAATAACATCACAGAACCCACCCAGGAAAATGTCTCTACGTCTGAAGAGTGAGCCCTAAAGCCATCTGTAGTTTGCAGTGAGTCCATGGGTTTGACAAAACGCAGAATTTGAACAGGGAGGTTAAGAAAATGGCGGGCCTACTCTCCGCCTTCCACAAATAGAAATGCAGTTTTGACATCAGGGTTTGACAATAAAGACCTTGACCTGTGGACACAGCAAAGCCTTCCTGTGTCTTGGTGCTTTACTGATTTCATTCCTTATGATGAGAGGAGATAATCAGATAATTATAGTACACAGATAGATTTGGTCCATTTCTCTAATGTGTTGGCTTCCCAGCAAGAGGTTTGAAGCATGCCACATTTCCATTCGAGGAAGGCTCAGGCGCATGTGCAGAATTTTTCGTATTTGTTGATTTATTTTAATAGAAACACCTGAGCTGAATCAACTCAGAGTCCCACGACAGTTCATTCTGTCCATCGTGTGCGCCGTATTGTTCTGTTTTGTATTCCTTTTCTTACTTAGGTGTAGACTATTATTGCTGGGAATAATAAGGGCCTGTCAAACAATTATTTCCTATTTATTCTCATGGTGGAGTTAAAACTGTATAGAAGGATCCAAATAATTAACCCGATGCAAAAAGATGTAATTCTAGGGAAGCTATAGGTAGGAAAAGTGCTGGATGCTCTATTTTGCCTGAAGCTGGGATTTTTTTTAATTTATTTTTTAATTGGTCATTGTATATGGGCATTGTATGCATCACTGTGTTTCATAAGTACATTTTCATAAAGTATGCATCTTATGTATGTATGGGACATCTCATCTCATCTTCTGCTGACCTCTTTCTGAGATTTATCCCATTGCTCTCCTGTCTCAGGTCTCTAGACCTTGGTGGAACTGTGCCACCCGGCAGCTTTCCTGGTCTGCAGACTACAGGTGGAAGATTGAGGGGCCTTCCAGACTCCATGATAGGAAGACAGGGGAGAGGGGCTGGAGAGATGGCTCAATGGTTAAGAGCACTGGCTGCTCTTTCAGAAGACCCAGGTTCAATTCCTAACACCCACATAGCAGCTTCTGCTTGTAACTCCAATACCAGGAGATCTGGCACCCTCACAAAGACATGCATGCAGTCAAAATACCAATTCACATACAATAAAAATAAATCATTAAATTAAAAAAATAAATAGGGGGAGGGTGAGAGAGAAGGGAGAGGGAGAGGGGAGAAGGAGAGGGAGAGGGAGAGGGGAGAGGGAGAGGGGAGAGGGAGAGGGAGAGGGAGAGGGAGAGGGAGAGGGAGAGGGAGAGGGAGAGGGAGAGGGAGAGGGAGAGGGAGAGGGAGAGGGAGAGGGAGAGGGAGACACAAGGGAGAAATGATCACCAGTTTTCTAATCAGCCCATCCTTGTGTGTGTAGGTATGAAGGTGTGTGTGTGTGTGAGAGAGTGTGTGTGTCTGCATGTGAGTGTATTTTGTTTGTGTGTGCTTATGTGTGTTTGTGTGAGAGGAGGCAGGGGTACAGTTTGGGTGTCTTTCTCTCCTGCTCCTTCCTTTATTCCACCATTTTGTGTGGTATCTCTTATAGCCATTGGTAGCCTCAAATACTCATTGTAGCCAAAGATGACCGGAGACACCTGATACTCCTGCCCCTATCCCTCAGCTGTTGGGATAACAGGTTCGATGTGGTCCTGTGGATGGAATCAAGAGTTTTCTGCAAGCTGGGTGTTTACCCAACCAACTGAGATAAAGTCATCCTCCTGCTCACTCCCTCCGCTTTAAATCCTGTTTATCTGAGTGCTGCAGAATGCATTTCCTGGTTTCTCTTGCAGCTTAACATGGCCACGTGACTAAGCTGTGGCCAGTAAGATATAAATGAATGTGCCGAGTAGGACTTTCTTGAAACATTTTTCTTGAAAAGAGCAGGCTACGGGTAAGAGCCCCTTTCCCCCCTTTTCTGTGTTTTTGAGTTTTGTTTCATTGTTTGTTTGTTTGTTTGTTTTACTTTCTCTACAATGTGATGTCTAGAGCCCCAGCAGCTGTTTTGGACTATGAGGTGTCCTTGGAAACAAAATCCAGGTATGCACTGACAATGTCAGTCGGCGAGCACCGCCTCCTTGCTTGTGCTACCGAGCAGCAGCAAAGGATGGTTACAGGAAAGCAAACATCCACATTGCTTAGTTGTCACTTTGCAGTTCTCTGCTGCCTGTGACTAAAGCTCAATTTCAACTACCCAAGGGATCTGCTCCTGTTGCCTTCTAACCCAAGGTGAGTGCTAGTGGCTTACCGTTTGCAATGAATTCCCGTGTCACATAATGAGAAAGGGCAGCTTTTAACTCTCTGAATTTTTCTCCCACTCGCTCCCGTGGTCCTCATGAGGAAGGCCATAGGCATCCTCTGACATCCTTCTCTTGCCTGATGCTTTTTGAAACCTAAGAGGAATCACTTTTGCCTATGGTGATGGTGAGGTTCAGCTACTTTCTTGTGCTCCAGTTCATTCTAAACACAAGCTTCCCATTGTCCCCATTCCCTTGTCCCCTTTACTCAGAAAGGAAGTCACATGCTATCAATTCTTTAGGGGCTTATAAAAACTTTAATGATAGGATTGGGGTACTCGAGTATCTCCCCACATACCTTGGAGGTTTGGCTGGCTTAAGGTCTTACCACCCCTGCAAAGGATCTGTTGGCAGTTCGTAGCTGCTGGGGCAGAAAGAACATTTCTTCTTTGGGTGGCGGGGCAGTGTTGGGAGTTAGTTATCCATTGGTAGGTTACCCAAGTTCTAGTAAATGGCTTATATGTGTGCATATATGTGTTTATATAGGCACATATAAGCAGCACTGGTTTGAGTTAGTAGGTTTTCAATTCTAATTTTAGTTCAATTTCTTTTTATGTATATGAGTATTTTGCCTGAGTGTATGTGTGTGAACTATGCATGTGCCCTCAGAGGCCAGAAAGAATGTCAGAGTCCTTGAAATTAGAGTTACAGATGGCTGTGAACCACCCTGTACGTGTGATGGGAATTGAACCTTGATCCTAGAAAGAGTAGCCAGAGCTCTTAACAATGGAGCCATCTCTAACAAGCAGCAATTTATTTTATTATTTATTTATTTATTTATATGAAATATACTACAGCTGTCTTCAGACACACCAGAAGAGGGCCTCCGATCCCATTACAGATGGTTGTGAACTCAGGACCTCTGGATAAAACAGTCAGTGCTGTTAACTGCTGAGCCCCAAAGCTGGCAGCTTTTTAAAAAAGCAACTAATGAGACAGCTCGGCGAGCACTGGCTGCTCTTGCAAAAGACCTGGGTTCAGTGTTCAGCAGAGGCACAGCAACTCACAGTCATCTGCAACTCCCGTTCTAGGGGACTCCATGCCAGATTCTGGCCTCTACGCTGCAGTGCACTACCAGATGGCTCAGTGAAGTCAAGATACTGCTGCCACACTGACAACCTTTGGACTGGATGGGAGAAGGAAAGAACTGACCCTCTCAATTTGTCCTCTGAACTCCACATACAAACTACATGTAGGAATATGCACACATGCAAAATAAGTAAATAAATGTAATAGCAAAACAGACTGAATAGGTCAGGTAAGAATATTTAGCTGGCACGTAGAAAGCCTTAGGTCCAATCCTCAGTTCAACAACAGGCAAACAGGTAAAGATGCTGGATAAATGTTTTTGACCCATGCCACACACACCATTTGACCTTTAAACGACATACATTGATACCAATATTAGTGTCCTTTGAACAAAAAAAAAAAATGAAAAGGAGGTTCAGCGAAGACTAATACCACAGAGAAGAGTCACCAACCAGAAGCAACGGCACTAGACTTATAACTGGATTTTCTGGTTTATTTCACAGTATTCTTTGAGGTGAATTTGGAAACTTATTTTGGCTGCGTAATTATGTAAGAACAACCAGACCAGAATCGAAGGCTGTTTGTACCTCAGTAACATTAAAATGTAAACGATTTACATCACAAACAGGAAGCCGCCGACATATTTTCTTTAGAAGTTACACAAAGTTCCTTGGCCATCAGTCACACCAATGACTCAAACCCACATGTCATGAAATAGTGGATAATTCAAGCCAGTAAACATCTATATCCTTTGGTGTCTGGCTAGACTGCACTATAACCCTTGAGGGAAAAGCATTAACTTACAATGTGCAGAGGTATTTTTTATAATGAAAAGTAAATTTTTACAAATTAAAGTTCTGAATGAAATAACTGATGGCAATATAATCAGAATGGGCTCCACTATAATTACAACTCGTCAGAGAAAGCTCAGAATATAACTAACTGCCGTGTAGGTGCTGATGGGACACTGGGAGGTTTGTCTTTGTTCATTTGCTTGTTTGTTTGTTTGTTTTTGCTAGTAACATTGCCAGTGTGTCTTGTATTCTAGACTGTGGCTGCTTTTCCCCCATTTAATATCATGTTTCAGTTTTCTGTGTGGAAACCTTCTTACAGCTTCTCGAATGCTGTGTCTGCTGTAATTTACTCCAGTACTTGGCCTGCGAGGGGGAGCTTTTCCATTATTTCCTTGATTTGAAAGAGCACCGGAAGTAATGATGCCTGCTTTTGCTAAGCACACATCCCCAACACAGAATGCCCAGCTTTGACATCAGAAAATATGTTTGAGATTTGTTTTATGTTTTTGGTTTTTGTTTTGTTTGGGGTTTTTTTTTGTTTGTTTGTTTTGTTTGTTTGTTTTTTCGAGACAGGGTTTCTCTGTATAGTCCTGGCTGTCCTGGAATTCACTGTGTAGACCAGGCTGGCCTCGAACTCAGAAATCCGCTTGCCTCTGCCTCCCAAGTGCTGGGATTAAAGGTGTGCGCCACCACCGCCCGGCATTTGAGATTTGTAACGCAGCACATAATAATATCCCTTATCACAGAGTCCCAAGTCTGTCTAGAGTTTAGAATTTGCCCAAGCAGCCTTCTTCGGGGTCCTATGGGATAAACAGCATCTCTTGGACCCAGCTCTCAGACACCCCCACTGGAGAGCTTGTTACTTAGCTAGCGAAGGAAGTCCCGAGGCCCTTTTAAATCTGTGTCCCAGTCCTCAGAGAACAGGTCTGGGTTGCCTTCCTTAAACCCAAGGCTCTTCCATTCCTGTCCCTCAAGCAGAAGAGCAAAAACTCCTATGACCCCACCCTAAGCCTGCAACCAGAGGCTGCGGCCATCAGACTACCCCTGAGGCTACTCACAAGCTTTTGTTTATAAGCCTTTCAAGAACAGTAATATGCAGGGAGCTTCCTTTTGCCTTCCTTCCCGGGAGAGGGCGCCTTCTTACTTTAACAGAGTCAGATTGAGTTGAGCTATTTGCTAAGTGGTCCCCAAACCCTAAGGAAATTACTAGTTCTGGTTTTTGTTTTTTTTTGTGTTTTGTTTTTAAGACTGGGGTGGGGTTAGAGGTGAGGATGGGGGTCAGGTTGATGGAAGCATGAGTGTAAGCTCTTTGTGTGTGTGGGGGGGGTTGTTTGCGCGAGCACACGTGCACATGCATGTGGTGGGGATTAGAGATGGATGAGAGGCACTGTTCCCTTGCATGCAAGGGAGGTGGTGATGAGGGATGGACACGGTGGGCTCCAGCAGAGGAAGGGGCCATTTGGAAGCTGAGTTCTCATCAAGGATCTTGAATTCACCAGCTGGTTTGGAATCTGAATGGAGAAGTGGACATTGAAGGAGTTTTTTTTTTTTTTCTACACAGGACTTGGGGGAGGCAGTCTCACATTTGGGGAGGTGACATCCTTTTGGAGATTCATGACCTTAGTTAGACTGAAATGAATGGAACCTAACTGGGTGTGCTGTCTGAAATATTTGTATCTCTTGTTCTTAGTCTTGTGTTTTTCTAGGTTCGTAATATTCTTTCTCAAGTTGTGAAGAGAATCTGTCATTTTAAAAATAGACTGAAAGCCACAGGCTTCGTCAATGCTGTGCTCCAAGAGATGACTAAGTTTATCTGTGCTGACTCTTGGAAGGAGACATCAAGGAGTAACTTTTGTTGTGGTCCTGAGGAAGCTGGGCAAGGGGCAGGTGACTGGTCTGATACAACCCTGGAAAGTTTCAAGATTAGGAGTGACTTTGTCCCAACAGCTCAAGAGGAAGGAGCTGACTCAATGGATAGCAGATCCTAGCAGACTAGAGATCGGGACAAGTTAGCAATGCAAGACAAGGCTGGGAGTCCCAGATACTCAGGAGGCCGAGTGTACTCGGAGGATTATGCGTTTAGAGGCCAGATTGATCAACCCCGTCTCAAAATATAATTTTAAAACAGGGATTGGGTGTGGACATGTAGTTGCGGGGATAGGAGTGTGGGTTGTCCCATAGAAACTTTCTGTTGAGTCCTGCCTTGAACTGTCACGTGCCCCACCATTGTCCAGTACTGTCACTAAGAACAACAGAGCAGCTTGAAACCTTCCACTCAGTAAAGGAGTGTGGGCTGAGCAGCAGCTCAGGCTGTGAACTGCTTACATTGCAAACTTAAAGGTCTGAGCCGGATGCTCGGACATTGTAAGTCACAGCTAGAATGTTCTGAAAGTAAATGCCTTGCGGCATGGACTCTCAGTCGGCTGGGTTCTGGTGCTTCTCTATCTAATTCAAAGTGTTGAGGGATGTTTTCTCTGGGGTCTGTGTTTACCTGGCTATTCCCATAGCAAATTCAGTGGCAATGAATGGACTTTTAGGAGCCCAGAGAGGAGGAAACATGAAGTCTAGGCAGTTAAACAATTAGAGAAAAATGGTTTGAGCTGCCTTCTAGAGGATGTACAAACACAGGTTTATTTTCTATTTTAATTGTGTGCGTTTTCTCACGTGTGTGTGTGTGTCCATGAGAACATATGGAGGCCAAAAGAGGGTGGCAGAGCCCCTGGCTGGAGTTACGGAGATTGTGAACCACTTCAAGATGGCGTTAGGAACTGAATTCTGGTCCTCAAGAGTCGCACGCATTCTTACCACTGCGGCAACCCTATACTGTACGGTATTTGCAAAGCTGTCCTTAGGCAGATCTTTCCCTTTCACCTGTTTTACTGTCTTTAAATGTGCACCGCCCATGTGTTCTGGACTCTGAATCTTCACTGGGTGCACTGTTGCTGACCCTTCCGTGACAAAGTGAGATCCGCCCTCGCTTTGCCTCCTGAGATATCGTTCATTCCTCATCATAAAACTTTCCCCAGGGCCTTAATGTACTCTTTCCTAACCCTTGGTGACAGCTCTCTATTGGCAGAGCTGACACATAGCCTACCCTTGACACGGCCTCTCAGGCCTCTGATGGACCCTGACGTGCCTAGTACCACTCTCTGTTCCTCTGACTCTGCAGCAGTAAGACATAGGGTAACAGAAGCTTTAAGGGTGGTCTATAGAAGAGACAGTGCCCGGAAGTCCTTCGAAAGTGTCCTCTGCTTGTCCTGTCCTAAGGGAGGCTCTGGTAATTTTCCTGCCAGACTCAGGGCTCCTGTGGTCAGCTTTTGTCTCTGTGTTACCTCTCCTCAAATTATCTCAGCAAGTTTTGCAGGAAGCAATTGCATCACAATGAAGCCAGATTGTCCCCTCAAGCAAAACTGATGTCCCCAGAGCCAGCAGAACCCTGTAGAACCAGACCTGAGATAAGGATTAAGCAGAAAACAGCTTGGCCAAGACTTCTTCTCCATTATACTCTGGGTCCCTGCTTCTCCCCCCTCTTCAACAGCCATAGGTATTATCAAAAACCCAAGGAAAGGGCCACCCCTCTTGCCAGAAGGGCCGTCTGACTCATTCCTTTTTCTTCTTCTCCACCCCCCCCCCCCCCCAACTCCACTGTGACCAAATAAGGTCAACTACTTCATCAGTACCTCAGAGTCAAGACTCCTGCCTGGAACCAGCAAAACAGGAATGTGGACTAAAGAATGTTCGAGTTAGTTTTCTCTGGATGCAGCCGTCCTTACTCAGAAGAAATAACCTAGAAAAATGACAAGTTAATGGAAAGACATTTTCTTCTGTAGTTAAAAAGACAATAAAAATTAGATAAATAATTAAAACAAAAGAAAGTCTAGAAAAAATCAAGTGAGAATTGGCCACAGGAAATTTAACATGCTTTAATAGATATATTGATTTAGGTTTTACATTTTAATATTTTCATGTTCATAATGCCCGCCCGTTAATCTTGTCAACTTGTTGGAATTTAGAGTCATGTGGACACAAACCTAAGCGTATGCTGGGAGGAATTTTCTAGACTAGGGAGACTGAGACAGAGAAGACACACCCCAACATTGCTTAAACTGGGCTCTTAGAGCAAAAAAGGCAAAAGACTGTTAAGCAGCAGCATTGTTCTCCTGAGTCCCTACTGTGGACACCACGTGACCAGCTGCCGCGTGCTCCTGCGCCATCACCTCCCTGGGACAGCGCCCTGGAGCTGAGAGCTGGGAGAAGCCCGCCCTTCCTTAACTAGAGCCATGTGACCAGCTGCCGCGTGCTGATGCGCCATAAGCTCCTTAGTAAACTCCCAGGGACCGGTGCCCTAGAGCTGGGAGCTGGGGGCTGGAAGCTGACGGAAGCCTTTCCTCCAGCCAACCAAACAGCCTGTCTGCCTGCCTGCCTTAGCTATTGTCACTGCAGCAAGGAAAGTGACCAGTGCAGTACTCTAAACTTGAGTTTTAAAATGGTTTGGAAATGGAACTGTGAAGAAATTAGTAATAATGACGCTGAACTAAAACTAAAATCATATTTTTTTTCCTCTTCTCACTTCTCATTTTACAAATTGGATCACAGAATATTAAGTAAAAGAGGAAATCTTGTAATTCCATTATTCCATTAAATAGACTGAAACAAAACTAAAATGGATAATTTAATTTTCACTTGTTTTCATCTAATCCCGATCAGACCCATAAAATATTTTACACTCATAATCTCCATCAGAATTTTGAGTTGTTCACCCCCCCCCCCCCCGTGTTTGATTTGGGAGAACTAGCCACGAGGGGGCCTTGTGGGCAGCCACGTGCACTGCCTTGACCCTGTCATTACAGGAAGAAAGGCTGAGATACTTGCAAGCAGTGTTTTCTACAGCAGACCAAAGAGATCTTCCCTAATTTTTCTGTTCTCCTTCGTGCCATCTTCTTATACAGTACCTGGCCGACAGGAAGAACAGATGTGAACACTTGTTGACAATACCTGAGTGAAAATCAAAGCTGAGCTTATATGTCGTCATCTATCTGGTCCATTTGTTAGCCAAGTGCCTGCCTGATCGTATCTCCCCAAACCAGGTGTGGGTAAAATGTGGCTAAGAATTCTGCTAACTGAGCCACATCTCCAGCCTGACGATTGCTTTCTACGCAGTCATGATTTATCAACCCGCAGAACAACCAGAATTAAAGACATCAACACCAAGTGTTATCCTAACAGATTCCATTCATCGACTGACCAATATTTCATGAATTTCATACAGAAAACTAGCATGGACTGTATTCTCAGTATCTATTTAAAGATATTCCTGTTATAAAGATGTATCAGAACTTATACAAGGTCAAACAACAAAAGCGCCTACTTTATCCATTCAGAAGGGGCCTGCTCGATAATTTCTTAAATGTGCCTATGTCGTTGTCCCGCTCAGCATTGTCCGTTGGGTGTTAAGCACATCACTACACTATTCAACAGGGGCCCAGCTCTGTGTAATGGCTTGTTTCCTGTGCACCGATAAATGTATTGCTTTTTAACAACATGTTGTGGCCTTAGAGAGTTCCAGCTTCAACAATGTACGTTGTGTTTATCCCCCGTGCCCCCATGTAGACAGCAGGAATGGGATCAATAAAGGAAAAGCATAATGGCTTTCCCTGCTTTATTTTAGTAGGTTATCTGATACTGTTTGCTGTTTTAGTCTTAGTCAATATTGGTGTCTCTGGGGGAGGTGGTGGGGACAGTGACTCTCCCCTCAACTCATTTCCTTTCAATGTTAAGCATAAAGCCAGTCAAGACAAAGGACACGCGGCGCTGGGGATTTAAAAGCAGTCCTTGAACCAATGACAGCTCACTAGTTTCTGTCACAGTGATGCTCTTTGCCCTTCCTGGGACTATGCTTGACTCTGTCCCACAAGCGTGTGTCCCCGAGTGTGAGGAAAGCAGGGTCAGTTTCTACAGAGGGCAACATGGCCACATCCCTTAGCTGAGGCTTTGCGGTGTCTCGAGAACAGCTCAGGAACAGGTTTGAAAGGTCAGCACAGCAAAGTCCGCTGTAGTAGCAAACATCCAAAGCAGACTAGAGTCCGGATCTCTCATGTTGTAGTAAGGAACTGGGGGTGGGGGTACCGTGCATCTCCCCTCCTCATCTCTGTAAGCTTGCACTCCTACCTTCCCCTTCTGGCTGGATTTGCACAAGCGTTGATTCTCCACCTGAAATTAGAGAGACAGAGATTCCACACAGAATAGTTGCTTTCACATCGTGTTTCCTGGGGCTTCTAAGCTTTTTTTCTGGGCTTACTAAGCCAGACTGCCACCATTATAAGGACACTGGTGTCTAAGCCAGCCAAGTGTCTTCATCAATTAAAACTGCAACTGTTCGCCAGGAAGCAGCAGCAACATTTTTTTTTTTCCGAGACAGGGTTTCTCTGTGTAGCCCTGGCTATCCTGGAACTCACTTTATAGACCAGGCTGGCCTCAAATTTAGAAATCCGCCTGCCTCTGCCTCCCGAGTGCTGGGATTAAAGCGTGTGCCACTACCGCCAGGCAACAGCAGCATTTTTGCTGTGATCTCTGTCATTGTCTGGGTCCAAACTTTGTGTACAGGGAGGTTGCGGCACAAATAAATAGACATTTGATAACCATAAAACTCCTTGTTCTATTATGGCTCTGAACCTGGCCCAGTGTGTAATGAAATAGGAAAAAGTTGGGTCACCTCGTTTAAATATTATTCTAATTTAAATATTAAGTAAACAGACCTTGAGCAGGCAATTCCATATCACTCTCATTGTTAGAATGTCAAAATTGGTGTAAAATATATAGGGCTTTGGGGTATTCTGTTTTCTGTCACTGAAAAAAAATGTCACGTGTTGAAAGCCATTTACAGTTTGCGATATGTATTTATAATGATGTAAGATTACCCCCCCCACACACACACACACACCACTACCAAATGCGTGTGTGGTGTTAGCCTGTCATTGCTGTGACTCCACTTGACAAAAGCGACCTGAGTTGACAGGGATTTATCTTGGCTCCGGTTTTAGGGCACCATCAATCATGGTGAGGAAAGCTTGGAAACAGGACCGGCTCACGCCTGTGGAGGCTGGAGTGTGAGGTGGCTTCCTTACAAATCAGGAGTCCAAGAAGCAGCGGTAGAACGGGGACTGAACCAGCACTAGGCGATAACCCAACCCACAGCCCCCATCCCCAGCAAGTCACGGGGCCCATCTTTAAGATTCCACAGCCCTTGAAGTAGGCATTACAAGCTGAGGACTGGGTATTCAAACAGGGGAGCCTGTGTAGGGCATTTCCGACAACTGTAAGTGCAGTTTGAAAGGATGAGGAGTATAATATGTGTGCTGAGTGGCTAAGGGAGAGCTGCCTGGGGCTGACTAACAAGCGTAGCTCTCCGGGTTGTTTGACTTGGCACGCTGTGGGATCCTTCAGGGTAACCATTGCCCTTCCTTGCTCGTTTCCCAGATGTGAAGAGAAGAAGGGAGGGTGTCATTTCCCTGGTGGTCCATTTTTTAACAAAAGCGCTTCCAGGTTTCTAAGGTTTTCATTCCTCAAGCTAAAGGTGACTTGGTAAGTGTGGGCCAGCCATCTTCTCTCTGTGTGAGACAGACATGCCACGCATCGATTCTTACTCAAAACTGAAATGATTTTCATTCATTGAAAGATGAAAATTCAGCACCCAGGCCCTGGGACAAAGAAATTTATTTTCATTTGCTTTTAACAAAATCTTACCTCGCCTTATCCGTGCTAGATTGCTGGTGAATTTTAAGCAGAGTAAAATATAGATTCCTTTACAACCTCCTTCTGGGGTACTTCTAGATGAACGCTTCTTAGCCTGATGTTTATGGACTCCATCAAGGGAACATACTTTCCCTCACAAATGGCGTAAAACAGATTTTGAGTTCTCTGAATGGAGTTACAAACGATTCCACGTATAAATCAATACATGTAATATTTTCACCTGGGCAGAAACTTCAGGTTTTTTTTTTCTCTCAGAAATATGGAAAGATCCTATTTTTAAAGGAAACCATGAATAAAAATAACGCCCCTAGAAGGATCGGACTCATTACAGACCAGTTGTTTTCACCCTACCATGTTTTCGGTTTGTTTGTCTTTTGATTGAATGATTGATTGATTGATTTTTGATTTTTCGAGACAGGATTTCTCTGTGTAGCCTTGGCTGTGCTGGAATTCACTCTGTACACCAGGCTGGCCTTGAACTCAGAAATCCGCCTCCTCTGCCTCCCAAGTGCTGAGATTAAAGGCATGCGCCACCACTGCCTGACTTGTTTTATGATTTTTGAGGCAGGGTTTCTCTGTGGAGCCCTGGCTGTCCTGGGACTCGATTTGTAGACCAGAGCCCTGTCCTGGAACTTACTCCGTAGACCCTGATCTCAGAGATCTGTGTGCCTCTGCCTCTCGAGTGCTAAGACCTTGAGCCACCACTGGCTGGCCCCACTTAAGTAAACTTAACTAAACTGCACTAAGTTTCAGAGTTGTTATCAATGAGTTTAAAATATATATCCTGAGCCGGGCGTGGTGGCGCACGCCTTTAATCCCAGCACTCGGGAGGCAGAGGCAGGCGAATTTCTGAGTTCGAGGCCAGCCTGGTCTACAAAGTGAGTGCCAGGACAGCCAGGGCTACACAGAGAAACCCTGTCTCGAAAAACCTAAAAAGAAAGAAAATATATATCCTGAATTTCCTAAATGCACGCTTTGTACATCAGAACTTTAACCAGTGAGCCGTCTTATTAATCACCTCTCAACCCATTCGATGGAAGTTAATAAGCTATTAAACGTCTATTAGTCCCCATTATTATGAGTTTACAGGTAATACTGAATGCACAGAGCTGCCACCCACTTCTTTTATAATTACCTGTTTTAAAGGAACTTTTCCTTTCTTTCTTTTAAGAAAGTAAGCAAAAATATTCTTTCCTGCTCCTTATAGAGATTTCCACACTCTTGGTTTTTTCCCCCCCTTCTCCGCGGCCTGAGATGGAAATGTCTCCAGGAGCTCTTGTTTCGATGACTTTGTCCTTAGTTTGCGGGTTGTAGGTAGGAGGTGTTATGGACCCCAGCGCATGGATCCCTAGAAGTGATGGGGCCTCTGGTACCAGCCACACTCTGCTTTCTGCTTCTCATCCGCTATCTTGCGGAACAACTCCCAGGCTCGCTGCCCCCAAGAAGGCGGAGAGCGGGGGCGGGGACAGGGGGGGGCGAGGGCGGGAGGCGGGCGAGGGGAGTGGCTCTCCCCTGCCTTCCTCTTAGAGCCCTCAAGCCTCAGGCCAAAATAAATATGCCCTCCCGCTTTGTGTTTGTCAGTTTAGAGATACAGACTTACGTAATCAACCTTTTTTCTGCTCCCAGTTTTGATTTTTGGTTAAGGTGGCGTGCATATGATGTTGCCTCCAACAGGAAATGTTGGCAGAAATTGAGAAAATCCAAAAACCGGTCATGAAATATTGTAACCTACAGAGAATTAACCTTTAAGCCTTCCTCTTTGCACTGCCCATAAAATCAGCTGTGCTTAATTGTACTGCATTATTCAATAACTTCATTTGACATTTCAAATATTAATTGTTGGGTTAATATACAAGGCAGTTAATAACTTGTTCTCATCTCTCCCCCGGCAACTGCCTTACCTCCCCCCACTAGCAGAATTTCCTTTTCTGCTCCTAGTTTAACTCAACTTTTGCTTCCCAATTCCACATAGCCCATGACTCTATTTCCCACTTAACAGCTGTTCCTTCCTCTGTTATCGTGATCTCCTTGCTATATTTGTTAACCCCAAAACACATATATATATACAAAAGCCACATATATCAGCGTGCATGCACGTGCATACACACACACACACACACACATAAACACACACACACACACACACACACACACACACACACACACACACTTTTAAATGGACCCAAAGTGAATCCTAGACTGTGAGATAACGCTGCACACATTTTAAAAGCTGTCAAGGTCATCTGTGTGGGCTCTCCTGATGGACACTTGGGTGAGACTTCCTTCCTACACTAACTGGTAACCTCGGATGGATTGCGAGCTACCTGCTCTGACCAGGGCTTTATAAAGCCATCCCAAGTTGCTATTTTGGCTTCTCGCACTTTGGCAGAGAACTCCTACCAAATGAGAAGACTCCTCCAGGTAAGCAACTGTCTGTGTCTGTCCTCCGTAACTCAGGAAGTCATCAGTAAGCACATGAGGTAGCACAAATGGAGTGTCCATCAACAGAGGTGATGCAGGGTAGCCTTGGTGCTTTTCAAGTCAATCTACTCCCTTTAGTCTCAGTACACATCATTTAATTGTCACCTCTTACATACCTCCATCTGAATGAACACATTTCATTTAAGTGCACCCCAGTGCGCCTGCTTGGTCTAGGAGCTGAAGAGATGGCTCCTCAGGCAAAGAGCTCGCTGCCCAACTGTGCGGAACTGAATTTGGAGCATACTACATAACAACCTGGTGCAAGAGTGTGTGCCTGTCTGTCATCCCAGTGTAGGGAGGCAGAGACAGGAGCATCCCTGAGGCTGCTAACCAACCAGTCGGGCAAAATGGGTAAGCTCCTGGTTCAGTAAGAGACCTGTATCAAAAAACCAAAAACCAAAGACCCCAAACAAACAAACAAACAAACAAACCAAAAACACCAAACAAACAAACAAAACCCCCAATAAGGTAGACACTGGCTTCCACAAACATGTAGGCATGCATGCAACACATGGGCTTGGCCCACAACAATGAATATTTAAGAGGGCCCACCCAGCTGGAGGCTATAAGTCCCCAGGACCCAGGCTTATAGCTTGACTTCTGGACTACACATCTCAGCAGATGCCCAATTAAGCAGTTAATTATTTCTCTTTGATACTAGCATTCTAAAAAAAAATCTTTTAATACAACAGTTTTATTGTCTCTGATAATTATCCTGTCTCAGATAACTCTTTTAAATCCAATGAGGCGTGGCAAGCTCGGCCTAACAAGGCAACACACCATTAACTTCTTGCTTTGCCCATTATTTGTCATCCTACCACACTGGATTACTGTATCGCCAGTCGGGGTGCCACCTGTTGTTTGCCAGGGGCAGAGCAGGGAGAACTGACCTGCTGTCAGGTCAGGAAGCAGCCATACCATACTTAATAGACTTCCAGGGGCCAGCCACAGTCCTGGAATTTATCCCAGCCAGGTGGAGGCAAAGCCTTGGCCAGCTTTCCCCTTATTACACATTAGATCCATAGGCAGTGACCTTTGCTTTCTTACCCTCTACCCGTGCATCTGATTTTTGTCTTTTTAACAGACGGTCACTTGTTTGTCTCTCCTCTTGAGAATATGTGGGAGGAAATGGTATCAGCACTTGGGTCAGCCTCGCAAGCATATCACTGTATCTAGGGGTTGGAGCAAACTATGCAAACTCTCTAAAAGGAGTATTTTTATCCAAAACAGCGCATTAGCAATGTGTCTCTGAGGTTGTCTTGAAGGTTAGCACAGGTCATTCTTACTATTATGTGGGTAGGTTAGTGTGTAAATAAATACACTCAAGACGTCATTAAAATCAATCTGTTGGTGTTGGGGATATAGCTCAGTGGGTAGAGTGCTTGTCCACCCTGAGTGAGATTCCTAGTTCTGCATAAACTGGGAAGGCAGAAGTAGAAGTCCAAGGTCATCATTATCTCCTTGGTGAGTTCAAGGTCGGCTTGTGGTGCATGAGACCCTGCCTCAGAAAGAGAAATAAATAAAAGCCACTGACCTGCTCCAAATTCTCTGACTCCACTCTAACATTTTATCATTCCCAGGGCTTTGGGGGCATCTTTGAAATTTAGTTTAGCATCTACCATGTTCTGACTAACCAGTGTGCCCAGGCAATACCATGACATCACACACAGAGAGACAATAATGAAAAGGTGGAGTGTTGTTGTTGGTTTTGGTGGTGGTGGTGTTCTCATAGAACAGTGCCTGTCATGTCCTCAAGTAGATCAAGTTCAAAGTCCTGAACATGCCCTTGGTGGCCTTATGACGAGTGTGTGTAACCAGGCAAGAGGAGCTGCAGATGGAGGTCTAATGTGAGAAATTGAGTTGTGGTGGCCTAAAGACTGAACCCCAACTCTAGACCCTTCCACCTCAGATCTGTTTCCCTTGCCAAGGTTTAGAGCTGGAACACCTCTAAAACAATAGTGCTCACTCAAGATCTGTGCAGATAAAAAGTAACTATCTGGCCGGGTGTGGTGGCACACATGTTTAGCACTCCTCTAGCACTGGGGAGGCAGAGGCAGGTGGATCTCTATGAGTTAAAGGTCAGCCTGGCCTACAGAGAGAGTCCCAAGTCAGCTAGAGCAACACAGAGAAACCCTGTCTCAAAAAAAATAAGTTATTTAGACATTGTAAACGAAGTCATTGTTGGGAATACTATAATTGGTTGGGCCATTCTCATGATCTATGGATTTCATCATGAGAATGTGACAGAAAAATGTGGAAGCTATTTTTTAAATATTTATTTATCTATTTATTTATTTATTGGGAGTATGGGGGTGCGTGCATGTGGAGGTCACAGCACAGCTCTCAGCAGTGTGTTCTCCCCTTCTACTATGTGGCTTCCAAGGAAGATTAGACTTGGTGTCCAGCATCCATAACTACTGAACCATCTTGGTGGCCAACGGGGGTGATTTTTAAATGAGGCTTCTATCTGAACAATCAGGGCAGCTGGAGTTCCATGCAGAGGACCTCCCCTTCCTTGGCTGCTTTGCCACACATTCCTGCTTGGCTGCTGAGCTTGTAGTGAGCTAAGGCTATCCCTGGAGATGAACTTCAGAAGAGAGATGGCAAGGAAAGAAGGAAGTCCTGTTGGGCTTAATCTCAGACACAGATCTTCAGTGGAAGGGTCGGCTTTAATCTGAGCATGGCGATCTCTTCTTTCAGAACACAGGGTTGAGTCATTTTCCAGGTTGTCGATGGAGGAGTTCCATCAGTTTGCAACAAACACCAGTAAACTACATCCCTAGATCTCTCACAATCCAGGAAGATCTTTGGACAGTCGCTGTCAGACTCACTTCCTTAGCTTGGAGGGAGGACCCATGGCCAAAGGGAAATGTGTGTCTTTCATAAACGTTTCCTAAACGGTCAAAAACAATAGCAGACATTGGTGGTCCTTCCTGGAAAACATGTCTGTGGTACTCACTGCTGCACAAAACAGCATATGCTGTTTTGAAGCAGTCCTTTCTTGCCTCTTCCCTATGACCTAGTTTCCCTTTTCTCATAAAGGAAGAACACGGAGGTGAGAGGTTCTAGCCTCTAGGAGCTGTGTGCCCTGTTCTTGAGAAACAAGGCTTTGGTGGTATGTGTACACACCTCGATGAAACCACAGAACTACATCTTGGTATATAGATCCATTCTTTTACAACCTTGTGCCTAGCCACTCATCCCAAGGGCATTTGGCTAGAATCCCCACTGAGGATCATTGAGAAGACATGCCGAGAATCCAGGCAGCCTTCTGGGCCTAAGGGCAGTGGACACCTCTGTCCTCTTCTCCTGAACATCTACCACACTCTGTGTCACATGGTGTCTCTGGAGAGGATGAAGGATGCCCAGCAGTAGTCTCCTGTGAGCACTATCCCACCCAGCGCTGTGGACTCTGACCTTCCTCTATAGCCAGAAGGCCCTCCATGCAGAAGGGTTTGTGGTCATTCCTGGATCATTCTTTTTCTTTCAATGAATCTCACTAAGTGCTTTTTGAGGCTGCACGCCGTATTTCCATGATCCAGCTGTCAGAGTCCCCCCGCCCCCTGCACCCCGACAGCAGTGGCTGTCCGTTAGATGGTGAATGAGGCTGTAGGCCAGTGGGTTTGCTCATCCTTACCGATCATCCAGAGCTTAGAATCATTAAGCCCAAAACTGAGGGGCCAGGGCCACACGTGGTGAGGGTCTTGGACTGTTCGTCTGCATCAGAGGGGTGGCAAGGCAAGCAAATTCACAAAGAGGTGGACTGGCTTTGTAATGCCCTGTGCTCAAAACACAACAGCACCAATCCATTTATGGCTTCTGAGCTTTGGTTGCTGTTATGTTTTTTACATGGCATAAGGGATACAAGCAGCCAGAACTTGCATTCCAGGCAAACATTCAACAGACCATAACTAATTCCTTTAAGGCTTCAGCTCTTCATACTATTTCAACGGCAATTAAACCCCAGCCTTGGTTTAAGAAGGACACAAATATTCAAATGATATCAGTTCCCATCTAAGTTAAATATTGTCTCAACTCCATGAATTTTCATGAAGGGGGAAATACATTTCATCTGTTTCTTAAGTCAGCAAAAAAGGTAACTGGTACCATGCGGTCCATGGTTAAGAAAAGCTGGTCCAGACCAGTGGTAGGCAGGATAATGTCTTTCCAAGGCTAAGCTGCTTGGGTTGGCAAACATGTGTGCACTTGACGCAAGCTGACAGTCCCCTGTAGTCACTGTCCGTTCAGGTCCCTGCTGCCCCAGGAGATTCTGAGATGGTTTGATCAACTTTGATCAGTGTCAGGGGTGTGCGCTCTTCCTGTGATCTCTGGCCCCATATGTTACCAGCGGGAATTACCAGAAGGCCATTTTAACTTCCACAGTGAATAGATAAATTTTAAAACTCAGTTGGTGGGGGTTGGAGAGATGGCTCAGCGGTTAAGAGCACTGACTGTTCTTCCAGAGGTCCTGAGTTCAAATCCCAGCAACCACATGGTGGCTCATAACTATGTATAATGAGATCTGACTCCATCTTCTGGAGTGTCTGAAGACAGCTACAGTGTACTTACATATAATAAATAAATAAATCTTTGTTAAAAGTCAGTTGGTGATGGATCACAGAATCTACATCAGCCACAACGGCCTTACGAGCCCTCCTCGTCCACGAAGAGAAGTTTCTGACACCTTGGATGCACATGAAGGTTGCTTTGCTGCAGATGAACGAAAAGTCCACAGGCAGAGAAGTGTAAATCCAAACCCAGGTGCAACCCAGTTCACAAAACAAACACTGCCAGATGCAAAGCACCATTAACTGGCAAGAGCTGATAGCCTCAACCCCCCATTTTCACAAGAAAGTAGATAGACAAGGTCATTCAGCCAAAACCACGGAGAAACGTTGGAGGTAAATGACGTCAGGCATCATAAGTCGGCAGACCTAACACGCATCTACAGAACGTTACACCAAAACACTAGGCATACACATTCTTCTCAGCAGCCCATGCAACTTTCCACAAAACGGACCCTGTATTAGGACACAAAGCAAGACCCAACAAATACTGGAAAATCAAAGTAAGTAACTGTACTGATGATTCCAGTGGAACAAAGGTAGTCTTAACCACAATAGAGACCACAGAGAGATCACAAACTCAGAGAGGTTAAACACAATATGGAATGATGTATGGGTGACTTAAGATGTCTTCACAAAACAAACAAATAAACAACCCTCAAACAAGCAAACAACAACAACAACAACAACAACAAACCCAACAAAACAAACAAAAACCCCAACCAGGATTGAATGAAGCAAAGAAACAAATAGCTGTAAACCATAATGAAGGCAGTGCTAATTGGAAAGCTTGCGGTCCTAAATGCCTACATTAAGAGACGTGGGCCTGAAGACATGGCTCAGTGGTTGAGAGCACTGGCTGCTCTTCCAGAGGACTGGGATCCAGTTCCCAGCAACCATATGGTGACTCACAGCCATCTGTTACTACACTCTCAAGATGTCCAACAGCCTCTCATGGCATTCAAGGGAACTTTACACAGGTGTTACAAAGGCATATATGCAGGCAAAATACCCAAACACATGAAAACGGAGGGAAGAAAAAAAAGAAAGAAAAGAAAATTTGAGAGACCTTGAATAAATTAGTGCATGTATTAAGGCTTTAGAAAAACAAGAATATACCAAACCCCAAAGCAATATCTGGGAAGAAGTAATAAACAAGGAACCAGGGGGAAGAAGTAAAAGAAAAGAAAAGAAAAAAAGAACCCAATCGTTCAAAGAATTAGTTTTATGACTTGAACATGAACTCACTTGGAATCAAAAGGGTGTCCTATGAAAAGTGTCCACTAGGTGGCAGAGTCCATCCATTTATCTGCCACTGACTCGGCTTTTCCACCGGGTTAAATTCACTTTTGACACTTGAAAGCTAGAGGGCAAGATTTCCTTACAAATAAGTTACCCATTAAAAACTAGTAATAACGCCAAGTCGTTCATATCGCGCGGGGGTGGGGGGCGCGCTGTTCCAGGAGGTCTCGGGTGCCAAGTTGTAAAGTTCAGCTTTCGGGGAGGAAGAAATGAGTGTGTGATTTTTGTGGCTTAATTGGGTAGTGATTTTTTTTTTTTTTGATTGATAGACATCATTTGTCTCTCCAGGGAACAGCCTCTCTCCACAACTGTCATTGTGTCAACGCCACCTAGACAGCCCTTAGAGCTATGCTCTCTCCCTTCCATCACCTTGCATGAGAGGAGGACTCAGCCATTGCTAGGCCTTGCCCCTCTTTCTCCCATGGGTGAGAGCAAGAATTAGGTACTCAGTCCTTCTGGGAGACTGCCTTCTGGGACTCAGAAAAGCCAATCTCAGAAATGTTTGCTGTCCCTTTTGTGGCCAGTAATGATGTTACAAGGCCTCTCTTTGGGTCTCAGCTCTCAGGATTTTGACCACTACAGGAAATCATGTGTGTATAGGTTGATGTCCCAGTGACATAGGTGAGAAAGGGAAGGCTTAGACCTTCGCTTTACCCTCCTGCTCAGCCTGGAGTCATTGCCTTTCCATCCTGTGACCTACTCTGCCGTTGTCCCTTCTTGCAGTTCAGGGGCTACCCTTTCCCATTTTGCTGCCTCTGATCGGAACAGCTTTCACTTGGTCTCCATCTCTTTATGCTCTTCATTTCATAACATTCAACGATGTCTTTAAGATTTAAACATGTCTGTTCCTTTGTGACTGAGTCACTTCACTCAGGGTGATATCCTCCAGATCCATCCATTTGCCTGCGAATTTCATGAAGTCATTGTTTTTAAATAGCTGAGTAGTACTCCATTGTGTAAATGTACCACATTTTCTGTATCCATTCCTCTGTTGAGGGACAACTGGGTTCTTTCCAGCTTCTGGCTATTATAAATAAGGCTGCTATGAACATAATGGAGCATGTGTCCTTCTTGCTGGTTGGGACATCTTCTGGATATATGCCCAGGAGAGGTATTGCTGGATCCTCTGGTAGTATTATGTCCAATTTTCTGAGGAAATGCCAAACTGACTTCCAGAGTTGGTTGTACCAGCTTGCAATCCCACCAACAATGGAGGAGTGTTCCTTTTTCTCCACATCCTTGTCAGCATCTGCTGTCACCTGAGTTTTTGATCTTAGCCATTCTGACTGGTGTGAGGTGGAATCTCAGGGTTGTTTTGATTTGCATTTCCCTGATCACTAGGGTTGTTGACCATTTATTTCTTTAGGTGCTTCTCAGGCATTTGGTATTCCTCAGTTGAGAATTCTCTGTTTAGTTCTGTTCCCCATTTTTAATAGGGTTATTTAGTTCTCTGGAGTCTGACTTTTTGAGTTCTTTGTATAAATTGTATATTATCCCTCTATTGGATGTCACAAAGGAACAAACATGATATGTACTCACTGATAAGTGGACATTAGCCCAAAAGTTGGGAATACCCAAGATTCAATTCACAGACCATATGAAGTCTAAGAAAAAAGACCAAACTGTGGATATTTCAGTGCTTTTTAGAAAGGTGAACAAAATACTCACAGGAGGAAATATGAAGGCATAGTGTGGAGCAGAGACTGAAGGAAAGGCCATCCAGAGACTGCCCTGCCTGAGGATCCATCCCACATACAGCCATCAAATCCAGATGCTATTGTGGATGCTGGGAAGTGCTTGCTGATGGGAGCCTGATATGGCTGTCTCCTGAGAGGCTCTGCCAGAGCCTTAAAAATACAGAGGTGGATGCACTCAGCCAACCATTGGACTGAGCTCGGAGATGGAGAAGGGACTGAAGGAGCTGAGGGGATTTACAGCCCCATGAAGGAGCAACAATGTCACCCGGCCAGACCCCCGGAGCTCCCAGAGACTGGACCGCCAACCAAAGAGTACACATGGAGCGATCCATGGCTCTGGCCACATATGTAGCAGAGGATGGCCTTGTTGGACATCAGCGGGAGGAGAGGCCCTTGGGCCTGATGGTGTTCGATGCCCCAGTGTAGGGGAAGGCCAGGGCAGGGGGATGGGAGTGGGTGGGCAGGGGAACACCCTCATAGAGGCAGGGGAGGGGAATGATATAGGGGATTTCTGAAGGGGAGACCTGGAAAGGGGAAAACATTTGAAGTGTAAATAAAGAAAATATCCAAGAAAAAAAGATGTAAATATGTCATTAAATGTGAACGTAGGGGGCTGGTGAGATGGCTCAGTGGGTAAGAGCACCCGACTGCTCTTCCAAAGGTCCAGAGTTCAAATCCCAGCAACCACATGGTGGCTAACAACCATCCGTAATGAGATCTGGAGCCCTCTTCTGGAGTGTCTGAAGACAGCTACAGTGTACTTACATATAATAAATAAATAAAAATCTAAAAATAAATAAAAAAAAGAATTACATAAAATTTTTTTAAAAAATGTGAACGTAGCACACATGCAGATATGTAAGAGATGGTTATTTCACTTTCTTGGGGAGCAGAGCCTGTTTCCTGGAGAACCACAGCATGCCAGGCCCTTTACCCATGACCGCTCTTAACCTGGAAGTGGGGAGGGGGGAGGCCAGTGGGGCCAAGAAGGGAGTCCCTCATGCCCTGGAACCAGGCTGATGAGATGCAGGCGACAGCTTTACCCGGGCCACCCCCATGCTAGTCTGCTCTAATTAGCATCAGTTCTATGGTGGCGACTCCTCTCTGGTCCCCAGAGAGGGCTCCAATGCCCTGAAGAGAAGAATTGAAGCAAACGTACTGCCCACTCTTCCCATCTCTGTGTGGGTCCCACATCTGGGAAGAGCATCCCATGCTTCAGGTTCTCCCCAGCTGCCCTGCTTCCGACTATTCGGGGCAACTTTGTACACGGGCTGTCTTCACCGGCCATTCTGCTCTCTCTAAGAGCACCTTTTGAATTTGATTCTCAAACTCTTCTTTCTTAATTGCCCCCTTACATTTTACTTATAAAAAGGGTTTATTTTATTTATGTGTTTGCCTGTGTGTGTGTTTGCTTACATAAGTTGGTAGTTCACACATATGCATCAGATACACAGAGTTATAGGCAGGTGGTGCTGGGAACTAAACTCTGGTCTTTCACAAGAGCATTGAGTGCTCTTAACTGCTGGGCCATCTCTTCAGATCCTCTAAAGCATGGTTTAAAGATAAAGGGAAGGGGTAGGCACATAGGAAAGACAGCCAGCAGCTCTGAAATAGTGAGGGGCAGCTCCCAGCATAAGTAGTCACTGGAGACACTATTGAGATTGTTATTTTACCAAAAGAACAGATGACAGGTAGAAAAGTAGGTTGGTAGAGATAGATAGATAGATAGATAGATAGATAGATAGATAGATAGATAGATAGCTGTGGTGGGCAACTGACCATTGCCGGAAGATAAGCTAGTTTGACTGAGGGTTTAACTGTTAGAGATTGGACCCCTTTGTTCAGAAATTAAAATACTGAGTTGGAGATCATAGTAGAGAACGCCTCTGCAAATTTTCCTTCCGGTCCTAGTGACACGCATAATTTACCTAGCTTGTAGTATTTGTCTTTGCCCCAAAGAAGTCACTTCAAAAAAAAAAAAAAAAAATCCAGGCGGACTCAGACTGGCTCCACTCAGCCTCCGTGCTCCTTGGAAGGGACCCCAGACAACAGTTTTGTCGTCTTGCTGACTGATGGGGATACAGTCGGCTCACTTAATTACAATGCCACATGCTTTAAATATTTTTACTGAAATTGATCAGGCCACAGGGAAAGAGAGTGCCCTAGTAACCAGGGAAGCTGGGGGAAGTCCCTGCGGAGAAAGAGGAGATTGCTTCAAAGGCTTCCCTCACAAAGGTTGTGATTAAAGAGAAGCAGGAGGAAGGGAAAAAGGCTTTATAAAGGCACGGGGCAGGGGTTCTGATCCTCCCTTCACACTCAGGCCTGACTTTCCGTGTCAATAAATCTGAGGACATAATGGTCAGGCTCTGAGTCTTCTTGTACGTTCTCTTTAAGTAAAATGTGTGAAGGACACAGAGGACAAAAGCCGCCCTGGGAGAGCTCGGTTAATCACTTTCAACACGTGATGAAGAGGGAGCATCAGGGTTTCTCCCTGGGTGGCGTTCTTGCTCTTGCTTAGTTGCTTGTTAGTCTGGAGGGTCAAGTTTGGTGGGGAGGAGGTACACACTGTTCCTGGCTGTCTGATTTTGTTACATAGCAAATCATGAAAGTCAAGTGAGACAAATCCAGTATTTACAAGAGCACAAAACTATTACCGATTTTCTTTTCCTTCTGCTTATAATTAGATTTATTCTTTTTATCTCTTTATTATTTTTTTCTTTGGATGGAGTTTCTCTGCGTAGCTCAGGTCTACTTTGAACTCCAAATCCCTCTACCAAAGTCTCTTGGTGCTGGGATCACAGTAGTGTTCTATGGCACCAGAACAGCCTGCTTACTTGGAAGGATGTCATTGGCTCGTGTGGAGGGATGTAACCCAGTGCTCTGATTTGTGAACAGGCTTTCCCACCTCAGTCTCCTTACTTTTGTGAGAAGAAAATGGTGTTTTTACACACAAACATGGTTATTATGAAGATAAATAAAATACAAGTCTTTCAATTTAGTTTCTATAGTGGAATCACTGTGACAGACAAAAATCTTTCCCCGGAGAATGGAAGTATATAAGCAAAATTAGTTGAATTTTCCATACACGCACGTATGCATACTTAATTTTCACTCATTACAACAGTAGGAAATGGCGAAAGTAGCACTTGGCAGTCTTAAGTTTATCTATAATTGACCCATTCTTTGACACAATGTTGCTTTTCAAGCAGACAGATTCTACAAAGTCAATAAGCTTTCCTTTCTTCAACTCCTCTTGGGTGAACAGTGGTCAAGAAAACCTCCGTGGATTCGGACTAGAATAGCTCTGTTGTATGTCACCTTTGCTCTGGGATGAGGATAGCTCTGGGGAGGTTTTGTTTCTAAGCCACCTGTAGCAGTGGAGTTCTTCGAAACGAGACAGGATTTTTGCAATAGGATTCAACTGTGAGAACCTGGGTCAGTTCTTACCATTTCATTCCGGAGTCTATACTAGGTGGGAAACACAGAAATTAGTCTGTGCCCTCTGCGTGTGGCTTTGTGCAAACCCCTCCTCTCTTGTCAGATGTTAAATAAGCAGCAGTGTTTTCCTGCTTGTCCATAAAATAGTCAATTCTGTAATACTCCTCTTTTTGGGAAATCCATTTAGCAATTCACTTCTGCACCAAGTCTATATTTATTGTTTATTATTGGTTAAGCACCTGTTCTGGGTTTCAATAGTGAAACAAAGATTAAAAACATACTTGATTCATGTTCCTGGGTTTATTCATCACAGGGGAGAAAAGATGTTAATCTAAGAATCATCAGAACCAAATGCAAGATGGGCACACATGCATACACTGGGAAGGAGACACAGGTGGGTATAAGGTGCTGTGTGATCACAGGATTGGGAAGAGCAATGCTTACTGGACTTCAGATCCCAAGATGGAGGAACTACAGCTGCAGAGAGGGAAGGAGAGGGGTCCCTTCCCCACAAGCTGAGACTCAGAAATTGAGACTCAGTGCAGAGAGGCCACAACCAAGCCAGACATTGTAAGACCCCCCCGAAGCTGGGCCTCCGCTCAAGTCCAGGGATGAGCTGGCTGGCACCACAATGATTCGAGAGAAATCCACACCTGATGCAAACTGCAAGAGGTTTTACTATCAGCTAGCTGAGGAAGAACTCTCCTGCAGGGGAGTTCAACCAAGCTGTAACAGTAGGGGGCTTTTAACAACTAGCTGAGGAATTGGGAGGAGTTGGGCTACAGCTCTTCTCTGCCCGGTATCCTTGGTATTAATAAAATTATTGCATCTCTGGTTGTAAGATATAGAAACAAAAAGGCTTTTTGCTGGCTATAGAGAATAAAGAGCTTCTTTCTGGCTGTATTTTTAGAGATCAGGGAAAACAAGCTTGGGGGAATGTTTTAGGGGCTTTACCTCGCAGGGAGAAACGCTCTAAGTCGGGGTCTCACAACAGCATTTAAGGCAACAGACGAGAAGAAAGACGAAAAGGGATATAATCTAAGTAGACCTGGAATTGCACTGGACAAAGTGGCTATGTACTGGGATTCCAGATGGTCTCTCTGGCTACAATGCAGCTAACACATTGAAAAGCTTTCCTGGGGAGACACAGCAAAACAGGCTCGAGAGCACTCTCCTCTCCGGGAACTCAAGGAAGACCCTTCCTGGAACCCATGGGAAAACTCACTGGGAACACAGGGAAGCACTTTCCCAGCTGCTAAAGGAAGAGTGTCCCTAGGTGTACACCTGTGTAAGGGACTAAGGGGTGTCCCTTGGCATCTTAGACAAGTGCCCCGCAGTGCATAATCACCTTCCTTCCTGAGGGGCCAGAGGCAGCCCCAGCACTTAGTTACTGCTGGTCTTGCCTGTGTGATGCATTGTACAGAGCAGGCAGAAGCCTCCCGAAGAGGCCTCACCTCCAATGACAGCAAAAGGATAACAGGGATTTCGAGCATCCTCCTCCTGCAGTAAGCTATGAAAACATGGCCTGGTAGGGGTGAAGTGGTCGAAGAAATTAATATTGTGGGCTCCTTAAATCCTTTCTCCTTTATAGACTGTTCTCTCCCCTGTCTTCCCTGTGTTCGGAAATATTGTCCCTTTTCTTCTTTATCTAAAGACAGAAAGGGAGAAAGATTGGCTCATTTAAATGACATGAGGTGGCTGCTTGCAGTTCTGCATCGCATATCAAGCCTTGAGGGTTTTAAGCAGCCTTATAAATATGAAGGCACATATCCCACTAGAAAATATATTTACAGCTGTGTGTGTGTCTATGTGTGTGTTTTATGTGTGTGTATGTGTGTGAGTGTGTGTATGTGTGTGTGTGTATGTGTGTGTGCATGTGTGTGAGTGTGTGTATGTGTGTGAGTGTGTGTGCGTGTGTGTGTATGTGTGTGAGTGTGTGCATGTGTGTGTGAGTGTGTGTATGTGTGTGCATGTGTGTGTGAGTGTGTGTGTGCATGTGTGTGCGTGTGTGTGTGAATGTGTATGTGTGTGTGCATGTGTGTGTGCGTGTGCATGTGTGTATGTGTGTGAGTGTGTGTGCATGTGTGTATGTGTGTGAGTGTGTGTGCATGTGTGTATGTGTGTGAGTGTATGTGCATGTGAGTGTGAGTGTGTATGTGTGTGAGTGTGAGTGTGTGTGCATGTGAGTGTGAGTGTGTATGTGTGTGAGTGTGAGTGTGTGCATGTGTGTGTGTGTGTGAGTGTGTGCATGTGTGTGTGGCCGACATCTGCGAGCATTTGTTTCCTAGCAGCCCATGTTCCCTCTGTTTTTCAGCTACTTGATTAATTTGTTTTCTCGGATGTCAGTGTGAGAACGCTCCTCCTCTTGTCTGGAGCGAGTTACTATCATGGTGGCAGAACGGTGGTGTTATTATTCTTTATTGGCACGGACAGGGTGGTAAATACCAAGGAAATCCAGATGGATGCATTTAGACTGTGTCACCAATGGAGAAAGAGGTGTGGTGTTTCTGTTTGCCCAGAACTTCGGCAGAATGTCACACAGGGTGGGCCACCATAGAAGATTCTTTGTTGGATCGAAGCTATAACCTGTGCTCGGCTAACAATAGAAGCAGTTTCAGGGGCTTTGGTGAGCACCCGACTGTGTGGTCAGGGTTTGCTTGAAAAAAATGGAGTGTGCTCAGTTAGTTGAGAGTGAGGGATTCATTACAGGTCATTAAATGACTCATGGAATCCTTGCTTGGGAGAGGAGGCTGGAGAAGCAAGCCAGAGTCTTTCAGGGGTCTCTAGAGAAATAGAACCAGTGGAGTGTTACTGGCTCCCACATTAATGGGAGGTTTGCGTGTGCAGTCTCTAGAGTTTCTCATCAGAGTGGAGACCCAGACTGTTGATGTCATAGTTCATGGCCAAAGACTATCTCCTTTCATAACTTCCTTACTTGGAGGAATGTGACTCTTGTTCTACCCTGGTGGTAGCCAGGTCAAGTTGACCATTACATTTCTATTTTCAATAGTAACTGATTCAATACATACAGTCTAGGGAGTGATCCCAGAGAGTCGGCAATAGACAGTGTGAGCTTGCCTGCAGACTCTGCCAGACATCGACGGAGAAACCCTGAGGAAACCGGAAGGATTCTTCTGCAAAGGTTTATGGGACCTTGAAGATTAATGACAGAGCATCGCTTGTCTGTTGAGGCCGAGGAGACGCCACCATTGGTGAAGTTCTTGTCTTGCAAACACGAGGACCTGAGTTTGATCTTCATTCTCCATGTGAGAAAGGCAGATGTGTTAATGTGTGCCTGTGATCCCAGGGCTGGGGATGAGACAGAAGGACCCTAGGCTCTCGGGTCAGTTACTCTAGCTGCACCTATGTGTCCCAGGACAAAGTGAGAGATCTTGTTTCACAAAACCAGAGGGAGAGCAACTGAGGATTGTGCCCAAGGTTGTTTCCTTTTTTCACATCCAAGCACACACATGCACATCCACTTGTACACACACACACACACACACACACACTGGGGGTGGGGCTTGGTTGTATCAGTTGTATGTTTTCTCTTTTAGTATTATTTCTCCTCCTCCTCCTCCCCCTCCCCTCCTCTTCCTCCTCCTTCAGATTTTTTTTTTAATGTCAGGCTGGTCTTGAATTTGAAATTTCTTGTCTCAACCTCTCAAATATCTGATAGATATGCATGCGCCATTATGCTTGGTCTTATTGCACAGTCTTTTTTTTTTTTCTTTTGGTTTTTCGAGACAGGATTTCTCTGTGTTCCCCTGGATGTCCTGGAACTCACTTTGTAGACCAGGCTGGCCTCGAACTCAGAAATCCGCCTGCCTCTGCCTCCCGAGTGCTGGGATTAAAGGCGTGCGCCATCACACCCGGCCTTACTGCACAGTCTTAACAGAGGGTGCACTATTTAAGCTAAATCCTAGATGCAGGATATATTTTTACTATAAACAAGACTGTTTAAGGTTATGAAAGCAAAACCTGGATCACAGGCCAAGGCCAAGAAAGAAAAATACTGAAGAAAAGATCCCTGCGGTCACACCCACCCCTGCTCACGCTGGTTTCCTAAACCATGATGTTATGTTCTTGCCCATGACTCTTAACCAACATACAACTCTCCTCATTATGTTCATTTCCCAACATTCATATATCAAGTGACCATTTCCCAAGACTTTCAGTGTCTCCTGAGATCTCAACCAAAGTTATTCTCCTTCAGCAAGAACCTTGAGTTGACCTGCCCAGCTCTCAGAGCTACTGTCTTCCTCATTGCACAGCTCCAGGGTCCTGAGGTGCTCATTACACAGGTTAGACTCTGTCCCACCTGGCTGGTGCTTTGTGTTTGGAAAGAGTTTGTATCCATTGTCTTCTTCCTATCCACTGCCTTCTTTGTGTCCATTCTCTCCTTTACCTTCAGGCAAGGCAGTCCCTGCAGTCATCTTAACCTTTCTGATTTCCCCACAGATGAAGAAAATGGAACCACATATACCCTAAGTCTTGTTCTCTCGGTAGCGTGGCTGTTGGTACTGATGTTGGCAGTACCTCCTTCATCTCTGTTCTAATTCTCTTCATCCTTAGCTCAAAATCCGTAGGCTCCATCACAGCACAGCTCACGTTAACTCTTGGTTACAAGGCTCTCAAAACCCCAGCGTTTGTGTGTTTGTTACCGTCAGTGCGCAGCAACGCTCACGAGGAGTTCGTTTGAACTCACTTCTATTCAACTATATTTGAGATTAATATATTTGAGAGGCCTTCCTCTGGTGTAGCGCTTCTCAAGGCTCTCCATCAGGGGGCAACAGGTGTTCTCAGAAGGGCTGAGAAGTGAAGCACTTGGCTTTATCTTAAAAATTCAAGTGTATCTGCCACAGATAACTCCATCAAAATTCTATTTTAACCCACTCATTTATATTGCTTTCTTATTAGGAGTATAAATTAAATACTAAGGTTTATAGGTTTACAGGTTTATCAAACCCCTTTTATTATTTCTAGTGTGCGTGTGAGCGTGTGTGTGTGTGTGTGTGTGTGTGTGTGTGAATATGTGCCCATGAGTGCAGATACCATTGGAAATTAGAAGCGCTGGTCCATGATCACCATAGAGGTGAAGTTACAGGCAGCTGTGAGCCAAAAATATGGATGCTGAGAAATAAACGGAGGTCCTCTGAGCCATCCCTCCATGCCCCAGTGGCAGCCTTCCTTCTGTCTTTCCCATGAAGACCTGCCTTCTTTCAGTGAGTGTTCTCTTCCGTGGGCATTCAGTCCATCTGTCTCTTTTGCTTGCTTCTGCTGTAATCTTTCCAGGCTCACCTCTTACCCTCATGCCTTTTCCTCCTGCCCATGTTACTTGACAATATTCTTTCCCTTCTCTGAACTTTTGCTCCCTAGATCACAGACTGAGCTCTACAGAAGGTTTCTTCTATTACAAGTTTAATTTTCCTGTGTAGATAATAAGCCCTGGGCACCTCTCCCAGTGCCTAGCACAGACTGGCCATTCAACACACAGTTCTTGATTAGATTACGCATTCATGACGTCACCGTAGAGTTAATCCCCCTGGTTCACATACCAATATGGAAGGAAGCGGCAGCCCTCTGACCCGTCATAAACTGGTTGTATCTCATTCGGGTGCTCAGTTGCCCTTCAAACAGGAAAATAAGTGTCAGACTTGATTAGTTTGTCTGCTATTCACACAACCGTGGCTTCAGACCTCTGGGGACAGAGCTGGATCATTTCTGAACCACTTGCAGCTAAGCGTAAAACACTGAGGGTGAGAAGGGATGTATCTGGGAAGGTCGAGAAGAGTGGAAGCTGGTTGGATGGTGTTCATTTTTTCCTTTATGTGGGAGACATGCAGAGAGTGGGCAGGCAGAGGAAATGGCTATTTCAGGTTGCTCCACCATTAGGAAGTGTGTGGGGATAAAGGCAAGTGGCTGCTGGTTGTGGTTATGGACATTAATGAGGGTGAACCTCCACGGTCATTTCTTTGGGAGATGTTTAAAAGTCGTGCCAACTTTGTTTTGTTTTGTTTCATGTAACAATTTGACACGAACGAGTTGTCACGGACTTACCGAGGCTGTTTTCCCACCGACTGAGGATTGTGGGTCTTCCTGAACCCAAGCAGCTCAATATGAAGAGAGTGTGTCTGTTCTCTTAGCCACTTGTCTTGGGACCCTGCTCCTGGTTGGTTCCAGGATTTCCTTTTTAGAAGGAAGGGCAGACCTCCCCTCCCCAACTCAAAGGGGTTGAAGAATTTCTCCCAATCAGAACAGTAAAAAGGACAGTGTGATGTGTTCTGTATCCACGGACTCCTTGAGGTAAACAGAGAAGGGTTGGTTGGTATCTGAGACAACCTCAAAATACCCCTGAACTGTAGGGAACCGGAGCAAACCCGATGCTTACTCAAGAAGTGACAGCCCGACTTCAGTTCTTTGGGGATTATTGTGTCACTTGCTGCCCTCGTGGCCACTCTCCTGCTCAAACTGTGCTGATTTAATCTACACTTTTCCTGTGTTTTCTAAAGCATATTGTTCTCAGTGACATGTACCTATCCTGGATGTGTGCTGGGTTGAGGAGTGATGCCAGTTGTTGCTAGCAGGGACTTGAATAGCCAGCAGCTTTCTTCCTCCTTCCACCCTCCTCTCTTCCTCCTCCCACTTTCCTCTCTTCCTCCTTCCACTCTCCTCTCTTCATTCCTCCCACTCTCCTCTCTTCATCCTTATACCCTCCTCCCTTTCTCTTTACACCCTCCTCCCTTCATCCTTACACCCTCCTCCCTTCCTCTTTACACCCTCCTTCCTTCATCCTTACACCCTCCTCCCTTTCTCTTTACACCCTCCTCCCTTCATCCTTACACCCTCCTCCCTTCCTCTTTACGCCCTCCTCCCTTCCTCCTTACACCCTCCTCCCTTCATCCTTACACCCTCCTCCCTTACTCCTTATACCCTCCTCCCTTCATCCTTACACCCTCCTCCCTTCATCTTTACACACTGTCTTTTTGTCTCTTCCTCCTTTCTTTTCTTCTTTTCTTCTTGCCTGGTCATTTATTGGCAGATATCGACTGTGAGAATCCAATATTCAGAACACTGTATCCCAGCATGCTCCACATGCCACTTCACTCCCTATTTTCAATTTTATATTACACGTTTAACTGTTCACTTGTTTATCCATGGATTTATTTACATATTTAGGGGATGGGGCACATGTGAAGACCAGAGGACAGCTTGTGAGAGTCACTTCTCTCCTTCTACCCTGAGAGTCATTTCTTGACCTTCGACCATCGTGGGCACAGGATGCAGGTTGTCAGACTTGGTGCCAAAGCCTTTTATCAGATGAAACATCTCGCTGTCCTTGTTCATAGTCGTAAGATTTCATTTCATTTTCAATTAAGCGTGCGTGTGTATGTATGTGTACGTGAGGGGAAGTGCCTGTGGAGGCCAGTAGAGGGCGTCAGATGCCCTGGAATTAGAGCCACTGGCATATGTGAGCCACTTGACCTCAGTGCAAGGAACCACTCATACCCTCTGGAAGAGTCATATACCCTCGTATACTGAACCGCCTCACCAATCCACCTCCACATTAAAACAAAACAAAAATCATTGAAGCTTAAAAAGAAGGATTGAATATTTTGCACTTTAAATTTTTTAAAAACTTATATAGTTGTACATTTATTTGGGTGGCAGCCGTGGGCATCATAGCCCATATGTAAGCATCAGAGAACAATTGAATGAATTGGTTCTCTCTTCTATTTGGGCCTTGGGGATGGAACTCAGGTCATCAGGCCAAGCCATCCCTCCAGCCCGATACTTTGCATTTTCAAAGACAGGCGATTTAAAGGCAGAAGCAGTTGGCCTCTAGAAGGAAACTGGGTGGCATTTCACTTGACCATGAACATGATGTGCTGACAGGCAGCAAGAGCTCATTCATGCCGTGTTCAAAGAGTAAGAAGCACAAGTTCCATGCTGCTTCCAAGAAACCAAGCTCTAGTTGTACAGATAAAGACAGAACTGAAGATACCCCTGACTCTTGTTTAATTTTGTCTATCATATCCATAGGTGTGACCCTCCGGGATCTGAGAGTCAGCCAGGGTTTGTAGAGCATGAGGGAACCCCAGAGTGCATACAGCTTGTTCTCTGTTTACAGTCAGGTCCTCTGAGCATGTGATCCACCAGCTGCAGAGACAGAGGTTCAGTCCGTGTGTTGCCATGGTGACAGGCTATGTTTCCATAACACAGCCTTCCCACATGCTCACAAGCCAACTTGGAAGGTTTGCCCTGTGTGATGTTTGTGAGGCTCAAGTGAACAGAGGCCTTTTGGGACTAGTACTCTGATTGGAGAGTGTGAAAGCTGAACTCTGGCTTAGGTGGGACATGCACACAGTATAGGCTCACACCTGAAATGGGAAGAGCTTGCACGTTCCACCTCCTTTCTCTCTAAGAGGCTTTTCTTGTTAAGTGTCTCCTGCACTCCGGCTTCAGGATGTATCTGTGAGAATGAGCTAGCAGTGTAGGGAGAGCATAGGAAGACGCAGGGCAGCGAACCCATCACTGATGGCCAGGCAAGTGCTGACTTTCATGATCCAAGATTTTAGAAATTTACTTGTAAGTTTTCCTAACTTCCCTATAACAAAGGAATTCAGTAACTCAGTTTGAACTTGGGTTGAAGGGGATCTTTTGTGTCTTGGCCTGAGCCAACCGCCACCCACCATCTGGTCTGTCTTGCAGTTTTGAAAAAAGAGTCCACCCTTTTCAGAGTGTTCAGCTTTGCTTCGTATCCCCTTGGAAGCTCGTGCTGATCAAGACACAGGGAGCAGAGAATGCTGTGTTGCCTCCCTCAGAGCCGCAGGGAAGGCTGGGCCAGGGTGGGGAGAACGGTTTTGCTGACCAAGAACCATCTGCTGTTAAGGCAGAGCATTCCCAGAACTGGGCCGGGGCACTGTGCGGTTCCCATGGCTGCTAATGCCATTACTGTCTCGGTGACAATCTCCATTCACAGGGTGAGAGGATGACCTCTTCTCCACGATGACTTCTTTTAATCTTGATTGACTCTATAGTCTGTCCTAGTTACTAACATGAATCAGATATCTAATGTTTTGAGGGGATGGGTGTTTTGTGTTTGATTTGTTTTGTTTCAATATTATGTTCAAGCTGGCTCAGAAAAACTTACAGAATAAGTAGATGGATCTCTCTCTCTCTCTCTCTTCATCCCTCCCTTCCTCCTTCTCCCTCTACCCCTCCCTCCCTCTCTTTCACCTTCCCTCTCTCCCTCCCTCTCTCTGTCTGTTTCTGTCTCTGTCTGTCTATCTATCTATCTATCTATCTATCTATCTATCTATCTATCTTTCTCTCCCTGTCTCTCCTTCCCTTC
Source organism: Mus caroli (assembly GCF_978045245.1). NCBI lineage: Eukaryota > Metazoa > Chordata > Mammalia > Rodentia > Muridae > Mus > Mus caroli. The sequence continues at coordinate 171,922,787 of NW_028227257.1, forward strand.
CTTCCACCACATTCCACCCCTCTCTCTGGTGAGACAAAATCCTAAGTATGCCATTCTGGCCTAACTCATTGCATGACCAAGGAAGGTTTGGACTTCTTATCTTTTTGTCTCCACTTCCTTAGTGTTGGGATTATAGGAAGGAGCCAGCACACATGGTGTCTGTGGTCCTGGGGATTGAACTTGAAGCTTCATCCATTCATTCCATGGAAGCATTTACTAACTGACTCACATCCCCAGATCTTACTGCTGTTGTTTTGAGGCAATGTCTCAGAGAGTTTATGATAGCCAATCTTGCTGCATACTAAAACTGGGTTTGAACTACTGGCTCAAAAGCCTTCTCCAGAGTGCTGGGATGACAAGCATACTGATCTTGAACTCTCAACCCTTCTGCCTCTGTTTTCTGAGGTCTGGGATTAGAGACATGTGCCACCATGTTTGACTCCATTTTCTCAAACTCTCCTAGTAAATAGAGTAATTGTTTATTGGTCTTTCCTACCTCCTATATTGAGAAATACATTTCTTGAACACAAATACCATTCTTGCCCACATTTGTATCCCCTAAATATATTCTGTGATTAAATAATAGACACATAGCAAACTTCTATTTCAGTAGTATAAGTAGTATAAGCACTGTTTGAATAATGCACGTGTACAGTAAAACATCACCCACTGGTCAACAGGGCCATTGGTGGATGCCTTAGTCCACCACCAGAAGCATCTTAGTAAGTGTATACATGGTATTTTGCCCTCAAGACATCTAATAGTCTTCATAGGATATTTGGAAAAAATAATTTCACGAATCTATCATCAGTATTCACTTTGATCACAGATTGGATTGGCCAGGAAGTGTAATGAGGTGGTTTGAATAAGAATGGCCCCTCTAGGCTCATGTATTTGAATCATCAGTCATCAGGAAATGCTACTACTTAACAAATACTAGGAGATATGGTCTTGTTGAAGTAGACATGACCTTGTTGAACAATGTTTGTCAGAAGGAGCGGGCTTTATGGGTTTCAAAAGGCCAAATCAACTTTGCAGAACTGCATGTAGAAGCCACCATGCTCCCCACCACTATGATAACAGACAAAACATCTGAAACAATAAATCAGCCCCGCTTAAATGCTTTCTACCATAAGAGTTGCCATGGTCGTGGTGTCTTTTCAAAGCAATAGAACATTGACTAAGACAACTTTCCAACCCCAAACCACAATCTGCACTTTACCACCATTTTACCACATTCTCCGTGTGATGGTAGGCACCTTGACATTTAATACGACTGACTGAGAGGAAAGCCCAGGCAGCAGTTCTCACAAGTGACTACGTGAACAAATCAGACACAGACACTTGGCATAGCCCTGCAGAAGACAGAAAATTCCAGAAGGATTTAGCAATAATGATGTAGTTCCAATACAAAGCATCACTGTAGAAGCTACCGGCTCCCTCACTTGCAAATTCTGGGCAAGTCAACAGTCTGATTAGGCCCTGCCAAGTCTGCCAAGTCTGGGCAGTGTGTGGAAGGCCAGCTGAGGAAAAGAAAAGGAAGATACTGTAATATTTTCTTATTAGTTCTAAAGCAACTCATATGCATTGTAGAATTTCCAGACTTTAAGCAACTATGAAGTACGAAGCTTGACAGCAGAGCTACTTCCTCCAAGACTGAACTAAGCACACAAAAGCGGTTCAGGCTGCAACCTGGAACCAAACAGGGCTGTGGAACCAAGCACTCGCTTGCTGTTCAATCTCAAGGAGATTGTTTAATTCCACTGTGCCTCAGGTCTTTGCGCTGTGAAGAAGAGGTGACAGCTGAGTTGTTGGGGTGATTCAAGTTGAAATGTCTAAAGTTCTTTTAAACTCCAGTCATGGATTGACTGTTATTCTAGTAACTGAATAATTTTTCACATTGAAATCATCGATCCATGTGGTATTTCAAAGCAAGCATGGCAGTAAGGGGTTAAGAATTCATTCACCCTTTGTTGTATACAGGCCCGAGGCCTTGAACCGGGTACACCTGGGAGGCAGGCTGGGGCTGAAAAAGACTTAGACTGCGGCGAGAGATAATGGAGCCAAGACAAAGGTCCTGATCAAGGCCCGCGATTTTACTCAGAAACTATGCTTATAGGGGGAAGGCCCATCTCCCCCCAACCCCCCGCCCCGGCTAGTCCATTCTTGGTGTCTGGAACCAACCTTCGGGTGACGTGCAGGATAGGATGTGCCTCCAGAATATCTCAGGGGCCTCTCAGCAAGTAGCAGTGTCTTGGAGGAGAGCAGTGGCAGGTGAGGGGACAATAGAGCCATCTAGGTCGGGAAGGCTTCACCTTAGGTAATCTCCTTCTCAGTGGCAGCAAGGTCAAAGTCTGGATCAGCCTGCTTCAGGGCTGAGGGAGGCTACAATCCTTTAGTTCAATAATTAGTCAGCTCCATCAGCGTTATTATTGGCTAATCTTTCCACATGTCTAGTAGATTAAATCAGGTCATCTCCCAAAATATGCTGATCCCTGTCCTGGGGATTTCTGTTGCTATGACAAAATATCTTGACAAAAAAACCAATTTAAGGAAGGCAGAGTTTACTCTGGCTCACAATTCCACATTAGAATTTATCATCACAGGGAAGCCAAGGCAGCAAGGTAAGATTGAAAACAGCTGGTCACATGGCATCCACATCAAGAGCAGAAAATGAATGGATGCACACTGATTCTCAGCTTACTGTCTATTACTCTTTCCCAGTTCAGAACCAAACCCAGGGAATGGTGCCTCCCACAGTGGGCTAGGCCTTCCCACATAGAGTCCTTTAACTAAGACAGTCTCCAACAGACATACCCTCAGGCTAATCTCATCTAGACACTGCTTATTGGGAATCTAGTCTTAGGTCATTCTAGACTGTGCCAAGTTAACAGGTTGAAATGAACCATCACAAAGTCCCAATCTCCAGTATTTTGGATTGTGGCCTTGCTTATAAATTGGGTTGTTAAATAAGTGAGTTACCAAGCTGAGGCCATACAGGGTTAGAATTCTGCCCTGATCCAATATTAGACTGGTCTCTTTAATAAAGGAAAATACAGAGAAACACAGGGAAGAAAGTGAAGTTAGAGACAGAAACAGGCACTGGAATGATTCTGCGACAGGCCACAAAGAACCCAAAGCCCCCAGAAACTATCTTTCTTCAATTGACAAAAGCTTGTAAAAATTGCTAAGGTGCAGTTGATATTTATAGATTCCAATCACAGACAAAACTGAAGGTTGTGTTGGTGGAAACTGAATTCTCAGTACCCTGGCTTAGGACTTTATAAAGACTATTGGTGAAGGTGAACAGGGAAGGTCAATGCCAAGTTCTATTTTACTAGGGTAAAGCAAATCAGAGTGAAATAATGAATGACAAGCCAGGAAGTAGAAGGCCTGGGGGCAGGGCAAAAACACCACGTTGGGGCTTAGCATATGACCTCTTCTGTGGGATAAGCAGGGATCCATTTCACAATGGCTAAACACCAGGAAATATGCTTTTAATTATCACTTAAGATGTAACCTGTCAGAGGTATTCCTATCACTTATATGTAATGAGAATTGATTTTGGATTCTATTACCCTGGAAGCTAAGGATAATGGGAAGTTCTGGGTCTTTTTAGCCATGACATGTCTCCATACTGATGATGCCCCATCTCAACAGTCACCAGGCATCTGGTCTACTCACATGCAACTCAGCCTGAAAGTGACTTGTAATTAATGAGAGTCCATAAAGCCTACCCAGCTCAGGAGTCTCATTGCAAAGTGAAGAAGCCCCAGGGAAACCTCCTGAGGTGTTGAATTTCCACTGAGGTCCACGGGCTGGTCTTGTCAATCCAGGGACAAAGTGCAGAAGTGAGGTGTTAGGAGAAGTCTCCAAATAATCAATGCCAAACTGACCTTCTGGAGTGTGTGTTTGCATTCTTGTTTGTTTTTGCAGCAGTAGGGACCAAACATGGGGCCTTGAGCACTCTGGGGTAGCCTATCTTTGACCTCTGTCTGAGCTCATTCGGTTGTGTGCTACCATCTTGTTAGCTTGCTGACCTAAAGCTTTAGGTGCCCTGCCCTTGCTTCCTAAGTAGCTAGGATTACAAGTGTGTCCTCCTTGACTTGACTGAAGTGGTAGGCCAGGGTGGCTGTGCAGCAGATGACATCAGGAAGGAAAACATGTATGATTATTCATTCATGCATGTTCCAAATTTGTGACTTCTATTTTTGTTTTATTTTGTTTTGTTTTTCTTGATGGAAAGTAATAGTACTTTGGTAATTATTTGTCTAATACTTTCCTCAAGGGTGGCTTGACTAAATTTTAAAGTTCATTTTGTAAAGGTGATTTGAACTGTGACACCAAGGAGGTCCATCTTACTGGTCTATGAAGATACAGCATCTTTCAGCTGCAGATGGATGTTGCAGAGAGCTTGTGGTTTTATAGTATGGGTTTTATAGACATGGAGCTATAAGAGGCACTAAGCCATAGAAAAGGGACCTGGAATTTCTCTTGTCTTGTCAGATTTGCAAAGATTGAAAATGATTCCACAGAGAACTTTCTTTTCTTTTCTTTATTTATGTTCTTTGATGAATGAATGAATGAATTAATTAATTAAACTTATTCACTTTACATCCTGCACACTGCTCCCCTCCCCATCACCCCATACCACAATCTTTCTTTACATTCCCCTGTCCCCTTCTCCTTTGAGCAGATGAGGATCTCCTGGGTATAACCCTCCAACCCGGCACGTCAAGTATCTTTGAGGCTAGATGCATCCTCTCCCACTTAGGCCAGACAAGATAACTCAGCTAGAAAAACATATCCCATGTACACGCAACAGCTCTTGGGCAGTGCCTGTTTCATTTGTTCAGTACCTACATGAAAGTCAAGGTGCACAGCTGCTAAATGAGAAAGGGAGGCCTAGGTCCAGTCAGTGTATATTCTTTGGTTGGTGGCTTAGACTCTGAGAGCTCCAAGGGTCCATGTTAATTGATGCTGTTGGTCTTCCTGTGAAGTTCTTATCCCCTTTGGGGCCCCACAATCCTTTTTTCTATTCTTCCATAAGAGTTCTCAAGCTCCTTCCACTGTTTGGCTGTGGATATCTGGATCTGTCTGAGTCAGGTGCTGGGTGGGGCCTCTCAAAGGACAGCCAGAGCATGACAGTGTTCTAATAAAACTTTATTTGCATAAATGAGCAGTAAAAACAGACATGGCCCAAATCATGTTAGCCTAAACTCTATTTTACAGATGTCTTAGTCAGGGTTTCTATTCCTGCACAAACATCATGACCAAGAAGCAAGTTGGGGAGGAAAGGGTTTATTCGGCTTACACTTCCATACTGCTGTTCATCACCAAAGGAAGTCAGGACTGGAACTCAAGCAGGTCAGAAAGAAGGAGCTGCTACAGAAGCCATGGAGGGATGTTCTTTACTGGCTTGCTTCTCCTGGCTTGCTCAGCCTGCTCTCTTATAGAACCAAGACTACCAGCCCAGGGATGGTCCCACCCACAAGGGGCCTTTCCCCCTGGATCACTAATTGAGAAAATGCCTTACAGTTGTATCTCATGGAGGCATTTCCCCAACTGAAGCTCCTTTCTCTGTGATAACTCCAGCTGTGTCAAGTTGACACAAAACTAGCCAGTACAACAGATAAGAAGATTGCCTGGCAAAAATGTTAGTTGACACATTCGGAAGTCAGAATTAAACTTAGTGGGGTCATTGCCTCCTTCATCAAGGAGGTTGCCAGACTGACATGGCAAGTGTGTTTGCCCTCTAAGTCATCTTGCCTGGACCTCTACTTTTATTTATTGAAACAGCATCTCTCACCAAGTCAGGAGCTCATTGCCTTGCCTAGACTGGCTAGCCAGTTACACTAGGGCGTTTCCTTTTCAGGATCCTTAGGACTGTGATAGTGGGTGGGCCACCACACCTACCCAGGTTTAATTTATACACACATATATATTGATATGGATATATATGTAATTTAATATATTTTATAACTTATATATGTATATATAACTTTATGTGCATGGGTGGGTTCTTTGCATGTATGTATATGTGTACCACATGCATGCTTGCTGCCCAAAGAAGGTCCAACGCTGTCTGATACTCTGGAAATGGAGTTACAGATGGTTGTTCCAGGATTGAATCCTAGGTCCTTTGCAAGAGCAGGCAGTGCTCTTAACCACAGAGCGATCAGTCTAGGTACCTGCCGCCACCTGCTTCTCCATGGGTCCTGGGATCAGCTCTCTGGTTCTTGTCCTTGCTCACAACTGCTTTATCCACTCAGCCATCTCCCCAGTCCCTTCAGTTCCCTCTTACAAAGGGTGAGGTGATGAAAGACGTCTTTTCTCTTGAGGTTAAGCTTCCAGCTTCTTGGAAGTGACTGTGTATGGAAGCTGTTTAGCACTTTCACAGCTGTGGCACGAGATCTGGTGGGCCTTGTGGTATGGGTTGGCTGAAGAATTTCTACTTTTGGAGGCCACAACAGAAACCCAAGCCTCCAAGTCCCTGGTTGGATGCTTTCTGTGTATGACTAGTCACATAGCAAGCTCTGGCTTGACTGCTTTATGAATTTTCTAGAAAAGAGACTGAGCCACAACCTTGCAAGAATAGTCAATCAGGAGCTGTCCGCTTTACACAGAAGAAACAGGGTTTCCTAGATACACCAGTTGCAAGGATAAAGGCAGATTGTCTCCATTTATACAGTAGAAAGTTATGAGATAAATAAGATGGACCCCCAGGTTAGGCACAAGAGGTGGGGTACAGTTCTCCTGGTTATGCTTTCTCTCTTGTCTGCCCCCACCCCTCTCCAGTTAGAGTGTATCCTGTGTACTACTTTCTTCTTGACTGATGAGTAGACAAAGGGTCCGCTCAGGCCTTCGTCACTGGATCTGAGTTTCTGCTGATGGCAAGCGGTATCCTTTGGGACAATGTGGGGGGATAAAGTATCTTCTGCGGAACTGTATGACAGAGACATATTCATCCCCATCCCTTGAGAGGCACATTTGAACTCTTCCTGGCATATGGTGCAGGTAGTCACACTCTTCACACTCAGCAGAGCAGAAAGATAAGAACACAGCCAGGTTCCCCCCCCCCCTTTGTGAGTACACTCACAAAGAATACTGCGGTGCCTCCCACGCCTCAACTTCCCAAGAGGCAAGATTGTGATAACAGAAGCCAAGTCAACAACAATAACAACAACAGTAATGATAATAAAGGCCACCCAGGCATGAGTTGATCATTCCTGGGTTATAGCCAAGACTTTCAGAAATGTAGACTATGACCAGTACACTAATTACCCACAAACCTTGGATGACACATCGTAGTGTTATGCATTCAAAGGCCCTGGATGGAAATCATGTAGGTTGAACGTGTGCTGATTGGTGACCATCGTTTCTTTCCTTCAGTACTTGATACATATCAGCTCTCTCCTTATGTTGGCTCGTTGGTTGCAATCCAAGGCTGAGGCACAGTTACCCGCATGTCCATCTTACACCTGAAGATGCTTTAAATGTGTTAGATGGTTTTGCCAGGTTGGATACTGCTCTGGTATGAATAAGAAGCAGGTTGCTTATTTCTCATTAAATATTCTCATCAACATAATTTCCTTCTCTTTTATATGGGTCATGAGGGACAGGCTCCAGCTTACTTGGAGAAACAGAAAATCCAGTAATATTGGTCTATTAAGATCCAAATCTTTGCCTTACTTAATTTAGGCTAAATGTCCTAAGTCTCACCTCCTTTTATGCATTTATTGGTCATCAGGAACAGAATGCAGGGACTTGCATGGCAAGCAAGTGTTATATTTCCAGGCCTAAATCTCATTTCCAAACACTTTTGTAGCTGCTTGTTGAGTGTATGTATTCCCACTGTCAGGCAAGGTGTTTTGTTTCTCATAGAGTATCAGGAAACAGATCTCTACTGAAATTTTTTCCTCTCCACTCCCCACAAAAGTACCAAAAGAGATTTTTAAAAATCCAAAAATGAAACAAATTCTTTATAATCATCTGTGTTTTCAAGGCATTATTTTTCTTTTAAACAATGAATATGTGTTGTTTAGCCATCAGATATAAACTCTGCTTTGTCGGTAACTGAAAACAGAAGACTATCTATCAGTCTGACTCGTAATGGAAGCAGAGCAGCATCTCAGAACACGTTCTCCAATTCCATTCTCAGGTGCTCATTTCAGTCTGCACCCTGAAGTCGCCAGCACTGCCACAGTGTCTTCCAAACTCAAACAAAGCGCTGTCTCACACATTATCGTCGGCTGGTTACTCGTGGGAACAGAGCCCCACTAAGTTAGGACTCGAAATATTAGAATGGAAAGCAGGAGAGATCTGTAGTCTGACCTTAGGATTAGCTTTGAAGGTAGAAGCATCTACAGATTTCGCTTCAATATCCACATGGACTAGGAGATCTCCTAGCTTTCAGAAAAGGGAGGAGGGAGGAGGGAAGAGCGTGAGCAGGAGAGGGAGGGAAGGGAAGAGATCAGAAGGTGAAAGATAAAGAAAAGGAAGAGGAGGGAAGATTCAAAATTAGTTGAAACACTTATTTGAATACTACTCCAGTTTGATGATTTTGAAGGTGTTTTCCATCCAAGGTTAGAGACATCATTACTCATGAAGCCAGTCACAGGGTTCTGAGGTATCCAGTGCTAAAATGACGGCCCCAGAGATACAGTGTCTTGTTCACATCACCAACACAGACCAGTGAGAACCTTTGCCTTCCTGAAGTGTGTCAGCCCAGTGATGGTGCCCTTCAGACTGTAACAGGTATGTGGAAGTTTGAGATACAATGGGCAGCACGCTTAACATTCCTAACATGCTAGGAAGCACAGGGCAGGTCCACTGTCGTAAAAGAGTACATCGTTGGGAGAGACAAGCTGCCATTAGGCGAGCTGGACATTTCTCTTTAGGATCCAAAGGCTCTGTAAGGATGCTGGGCCTGTAAGTCATTTGGGCATTTCCATTTAGCCCTGTCTCTCAAGGAACTTTGTAATATCTTCTTAAAGACTTGAAGAGTTCAGGGGCCTTCTCTCACAGACAGCCTGGACAGCTGCTCACCACGGCTGGACCAAGTTACAAACCTGAGTCACCAAGATCCCAGGAATGGATGCAGTTCTTGGTCACATGCCATCATCTAGTGGGAGGAAAGAGGGCCTGGGTGCTTCTAGCAATGTCTGGCTAGGATTTCTCGGGCTTCAGAAACAGCCCACTGTCAAGGCTTTCCTCCCACCATGCCTAGCTATCTTATCTTCATTCCTGGTCTTGCTTGGCCTCTGGGGATTTTGGTTAGGAAGTAAAAGACTCATGGGTTTTTTTATTTTAACTCATGTAAAATATACACAGCAGAAAGTTTAATACTTTAATTATTTTTCCATGCAAATATTGTTTTCTTAAATTCAACCAATAATTGATTTAATTTTTGTGTGACTGTTTAGAAGTAAGTTTTGTTCACAGTTTTTACTGTTGTGCCATCTCTTTTCTGTTCCTAAGCATTTCTTTTTATTTTCTTTGTTTTTTCCCCTTATTTTTACTGTGGCACTGTGGTGGTTAGTCTAACTGCCATCTTAATCCAACTTAGAGTCACCTGGGAGGAGAATTGTCTACGTTGGGTTGGTCTGTGGACATGTCTATGGGGGAATGTTTTAATTAAGTTAATTGATGTGGAAAGATCCGGCCCACCATGGGTCTCGAGGCAGGGTCCTATAATGTATAATAGTGAAGACATTTATCTTACTTAGCTTAGCACAAACAGGCCATCAACATGACTGTGGATGTACTGTGAAGAGCTGTTTGGAATTCCTGCCTTGATTTCCTCACAATGATAGAATGCAACCTAGAATTGTATACTGAAATAAGCATTTTTTCTCCTAAGAAGCTTTTGGTCAGGACATTTTGTCACAGCAACAAAAATATAACCAGAATAGTTACAAACTGCACACTTTAAAATTTACAGCCTTAACCATTTTTAAGTGAATTTTAGAAGTGGCAAGTGTATCAACATTGTCATGAAGTGAATTTCTAGAGCATTTTCATTATGGAAAACTAAAGCTGCATCCATTAAATAACAGCTCCCTGTCCCCTCCCACAACCCCTCGCAGGCACTGTTTCAGTCTCTGTCTCTATTCCTACCCAGAGAACCTTTCCTATGAATGAAGTCAGGGCAGTATTTTTCTTTCTTTGGCTGGCTCCTCTCGGTTAATGTCCTCAGGGCTTACCCATGTTGTATGTAGCTCATCAGAACACCCTTCCTTTCTGTGGCTGTGTGTAGACACCATGCCGGACTTTGTCTCCCACCTCTTAGCTATTAGGATGGTTTTGCTATGGATCCACATGTACAGATGTGTGGTAGTCATCATTCCACACGGAAGCACACTCACACCAACAAGAATGCAGAGCACTGAGATTAATCACCTAAGTCTGAATTCTACCGACAGAGATGGCTGCTGCAGGACACCCAGGTCACACCGAGGGAAAGTGGGTCACAAGGGTGACAGGCATGTCACAGGGAAGTTTTCTTTATTGTTAGTCTGGGAAAGTTTGGCAGCCATAATCACAGCCACAAATGACAAGGTCTGCCGCATCTTACACAGAGGTCTGTGTGCTTCCCATGCAGGTCCTATTGTGCTACTAGAGCCTGGTGGGTGGGTCCAGGAAAGCTGCCTTCTGCCAAATGTTCCCCCACCAACCTCTAATTTTCTCTCCAGGGCGCTAAAGTTTCCGGCTGTATCAGAGGGGCTGTAAAATGCTCCCGGGTTTATCGGAGTTCATCAGACTGTCGAACAGCAGGCGCCGGGCTGCCAGCATCCCCTCATCTTGAATTTCAACCCGTTTTCTCTGCTTAACACCTCCCAGACCTCCCTTTCTGCCCCCACATAATAAACTCCATTCTTCACCCGCAGGCTGGGCAAGGACAGCAGCCTGGGATCTACCTTGTGGGGATAGGGTTTGGCTCTACTTAACCTGCCGAGATTTTTTCTTCCCTTTCCTCCCCTCCTCCCCAGCTCATTTAGCTGTAATCCTAGTAGACCCCAGGCCAAGAGGGGCAGCACAGCGTTTGCCTCTGGGAAGAATTACCTCACAGGGCCAGGTGCTGATAGCTCAGCCCTGCTTCGTACTGGCTGTGTGGTCATCAGTGGCTTACTAGGTGTAGCTTGCACCTTGACCCAGAAAGACTAGACTTGCCTCCCCTGACCTCACAAGGAGGTCTTTGGAACAGAGGTGGCCTAAATGCTAAATTGCTGTGGAGGAAAGTAGGTTTAAAAGAAACAAAACCCCAAAACAGTCATAGGTTTTATGCTTGAAGGAGGTGTTCACTGAGAGGTAGGGAGGGTTTTTCTGAGGACCTATGCTGGGTGAATTAGGCTTAAATCAGGACAGGGATCCAAGTCTGAGAGTGAAGTCTGGTCGTCCCCAGAACATAGCAGCAAAGAACCATCTGCTATGGAGAGTTTCGTTAGGATGCCTAAGTTAAGACATCCTTGACCTGGAAGCCAGCTTGCTATTGTTTATATTTCAGGTCCCTTGACTTCATCTTGGATAACACTGTGTGCGCCTGTGTGAGGAGGCCAGAGGTTGCTATCACGTGCATTTCTCAAGGGCTCTCCACTTCATACATTAAGTCAGGGTTCTCACTAATTCAGCTAACCTGGCTGGCCAGCTCAACCTCATGCCGCTGCTTCCAGGGCCAGACCTGAGGACGTAAACTCTGGTCCCCATTGTTGTGAGGCAGGTGTTTTATCCATTGAGCTCACCTCACTGACTCTCTCCAGCCCCATCTTTCTACTTTTGTTGTTGTTGTTGTTGTTTTTGTTTTTTGTTTTTTCGAGACAGGGTTTCTCTGTATAGCTCTGGCTGTCCTGGAACTCATTTTGTAGACCAGGCTGGCCTTGAATTTACAAATCCACTTGCCTCTGCCTCCAGAGTGCTGGGATTGAAGGTGTGCGCACGCAAGCCTTCTTTCTACTTTTTTTGAGACAGGCTATGTAGTCCTGGCTGTCATGAAACTTGCTATATACACCAGTTTGGCCTCAAACTTGCAAAGATCCTCCTGTCTCTGCTTCCCAAGTTCTGGGATTAAAGGTGTGTGCCACCACGTCTGGCCCAGGACACTCACGCAGCAGCCTTTCTCATCTCTTTCTCTCCAGCCATTGGTAACGTAACTCATTTGCATATGGCCCATCCCCCTTCTCATCCCTTCCTCTCCAGCCACTGGGAACAGCTCATTTGCAAAACTCTTGGAGACTTGCTTACCTCTTTGCAAAAACTAGGGCAAGGCTCATCCCACAACCCAGCTGCCGAGTGGCTGACAGCAAGGAAGGAAGCTGCTCTCACTTCTGCTCAGCCTGACGCCCTCTCTGCCCGGGGCTGCCCCAGGTTCTCATTAATCATGTCAATAGCTGCATTGTCTACGCTTCTCACAGGAAGACAAGTGACACTTCCAAAGCCACTCAATATGCATATGAGTCTGCCCAGCTACCTCTTGCTCTGCTCTCCACAGCCCCCTTCGCAGCTCCCTGGGGGTGTTTCTGGGTCCTTCTTTCTCACAATGATTTGCTCCCCAAATCTGCAGAGTGAAAGATGTGTCTTGGTATGCCTGAGGAAAAGCAAGAACAATGAACTTCCAGCAGTTCTGCAGGAACCAGTATCCAGGTCTCCTGGGATCTAAGGAATTTAGTTGAGAAAATGTCAGTCAGCCATGGGTCCAGCAGAAAAGCCTAGCTGCTAGGTTGAGGCTTTGCTCTCTCCCCAGGCTCCATATTGCTGGTCCTTTCTAGACACTCTTTTTCATCCAGTAGCAAACACTTGGAAGACAGTGGCCATCCTAATGACTCCTTGTGAAGTTTACCCATCAGACCTCACACAGCACGCTGCACCAATCCGCTGGCAAAACCAAAGTGATCAGCTACAGGCTGTGAGCATATAAACACATACCTCCTGCCACCTCCCCCATCCCCCCAGCCCCGTTATATGTCTGAAGTGTACAGGCAGAAGCTTGGTGACCCAAGGATGCCACAGGTGAAGCTCCCCATTCATTTTAATTTGCCCCCCAAAAGAGAAGCTCACAGCAGTCAGGCCAGCCATATCCAAGAAACTGGGCCTGAGACAAGGGCAGGTTTTCATTCTCTCTGAAATTTTGCTTCTTCCAAGCAATTTATTTCCCTTCCTCTTTATGGTGTTTTTTGAACAACCTGTAACATCCCAGATTGTTGTTCACCTCCAAAGCAGTTCAGTAAGATCTAGATTGGCGATTGTCAACTTCAGGTGGAGACCCTTTGGTAAGCTCTACCCCCAATATCAAACATCACCGTTATGAAGTAGCAATGATACTAACTTTATGGCTGGGGGTCAGTACTGGGCTGCACAGAAAGACCGGCTGACACCCTCTCTTTGCTCTGTGCTCCTGACATTCCTTCTGAATGCGTATGAGGAAACACGTCCGTTTTGAGGAAATTTTTGTGCTGGGGGTAGATTGCTTGAACAGAGTAGAAGGCTAATGTCATTGGACAATGTATAAGCTTTCGGGTTATGTTCCCTTCAACCGCCTAGTTCTCCCTGAGGGATGCCATAGTGTACCAATTAGGCAGATGAAGAATTCAAAGGAGAAGGCATTGCTTACAAGTTCTAGAACATTCAGCTTCTAGACTATTCCTGGGCTTCGAGTTTTTTTTTCTAAATACACATCACTTTGTGTGTGTGTGTTGATTGTGTGTATACATTTGCATATGTATGTACATAGAGGTTAGAGGTCAATCTTGAATGCACATCTCATCCTCCCACCTCCCTCCATGCCCCCCCACCTCCTCCCTACCTCCCATTCCAACCCCCCACCCCCAGTTTTTGGAGACAAGGTCTCGGTTTCATCCGCAGCTTGGTCACTACGCTCATCTTTTTAAAGACAGTTCTGGGGACTGAACTCAGGTCTTCATACTTACTTGCCAAACACCAACTAAACCACATACATGGATAGACACCTCACTTTTGAACTGAATTTTGAGCTGGTTTTGCCTGTCTGTGGACAGGGTTGTTTCTCCTGTAGCTGTCCATATGAACCTACAGCGTAGAAGCCAGACTGCATTGTTTGAGTATTTATTTATTTATTTTGGATATTTTTTTAGAGCTCATCTTAATGCCTGAAATACCACAGAAATGAGGGTAGGTTTCCAGTTGGAAACCTTAACAGGACGAACAGGTATAAGCCTGCCGTTCAGGCCTTCATTTACATTTAACTATTCTGAATACTGTATTTTCTGCATTGCTTTTGTAAGTCTGAAATAGAGTTTATTTCAAAAATCATATTACAATGAATTTTACACTCACAGTTTGATGAAGTTACTTTGTGGTCATGTCAATGAGTTTGTCAAGTACGGTGTTCAACTTACATAATCAGAAATTCCCAGGAAGATGTTGGACTCTGGGTCTGCTCTCACACAAACACAGCTATTGTTTGGGGGAAACAATATGATCAGGAAGAGGGGCACGAGGAGGGAGAGACAGCCAAAGCTAGTGCTGCAGGCAAAGCCTCAAGGAAATCTGATACCTGGTAAGCTAATTAAAAGATAAATTTTTAGAAAATTAAAAAATAATAAGATGATACAATTAGTTGAGAAACTCAGCTCCCTACGAAATGTACCCAGCTCATGAATATGCATATCTACCTTTATGGCAGCCTGAAAAACAGCAAAGGAGAAACGCTGGAGTTTTTCCTTCCTTTTGGCTCAGGTTCCCAGATCCAAGGCCCCATGCAGCTACGGACACTTTGAAGGAGAGTTTGCTTTAGTTCCTGGGTTTGAGATAAAGTCAGAATAACCTCTGGGGACTGAGGTCTGAAGTCCTCACTGCAGAGGTGAATTGTAGAGCCTTCATTGCAGAGACAAAGAGTGGGCACTGAGGAGATCAGGTGTGGGGTACCAGGAGGAGCCCCAGGGCAACTGCACAGTCAATAGGAGGAAAGAAATTCATCAAAGGAGACTAGGAAAGATTTCAGAAATACTGCTATAAAGCAAGGGACCCTGCATCACAGAAAAAAAAAAAGAGGTCCAAAATCCTGCTAAGGGGGCTAGAGCTGGAGTTGGACACGGGAACAAACTGTGGTATCAGAGATTTGGATCCATTAAGTGATGCAAACCATGGGTAGGAAGTGGGGAACGAGGCGGATTCAAGCATAGCCCCCAGAGCAGTTCTGATGCTGAAGTAAAAGAAAGGGGACAAGTGGCAGAGATGAGAGTCTCTGGTCAGCATAAGATTTCACTGTAGGTATGTGGATCTTCCACTGCAAAATCTGGAACTTCAGAGCACCAATATGGAAGCTCCAGCAAATGTTTTAGACTCTGAAAAGCTCTAAGATCTGAGACTTGTACACTGAGGGGATGGTCTGTCTGTGCTTGAAACCAAGGGCACAGAGCTCCCTCTAAACAGTGCACCAGTCTAGAGGGAAAAACTGAGTCAACCCCGCAAAGAAAGTGAGGAAGGAGGGGACCCAAGGGAAGGAAGGCAGACAGCCACACTTGGAATCAGGAGGAGGTTGGGGCCAAATAAAGACAGGATGACACACACAAGGGGAGCTTCTTCAGTTACCTCAGAAAAGGCGAAGGAGGGTTGCCGTGGACAGTCATAACCCTACAGCCAGTCAGAAGGCAGGAGCCTTGAAGATGATGTATTAAAGGAAACTGGACAGAAGCCCCGTTGTCAGAATAGACCTATCATTGTCGATTCCTCGGTGTTCTCTGAATCCCAAGAACAGCAGATGGTGTGATGTGGACTATCCAACGCAGGGTCAGAGAACCCAGGGTTTCAGTAAACATTCTCTATCATGTCACTTCACAGAAGCCATCAAGTAAATGGTCCCTCTGTAAACTGAATGGAGTAAGATTGTTTTGTGAGTCTGAGGCCCTTGGTTGTCTGACACTTCGGAAAGCATACCTCACCTGGTGTCAGTATACGCCACTCTTCCTTGCAACTTAATTCTCTGGTCCTTGGGGCAGTTTCCTGACAGGCCTCTGGACCTCCTCTCGTAGAGGCCCCTCCTCTGTGCTGACAACAGCTTTCAGCAAAGTTTTCATCTGCTATGGCTTCTATATTGTCCTTCCTCCTGTGAACTGTGTGTGTGTCTTGTTCTCTGAGCTGTGAGCTCTGCTGAGCTAGGAACATGGTTCTCTGATGATTCCTCAAGCCTGGCACAGTGTGACTCAAAATGTGTCCGGGATGTTCCAAGAGACTCTTTTATGTACCACTGAGCGACGTGGGAAGATTCTCCACCCGAAGGCAGAAGATGGGATCAGTGGTAGAGTGTTTGCCTAGCCCATGAAGCAACCTGAGATTGAGCCTCAACATTGAGAAGAGAAAGAGTCAGGGGAAGGAAACTTCAAGCAAAAGACACAGATCAGGTCCAGGGAGAGGATTAGGATGGGACTTGATCCCCCAGAACATCTAATATCTAGCATCTAACATTTCCCAATGCAGAGGCACATGCTGGCAATCCCGGCACTCCTACCACGAGATAAACAGGAAGTGGAGACAAGAGACTGTCTGAAGCTCTCCAGCCAGGCAGCCTAGGGCACAGCACAGACCCAGAGATGCTATCTCAGAAATGAAGTGGAAGGAGAGAATTGCCTGAGAAAGTGTTCCTCTGACCTCCCTGAGAGCAACTTGTTTGGGATAGGGTTTTTATTTATTTGTTTGCTTGTTGTTTTTTATTTTTGTTTCTGTTGTTTTTTTGTCTTGTTTGTTTGATTGTTTGGCGGCTTGACACAAAGTAGAGTTATCTGAGAAAAGAGAATGTCAATATTAAAAATGGTCTCCATCAGATTAGCCTGTAAGCAAGTTTAGGGACTGGGGGCGGGGGTGGGCAGGGGGCAGAGGGGATGGATTTTCTTGACTAAATGATGTGGAAAGGCTTAGCCCACTGTAGGCGGTTCCACCACTGGGCAAGTTGGCCCTGAGTTTTAGTAAAAGTGAGCCAGTGTTGGCAAGCAAGCCAGTAAGCAACATTCCTCTCTGTGGCTTCAACCTCAGTTCTTGCCTCCTGGTTCCTGCTTGAGTTTCTGTCCCCATGTCCTTTCATGATTTACTGTCAGCTGTAAGATGAAGTGAACCCTTTCTTTCCCAAGTTGTTTTAGGTCATGCTGTTTATCACAGTGGTAGGAAGCAAGCTAGGACGTCATGGTACACATGCACTATACATACGTGCTTATATGCATGTGCATGAACACACAGATGCATGTATGTATGCGCACGTACACACACACACACACACACACACACACACACACACACACACGTTTTGTTTTTTAAGATAAAGATCTGAGGATCCCTGATGTTATCTAACTCAGTCCCTTTATTCCATAGTCACAAAAGTTGAAGCCCGGAGAAGGCAACTTAATATGCGTTAGTTGTTTTCTATTTGCCACAGCCCTCGGATGATGGTGTGTTCTATGCTGGTTTTCACCCTAAGTAAGTGTTGCCTTGTTTATAATTTAACACAGTTCAATGAAGTCTAAACCAGATTGGACCAGATCACTGAGAATTGGAGGAAAAAGTGCCAGAGCCAGAAGCTAGAACTACCCTGAGCAAAATAACTTGGGGGAAAAATTATTTTGGCTTGCAGTTCCAGAAGGAAGAGAGTCTGTCACGATGGGGAAGATACAACAGCAGGCCAACGAAGGCATAGTGGCAGGAGCAGAAGCTGGCCAATCACACCTAACCTAACCCAGGAAGCAGGAAGCAACAGCAAGAGGGGCTGAGCTATAAAACCCCAAAGCCCACTTCCATGGACATAATTCCAGTAACATCTACCTCCTAAAGATTGTATAACCTCCCCAAACAGCGACACCATCTGGGGACCGTGTGTAAGTGCCTGAGTCACTGGAGGAGGGGGACACCTCATATTCAAACCACAACAGTGTCCATGGAAAGAAAATGACTTGCTTGGAAGAAACATCAAACCAAAGTGTATGCAATAAGCAAAGTGTATGCAATTACCTGACCCAATAAGGACGAGGTGAAAGTCCAGGACATCCGAGTTCCCACAATGCCAAGAGGATCTGGACCCTCTCCTGTAGGTGACAGATGTGTAGGGACACAGAGAGGATAGGAGAAGTGACTCAGCAGCTAAGAGCACTTGTTGCGCTTCCAGAGGACTCAGATTAAGTTCCCAGCACCCACATGGGTCTGCTCACAGCTTTCTGGACTCCAGCTCCATAGGATCCAATGCTGTCTCCTGGCCTCTGTTAGCATCTGTGCATAACTAGTGTGCATGTGCACAGAGAGAGACATGTGCATGAATAACAATATAATAAGGGCATAGGGATAGCTCCTATAAATATTCTGTTCTCCACGTTACCCTTCAATGTTTCCACTTTACTGACTTATTGTATACAATTACATAACCCTTAAGTTGAGATGCATTCTGAGAAATGTATTGGAGGGTGACCCCCCTCTTGTGCCAACATCATAGAATATAGACAAAAATCTAGATGGTATACTTTATTATACAACAATGCTACATAGCATATTGCATTGCTTCTAGAATATAAACATATTTAGTGTGACTACGAATCTTTAAACAGCTATAACACAATGGTAAATATTTATGCATGTGAATAGATCTAGACATTAAATATAGAGTAGCAATACTGGGCAAGAGAATCTTCAATTCTGTTATAACCTTACAGGACTACTATCGTAACCACCAGTGATAGACATCACTGAGTCAAGAATACTTATGTTCAGGACGGAAATGCAGAAATTTCTACAAACAAGCATTGCGGTTAAAATGATCAAGTTTTATTCTCAGTAGCCCTGATTTCAGTTTCCCCTAAAAAATAAACACACTGTACTGTTTGTTTTTAGACATCATTTTTTTTTTACAAACTTTAAGAAACAGAGTCTCTTGGGACGTGAACAATCTGTACCTATTTATTTGAAACAGGCTAAAATAAATATTTAACATTGCATCTCTAAGTATTTGGTTAGCTGTGTTATTGTATTTGCTGTTTATTTTAGCTGGACCACGTCCTTAGGCTTGTAGGACTCTTTCAGATCTTACAACAGCATTGCTTTTGTATATTCTGGGTAGCCCGAATAAAGGTGGAAACTCATGCTGTGGAGACTCTCTTTATCTCAGCAAGGCTGGGTTGCTATATGAAGAATATTTTAAACTGGGCAGTTTAGCCAAAATGCACTTATTACTTACAGTTTCGGAGATTGAGAAGATCTGGATCAAGGCAGATCTGATGTGTGGCTCCTGGCTTCTACACAGCCACCTTTGTTTTATGCTCTTACATGATAAAGAGGGGCAGTTTTGTGTCTCTTTTATCTTTTGTGTGTTTGTGTGTGTGTTCATACGTGTAGGTACACATATATATCCACGTGTTCATGCACATGTGGAAGCCAGAAGATAACCTTGGTTTCCATTCTTCAGATGACATCCTCTTTTTGTTTTTGAAGATATTCTTTCACTGGCCTGAGATTCACCAAGGACACTAAACTGACTGGCCAGCAAGCGCCAGGGATCAGCCTGCCTCAGCCTCCTCAGTACTGGAAATGGAAAGAGCATCACCCACACCTGACTTTTTTGAATTCTGGTGTCTCAACTCAGTTTCTTGTGCTTGCAAGAGAATGCTTTACCAACCAACCCCCCTGACTATTATTAACTAAACATTTTTTGAAAATTTCGTACATGAATTCTCTATCTAAAGCATTTCCATGCTCCCTCCCATCAGATTCTCCCATGTAAATTTCATCTCATGAACACTCTAAACCAATGTGTAAGAGCTCTGTTCTTAGGACTTGACCCCTTCTGAAATACTCCACTTGGAGGGACCATCACAGAGCAGATTTAGACTTAAGGATGTGTGTTTTGAAAGGATGCTTTTAGTTCACAGCATTTATTTATTCAAAGAACCCTGTTCTTAATTTGTCTGTGAGAACATACAGTGGGTTATAACACACACAAAGACAGACAGAAGAACAGACAGACAGACAGACACACACACACACAAACACACACACTTTGGATTTTCAGAAATAGGGTCTCAGCATAGTTCTCCCTACGTATCCCTAGCTGTCCTGGAACTCACTATGTAGACTAGGTTGGCCTCAGAATCAGAGATCTGCCTGTCTCTGCCTCCTGAAGGTCAGGTAAATATTGACTGTGACTCCTGATTTAAAAAAAAAAAAAAACCATTGGCTGCAGTCTCCGGTTTCCAGCTTTCCACATCCTCAGGGTGACTTTGGGGCCCAGAAGTGATATCTCTATACTTCATCTTGCCAAACAACCCCAGCCTCCAGCTAGAAGTGGTAGATCATGGAAAGGTGGAATGGGAGAAGATACAGCAACACATGGATGGATGGTTAGGAGGTAGTGAGATCACTGTATATGAAACTTTAGTGAGAAGTCTCTTTAAAATGACCCATTTCTATTCCTTTCTTCATTGGGGGGGTGGGGTGGGGTGGGGTGGTACTGGAAGCCAAAGCCACAATACTGCTCAACAACTCAGTTCACCAACTCTTCATAATTAAGTACTGCAATAATAACTTGATTTATCCCATTTAACGTCCACATTTGTCTCCGGCCCAGCCAATTGTTTATTTGGTGACCTCACACCCCATCTTTTACTAAACGCTCGAGGAAAAGAAATGCTTCATCAGGTGACAGAAGAATGCCAGGTCTAACATGTGAATCCTTCAGGTTCAACTGTACCCCTGCTCTAAGTCCTACGTGTGACTTGGGGAAAGCGGCTCAGCTGCCTCTGTTTCCCCATTTGAAATGACAGTCCTCTTCTTTGCAGGTATTGGAATTTTCTATCTACAACGCTTGTACCCAGTCAAATGAAAACGTTTCTGTTGGTGTTTGGTTGGGAGTCCTCAAATAGGATTTTCCAGCTATATGAGATAATTTAGATTGATAGATAGTAAATGGCTTTCAGAAAAAGAGAGATAAAGAGATAGAGAGATAGAGAAATAGAAAGAGAGAGAGCGAGAAAGAGAGAGCGAGCTACATTTGTAGAATATTTGTCTAAAGACAAAAGAAAGGGTTTTCTAGGTAAAATCTCTCAAACTTTTAGGTTGATTTGATTGCTGACAAAACAGTGAGGGATGGGCATCTTGCTGGAATCTCCCACGTGCTTCTGCTCCTGGACAACAGCAAGCAGAATCTGTTCTTGCCTAGAACAACACACTCGTATCAACCTATCATTGCTCTGAGTGCAACCCAGGGGAGCCAGCCACCTGGCTCCAGAGCTGTCTCTCCAGTTGGGATTTATGTAATAGCAAGGTCCCAGGGACACGCCCTGGGGCCAGCCCTGGTTAGGCCTGGCTGAAGTCCTCCTTTTTCTAAGCCTGAAAAGATGGAAACATCTGGCAGCCATAAGGGTTGCTCATCTTTGCACTCCTGGCCTGAGAATGGACAGATGAGTCTGGGAACACGGGGAGTCAGATAAATAGCACATCTGACCGGCTGTGGCCTGGTGGGTTCATGGAACAGAGAGAAAGAGACTCACTCAGCCCCAACTGGCTCTTGAGGCTGCTGGGTCAGACAGGAACATGTAGATGTCATTGTGCTGCTCAAACACTTCCCACAGGAAGTAAAACAATTTTCTTGATGCTGCTTTCTCTCCAAGTGCTAAGTGGCCTTCCTGTCTCACTGTAGAGAATATCATGGCGTGGTGCCTGATGGGAGAAATCTTATGTGGGGACACGTAGAGGCCTTCACTCTGGTGGTCCACATCAAAATACTCTTGCTCCCCCCATGCATGGGTTTCCCTTTCTCTGTTCAATCCCATCAGTCCCTGTTCACCTGTTTCCCAGCAGGCCACTCCCACACCAGCCCCAGCACAGCGGAGAACACAGGGTGTAAGAATGGAGCTCCGTGTTCTCCTGCATCTATCACCCTTGCTCTTGAATAGGATGGCTAGGCTAGATGGAGGAGAGTCACAATAAGATTACACTTGTTACATCTTAGAAGCCCCCTCGGATTGCAACCTCACCTTAGTAGATTCACAACTAAGTACCAGAACTAAAACTCACGCCAGTCTCCTAGCTCGTGCTCATTGGAGATGTGGGAATCTCTCCTTAGAGTTTCTTTCCCTTGGTTTATTCATTCACAAACTCATGCATATCTCTAATGTATTGGATCGCACCCCTTCCATTTCCCATGATATTCTTTTATGGTTTCCTTTGTCCCCAAAAGTCCCCACTCCACAGGCCCTATCTCCGTGTTTTTTTTTATAAGTATGTGACTCATTGCATTCAATTAGAATTGCTTGCTATAAATTGGGGGTTATTTCTTTGAGCAAGGGCAACCTAGCAGTGGCTTTGCAACTGAGGGATATGACCAGCCCCTTCCCCAGCAACTGTTAACTGCCCATAGCTTCTTAGGCAGGAGCAGGGCCTCATGATCCCTCCCCCCATCCTGGATGGGTCCTGTCTTCTTCAGCTAACCACTGCTAGCCCATGGTGCAGCAGTCCTGTGTGCAGGCCTGGGTCCACTTCCCTCTGAGAATGTACAGTTGATTCTTCCCACCCGTAGCCTGAGCCGCTCACTCTAGGCTGCATCTGTCTGTCATGCACTGTTCTCATCTGATTTATTAGTTCCTGGGCCTCCAAAGGCAAAAACAAAATTTTCTGGAATTACAGAAAAACTAAACTGCTCTGAGTAGAAGGTTTATTTTTCAACTAGCTGGCTCTCCGGCACCAAGGCAAGCCAGTAAAAGACGTCCGTGGGGAGTTTCCCTATTTATTAAAATCACTTGGTTTATTGGAATAAATTGGAAAACACCCACCAGCAAGGCCAAGTGACCTGCAAAGGCAATCAGGACAAGATCAGTATCTGGGATATTGACTGGGCAAGTTTCCACAGTAGGAAAAAATATCTTCTGCTAAGAAAATACCCAGTTGTTTAGAGATCCAATGTACAAACTATTTGTGTGGATAATTGGTAGCCTGGCCTCAATGTAAATGACCTCAGAAGGAGAGGTTGGGAGCACCATCTGGAGAAGGCAGCTGAAAAGAGATTTTCCTTCCTAAGCATTGATATAGGGCAAAAAGCAGAGCGGCCAAACTCAGACACAGTTACACAGAAAACAAATGTCATGGCAACCCCTCTTCCTCATAAGGCATTCCGTGATGGTAGAATCAGAGGGATAAGCCAGGTGCTACACGATTCTACTTAATTACTCCTCTTGGTGCTACCGTTTTTTTATCTAGTCTAGATGAGGAAGGCAGGAGGGGAAGTATTTGCATTTCAGCTTCCTGCCCTGACTCATTGCTCTAAGAGACATTGGACCTCCAGCTCACCAGGGGGCGGGCTACACAGTACAGCGCATAGCCACACATAACGAGAGCTGCGTCCAGAGTAGACCCGATATCCCTTCCCTTTTAGACACTCTCCTCATGGGGCCTGCCGGTCTCAGGTTTCCTGGACGTGCTCAGGCCCAGTGCACTCTCTGTGTCAAATGGATGAGATGCCAGGTAGTCCTTATAGACACCGTCTATCAGCTTGGCAGCATTGTTTTTGTCAAACCAGCAGTCTACCTGTGCTTGTCCGTTGTAAATCTTCCTTTGTTTCCAGACCACTGGAACTTGGCGCCCTTTCACCTTCAGGATAGCCTCAGGCATCCCTTCTGCCGGAGGAAATGGCTGGTTACTAAGATTCTTGCCGTATTCCTCAGGAGCTCCTACAAGTTTGGCATCCTGGTTCAGGAACTGACCTGAGAGGGGAGAAAACTGATATAAGTTGAACGCAGAGAGCAGCTTCAATCTAATGGTGGTGGTGTCAGGGGCAGGAGGGTTTGTCACGGACCACTGGTCCTAGGCTGGACCCTCCCTGGAGGCATGCATTCATTCATTGCCCAGGCTGTGGGAGTCCATGCACAGGACTATGTGAGGATGCAAATAATGAGATTCTCCTCATCGTGGTCTGCCTCTCCTGGAAACTGCCTAGTGGCTAATGCTGAGACAGCAAATGGAGTTGGTTAGCATAATGTCCTGCTGAGTTGGGGAGGCAGCATAGTAGCTGGTAAGTAGGACATAGAGCCAGGCCTCTGCTCTCCTTAGTAAGAGAGCCTCCTCATCCTACACACTCCTTGTAAGTAGGGATAAGGCAGCAGAAACAATCAGCTCAGCTCACCCCTGACACTCAGCCTCGGATTGCCCAGGTCAAGCGAGGGCATTGCACAGGCCAAGGGGTCTGGATCTGCGTCTGTGGGATGGAGCTTATGCTTGGCATCCAGACACAAGGAAACACAAAGACACAAGCCCAAGTGGCAGGAAATCCTGCCTTCTAAACAGAGCTCTGAAAGTGACTCAGTCTTTATTTTTGGGCCAAGGGCCCACATGAGATTGCACGTTGGAGAAGGCCAGCCAGCAGAGTCTGCCTGCTTCTTCCACCAATTCAGATGACTCCCTAGGAAAGGCATCCACCTCTCGTGCTCAGTGCTGGGCTGCCCTGGATCTCCCTCTTCTTTCAGAATGGCAAGAAACCAGCCCTTTGGATGACTGCGCCTCGTCTCTTTGAATTCTGGGAAGTCTAGTGAGAACTAGTGCATGAGACCTACGCCTGAAACAAGAATACAATTTTCAGGGCTGCGGAGGTGCCTCAAAAACCCAGTGGAAGCATTTAAGGACAATACTCAGGCTTATTCTCTGATCCCCCTTCCCCAACATACATATGTACCCCACACATACATGAACACACATACACATACAGAAAAGCAATCTAATTGCTAATGATATCCAAGGCTGAGTGTGCTGCTGAGCTGAGCTGACTGCTTCTCCTGCCCTATTGCTACATAATACAATTCTTTAATTCTTTTTTTTTTTTTTTTTTTTTTTTTTTTGGTTTTTCGAGACAGGGTTTCTCTGTAGCCCTGGCTGTCCTGGAACTCACTCTGTAGACCAGGCTGGCCTCGAACTCAGAAATCCGCCTGCCTCTGCCTCCCAAGTGCTGGGATCAAAGGCGTGGGAATTCTTAATAAGGAAGGATCTCTTACCCAGGAGAACAGAGGCGAGGCCTGGCTCTATGTCCTACTTACCTGCTATGTTGCCTTCCCATCTTAGCAGGACATTATGCTAATGAACTCCATTTGCTGTCTCAGCATTAGCCACTGGGCAGTTTCCAGGAGAGGCGGACCATGATGAGGAGAGCCTCATCTCTCTCCTCCCTACATAGTCTGTTGCATGAACTCCATCACAGACTGGGCAACGAATGAGTGAATGTCCCCATAGTGAGTCCAGCTTAGGTCCAGTGGTCCATAAAAACCCCTCACATATGAAGTTGGGCTTTCTGCATGTGAAGATCCAGCATCCATGTCAACCGTGGATTGAAAACACATGGGGGAAACGTACACTGATAGTGAACAAGTAGACTTTCTTTTTGTTCTCCATCATTCTGTGAACAGTGCAGTATCACAACTAACTTCGTAGCACTGACATTGCTTTGAAGTTATTTAGAACAGGGGAGATTGTGAGTAGGTTTTATATAAAATTTGCACCTTTTATTACAATCTTTGAGCATCCTTGGATTCTTTCTAGTAGTTGTGAAAGATCCTGAAACCATGGCTCTGGCTGATGCTGAGGGATAACTTAACATAGAACGGCCACGCCCTCACTGTAAATTCCTGTCACGCTCATGATAGTGGCCAGAGGAGCTTCCTTTTAGGAAACCCAATTCTACCCTCTGGTCACAGACAGAGTATGAAGCCACCTACCTAGTAGTCCGTGGCAGTTGTCGGAGAGACCTTTGCTGTTGGCGATGTAGAAGCCCAGGTGGTTTCTCTGGAAGGGTGCTGGGTTTTTGTAGAGGTGAATGAGGATGACAAAGGCAATGTTGCCCTGGATGCTGACGGTGATGTTGGCATTGGCAGACACTGACACCTCCAATCCTCGACTCCCTACTACCACGCTCTGGTTGCAGGGGAGTACCAGCCTGTCCCCACCGTCCAGGATGACCCTGTTTGGTGTGATCTCGAGGTAAGATCTTTCTGGTCGGTTGATGAGGATGGTGATGGTGCGGAAGTAGGTGCGCTGTTTCTTGTGACCATTCGGAGGTGCGGGGGCCCCAATAAGCTCTCCATTCACAGTCACACCTCAGAGGCCAGGAAAACAGTGGTTAGAAAACTCATGTCTATTTTCCGGCTGAAGGCATCTGTTATGGTTTGGGCATGAACTGCCTCTCCAAAAGGCACGTGAAAAAAAGGCTAATCTTTTTTTCAGGTGGGGGTTCTGTTGTAAGAGGTTTTGGAAAGTAGGAGGCTGGGTGGAGCAGGTCACTTGGAAGATGACCACTTGGGATAGCTTGCGGCAGCCATCCTGTTTCTCTGATATTGATTTGGTTTCAGACTTGGGGACAAGGGACTGAGGTGCATATTTTACACAGCAAAGCAGACCTGGCCTCCAGGTTCTCCCAGAATCCCTCAGTTCCTGCTTGGCATACATTGTCCCCAACCCTGAATTTCCTAGCCCACGGGCTGGGCTGCCCCTTCCCGAGATGCTCCTCCCTATATAATCCAGATATTATTGTTGCTTTCTCTTTCTCTCTTCTCTCTGTGCACCCTTTCTCTCTTTCTCTCTCCCTCCCCTCCCCTCCCCTCTCCTTTCCTCACGGTGACTTTCCTGGCCTTGGTTCCTGGGGGCAGTGAACTTGCCCAGCCGAGAGCAGCTTCCCAAGAAACCTGCCTTTAATACAGTCTAATCTGGCTTAAATTGACTCGTTTCACCTGTGTCAAAGAAATAACCTATCACCTATCACCCATGAGGAGATCCCTATCTGTCCCATACTCTACCACTGTGATGCTTTGCCTCGCCATGGGCCCAGAATTGATGGAGCCAAGGATTGTGAACTCTGAAACTGGAGGCCAAACTAAAAATTTCTCCCTTAAGTTTTTGATGTCACACATTTTATAACTTTTACAGAAAACCATAGATAGTGTCTACTGAATTTCCTTCCACCTTTGTTATCTTTGTATCTACCACCAAGACTGTGGTCTGGACTCTACCTATGGGCCACTTAGTGGTTGCTGACTGAGCAAGTGAATGCATGGAGCCAAGAATGAGATTCCCTCCATGTTCAAATACAGGAATAAGGAATAGGTTTGGGTCAAGCTGCCATAGAAAGTGGTTAATATCTTCATGTACCTTCATTACTGTGTCACTCGGGTATCTGTTGTATGGCATTGTGTCTACACAATAGGCATTGATTGGGTCTACAAGCTAGCAATAATTATAATTTAGAGATTCTTTGATGTCACTGAGCAGAATCCAAATTTCAAATGGCTTTTAATTTAGAAGGCCAGTCACTTCTATCTAATATGTGTTTACTCTTGGATAAATCAGTTAAGATATTAATCTGAAGTTCCTTGTCTTATAAAACTAGAAGTTTGAAACCTAAGGAAACTTGGGGATATATCAGAGAAAGAGGCTTATGTGAAAGCCATCGCGTGCCATTGAATGCAACTCCTTCTCTATTTATTTCATTATAAGCACAGCTGCAACTTTCCAGACATCCATGGGATCTGGGGGCTAGATCCCAGAGTTCAGTGGTGTGCCATTGAACAATAAGCAGATGCCATTGCATGTGAAAAATCTGGGGATGAATTCGGTGATTTATGCTCTATGTTTTGCTTTCAAGGAAAAGAGGTAACTTTCACTAATAAAAGGCTGCTACAATTCCTGTTTTCTTTGCTTTAGGATAACCTTCAGCAAGTCTTGGAAATTTCTTAGATGCCTTAAGAGAAAAGTCTCTTTGATGCAGCAAAGGTGTGAAGAGAGGAGAAATCCCAGCCTGAAAAGACACCCTGCTCCTGGGCCTCAAAGCTCTAACACCTGCAAGCTGATTTCTTGGTTTAGACTCGTCAATAGAGAAACCACAGAAGAGCCTTGTGGTGGTAATTGTTCTTGTTATGACAAATGCTTAACAGAAATAAGAGAGGGAAGGTTGATTTTGGTTCATGGCTTCAGAGGGATTTCAGTTTATTAGGTGAAGAAGGCAGGGAGGAGACAGCTCTCTCTTTGGTAGTAGAGATGTGTGACAGGCAGCCTTAGCGGGGAACCAGGAAGCAGATAGCATTGCAGCACGGAGCCAGGTAAAACATATGTGCCCCTCCCCCCCAGGGGGGGACTCACTTCCTTCAAGAATCATAGGATTCACTTCCTTCAAGTAAGCCCTGTATGCTAAGCGTTCTATAGCTTCCCGAGCGGTGTTGTCACCTGAAGACAAAGCAGGAACTCTGAAGGAAGTTACACATTCAAACCTCATCAGGCTCTTACGAAGGAGCGCCTCCAGGAAGCAGGAGGGGTAAGCTGCTGGGTCAATGCCAGATGCTCCTCAAATTAGAAATTTATTTATTAGAGATTTAACTCTAGATTAGAAAGGCCTGTGTGGTGGTGAGCCTTGTCAACTTAATACAACCTAGAATAACTGAGAAAAGAGTCTCAAGGATGGATTGTCTACTTTGGGTTGGCCAGGGGCCATGACTTCAGGATGATGTCTTAATTAAGCTGATGTGGGAAGGCCTAGCCTTACTGTGGGCAGCACCATTCCCTAGGCAGCAAGGGTGTCCCAAACTGTATGAGAGTAGAGAAATTTCTTTCTGTTCTTGACGGTGAATATGATATGACTAGCTTCTTTAAGTTCCTGTCTCTTTTACTTCCTCACATAATGGAGTGTAACCTGGAATTATGGGATAAAAGAAGCCCTTTCTCCCCCCAGGTTGCTTTTGGTCAAGGTATTTTAGCACAGCAAGCAAAGTGAAGTGAGGGCAGCCTGCAAGAAAACAATCTGATGAAGGAGATCAGGGACTAAAATTCACGTAGTTACATCACAAATGTCACAACTTTTCTTGCCAAGACAGTTAGTCCCTGACCCTATGAGAAGGTGCAATGCTAAAACTGGCCTCACAGTGCTGTGCTATGTGATTGTCCCTAAGCAACGTTACCTGCACTGCACTCAAAGAGCATTTTCTATGCTAATTTCTTTCACTTGGTCCCTCTTTATATCCAGGGTGGGGATGGGGGTGGTAAAGCCCTTTTCAAGTGTATTTGTGAACTGTGTGTTTAATGTCTAAAATATAGGTCTCTAGGACTATGACCTTCCTACCACCACAGCTTCTGAATCAGAAGATGTAATGATAATAAGATGCGATGCATTTCTACAACACTCGGGTGTTTCTATCCATGACTCAGTTGAAGCTTTGTTGTTGTTGTTTTTTCAAGACTGGGTTTCTCTGTGTAGCCCTGGTTGTCCTGGAACTCACTTTGTAGACCAGGCTGGCCTCAAACTCAGAAATCTGCCTGCCTCCTACTATGTAACAGTTTGTGAGACAAGCAGAATATTACTACATCCATTTCACAAGATGGACACTAAAGACGCTATGGTGCACGTCTAAGGCCATACTAGGAGTATAAGGTAAAGGACTTGAATATGTGTCCAGAAACTTTGTACAGTTCCTTTACCAATCATCGGTGCCCACTGAGCATCTAGACTGTCTCTCTTCTGTAACTGGCCCTTTATAGAACGCCTCCTTTCTATAACTGGCCATTCATCTTCAGCACAGAGCATGAAACATCCACCCTCTTTGTCTAGAGACCACATGGGAAGGTAGAACTTACCAGAGTTCAGGTGATCAGAGACCAGCCGCAGGATGTCCCCGGGCTCTCCATCGATGTTAAAGCAGACAGTGAGTTTGCTTAAGGGGAAATCCACTACAAAATGAGGATCACCATCCACTATCAGGAGCAAGAGAAAAAGAAAAGGAAAAAAAGTTCATTGGCTAAAGACTACTTTATGTTATCAGATGGAGCATTTGTTTAATCATAATCATAAGGCTGCAAGAACAGTGTCCTTGATCCTAAATAAGAAGAAGGTACAGAAGAGTAACGACGGCCCAAGGTTACTCAGTCGGCACACAGTGAGGGCACACCGACTTCTGTTCTCCTGAATTCAGATGTGACGGTGTTGCCATCTCACTCCAGACAGCTAGGTTGTAAGAGGTAAGATGACATAAAAAGAGAAAGGAGATTTTCAATGAATTTCCAATGACTACTGAGTTTGACTTCCCATGGGGGCATCCATACCAATTTCTTTGTCCATTAACATCTAATCAAGGGACAAAGACACTGAGCTGGAAAAATGGCTCAGTAGCTAAGGGCACTGGCTTTTTTCTCCCCTCGAGAACCTAACTTCAGTTTCTAGTACCTACACGGAAGCTCGCAACCGTCCATAACTCTTGTTGCATGGAATCAGACCGCCTCCTCTGGTATCTTTGGGCACTGCATGTAACTGTTACACAGGAGTACATGCAGGTAGAGCCCTTAAGCTCATAAAATAAGAATAAATAAATCTTTATTAAAAAATGAATAACTTTCCTTGTCTATGGTAACAATCACACGGAAAATACTCTTTCTCCAACCCTCATCCTGAGGATATAGCTACGAACCAGCTCAACACAAAATTTGAACTTACTTAAATCCTTATGGATTTTTTTGAATGAGCATATTGTATGTGTATGTGTGGGAGTGTGTATTTTCACACGTGGCACAAGCATTTGTGCCTTTGCACATGCCAAAGGAAGGCATGAGGTATCCCTTTCTATCACTCTCTGGCTTATTCACTAAATCTAGAACTGGGTTGCCAGCCAGCAATCCCCACGACACTGACTTACAGGCATGCACGTGGCATCTCACTGCTGGGATTTGAACTCAGGTCCTCATGCTTATGCAACAAGAGCTCTTACTACGCCATCTCCCCATCCTCATTACAGAATTTTGTTTTCCGTTTTTTAACCTACTTGTAGGTTGTAGAGTGTAAATTTTGTAGATGGCAACGTCATGTCACAACGTCAAGGGTTGGACACTCCCACTCCACAGCCTCATAAGCATTACCGTGTGAGCTGCCTGCAACCCTTGGCACTAATGATCAGCCCACACTCGGTCAGTGACAGGTAAAGCATAAAAGTCACTAGAAGGCTGACTATTGTCATAGTCAATAGCCATGGTGGAAGTGACCCTTTTGGGTCACACAGATGAGACTATAAGCCTCAGCCCTGTTCTTTGCCTCTTCTCCCCATTTATACCTCTGCTAAAGATAAGCAGAACTGCCTTTTCCTCAGCAGAGTCTCAGAGAGCCAATACCCATAGTCTTCTCTTACTACACGGGAGATTCCATTTCTTCCTGACTTAGACAGAAAACATGACTGGGAATAACCTCTCTGCTCTGTGTAAATATATAGATGGGGAATCAGTGTGTGTGTGTGTGTGTTGGAACTGTAAGTCTGGAGGAGTCCAGTCTTTTCACGTGGCAAGGAAATCCATGTCTTCCATATGACTCCAATACTATCTCTCAGAAAAGACCTTGAGTAAATTCAGCAGCTGTAGCTGTGAAGGGCCTCAAGCCCCCTGTGAATGGCAACATAAAGAAACACAAGGTGAGGGCTGGAAAGATGGCTCAATCAGTATAGGCAGTTGCATCCCAAGTAGAGAGACCCCTAAAAAGCATGTAAAAAGCCGGGTCTGATAGCCAGCCTGCGCTTTTGAATCTCAGCAACGGTGAGTCAGGTGGATCTCTATCTATCTTCTGACAACCACATACATGGGCACCCACCCACATACAAATGTGTGGTGAGGAGGGTGGGGGACATGATATGACAAGGAGTCTGTCTTAATGAAAGAAGCAACACCCATCTTTGGCACCCGTGTGTATGGTGACAGCTTTGCCTAACCGTTGTCTGAAGTCTCTGCTGCACTGAAAACATAAATCCTCACCCACGGGAAGTCACTCACTTGTTCCAACAATGTGTGGAGGAACCCAGCAGTCATCACCTCAGGCAGCGTCCAAGAAAAAGGTTTGTTTGCCTTCCACAACTCCCAAGCACTTAAGAAAGCACATTCCCTCCAAGGGTCAAGGTCGCATGGGACACTCTGTGCTCCTAACCCCACAGCTAATCCCTGGGATGTCCCTGGCAGTGTAAACACACACGTCTGGCTCATCAGCAGAAGGGAAAACTTACAAGGGAAGATGCAGACACTGGGAGAATAACGCCCAGATATTCTTCCATCAGGACTCTTAGTATATTACATTCTTAGAAGACACTGCCAAAAGGAAATTGACTACATCTTCAGTCTGTGCCTCAAAGCCAAGGATACAAAAACAAACAAACAAGACAAGAAAACAAAAATCCAAACCAAAACAAAAAAATCCTGCCCGGACAGCCTTTATTTTGTAACGCTGTTTTTAACTTTGGGTAGCAGACACCTGAAGCACACTTCAGCTCTATAAACACAGTAAAGAGCAGTGTGAGTTTCCACTTTCCACCTCTTCCCCCGGGCACTCCTGCCAGGCTGGGTCATCTCTTTGCTGTTTATATACAATGGCTTGTATGGTTCTCGTTCACGGGCTCGAGTTGCTGAACAAAACAGGGCAAAGAGGATATGTTCTGTGAACTCCCATCTTTTTTTTTTTTTTTTTACTGGCTTCAGAGAACTCATAAAATTTCTTACTCTAAGTTACACATTTACTTACCTGATGTTTTAGAGATTTTAATTCTTGGATCATATGGTTTTTTGAGATCAGGTTCTGAAAAGGACACAGAAAAGAACAGTTGAAAGATGCATTTAAAGACGTTTGGAGAGGCACTGGGAGCATACACAGCAGCTTTTGGATACATTTATAATAACTATGAGAATTAAAAAGCCAAAGATCATAAATTCCAGGCAAGCCCCGGCTCTAGAGTACAACCCTGTATCAAATAATAAAACAAAGACAAAAGCAAGAACTAAAAAGATTCCCCCCCCCCAAATGATCCAGGGCCAGCGAGATGACTCGGCAGGCAAAGTCACTCACCTCGCCACCAAGCCTGATAATCTGAGTTCAATACCAGAGACCCACACAGTGGAGGGGAAAACAGCCCCTCATATTGTCCTCTGACTTGTATCCTGCGCACTGCCCTGCCATACCTTTACCCCTCCCCACAGGAACACACTCACACAATAAGTAAACTCAATGTAATAACATTTCATGTAAGTAGACCAGGACAAGAGTCTCACTGACTTTGCCAGCAGATGCTTCATCTGTCTGAGACGGGAAACAGCTTGTGCTGAAAACCCTGAAATCCTCCATACATTTCCAGGACTACACACCCGATGGGAGAGGCATGCTGTATTAATAGAACACTCATTCTATGCTAAAGGGCACTTGGCTTCGTATTCACTGCTAGCAATAGTCCTTCATGGAAGTTCCTATTGTCCCCACCTACAGGCAAGTGACTGTACTCTCGGGGAGGTCCCCAAGTCTGTCCTAGCTGCCTGGGAGGGTCTGTGGATCCGAACTTCATGTTCCCTCTGCCTTTGTAAGTGCTTGTCAGAGTTTAATGTGAGAATTAAATTAGCCAGCATTTGTGTGATTCTAGAAGGGCCTGGCTAAAACTTCAGGCTCCTTTCTAGGAGATGGAAATTTGACAAGAACAATAAAGATGTTACCCATTAAAAACCAGGCCACCTGCCACATGGTGGTCGTATTGATGATGTGGCCCTTGGCTTTAGTTTAAATTTTTTCCTGTCACTAAGAATTCTGTCAACTCTCATCAAAATGAGTGGTGTGTCAATCATGAATTTTCAAGAGTGCACAAGTTGGCTTTTTAAAATGTGTATAAACAATATTTATTTCTGTTTTGTTGAGACAAGATCTTACTACACAGCCCAGGCTGGGCTCAAACTCACTGACTTTCTGCCTCAGTCTGATGAGCTGACTTCAGTGGGCAACATTTCTCAGCCTCTTGCCATTCTTTTCCACGCTCTTGGGAGCTACAGTTTAAAACAAGTATAGCTGTTTGAGGTAGCGTCTGGTGACTGTGCCTTTCATATGGGGTCATTGTTTACAACACAATATGATAAAGAATAAACCAGACTTCCTTTGAGGTTCCCTTGGCCTTACAAGGAATAAGCTCTTACACGTCGGCCACCCCTGAGGCTGTGCTACCTGGCTGCTTGCCGGCCTCTCGAAGGTTCTGCACCACTGTCGCAGGTCCTGTAGCTGCAGACATGCCGTAGGTGTCCTCCAGCTGGTTTGTGCGGAGCCCTGGCTTCTTCAGCTTCATGGAGGTGAAGGGGGTGAGGAAATGGTAGTTCAAGGCTAAGTCCTGGGCCTTCTGCCTCAGCTGCTCTTTCTCTTGCTCACTGTTGCTCTGCCTCCAGGAGCTTAGCAGCTCCTTCACAGTGAGGTAGCTCCAAAGTCGCTCAATGTGGTTTAGGTCCTTCCCGTCATCTCTGGCTGAGCCAGGTGTGACTGAGACATCATTCCCCATCTTCCGGAACTCCACGGGGATGTCTCTTTTTAGAATGACAAATTTCTTACTGTTGCTGGCAGTAACCTCCACATGCAGTTGATCAAACTTCTTGTCCACCAACTTCCCTGCAATCACTATTTCAGAGCCATTGAAGTAGTTGGGGAACAGGGTCTTGGTGGCATGCTCTACTACATCAGGAGGATAATCTATGCGGATGTCAGAAAGAAGCGGGGTCCGGATCTCATCGTAGAACCTGCAGAGGCAGGACAGAGAGAATCAAGGTCTGGCTGAGGGAAACCAGGCTCTCCCAGGGTATGGGTTTGACTATGCACATGATCACATCCCACACTGCATTGTTAGGTATTTTAACAGCAGATGGCACAACAGTGACCTGAGTTCCTCTAATGAGTGAACACAGAGCTGAGAGGTCTTCCAGGTCTGCAGAGGAAGGAAGACGGCAGCCTCCTTAGAATCGATCAAAATTTCCCACTGCCTAACCGACCCTTACTTTCTTGAAACAGTCTTCATTTGATACAACCCAAAATTCCTCAAAACAACTGATAAATTTCCGTTGAACACACCTAAGTTTCTCAAAGTGCTATTTACAATTTGCTGTATAAATTGAACTATACCTTATGAAAGTTTTGGGGGCACAACATTAAACTTGGGAAAGCCAGTCTGGACTTTAGATAGTGCTTTTGTGTGATGTAGTGTTTCCTTCCATTAGCATTTCCTGTGGGCCTGTTACATGGCTGCTTCTGGCTAAGGAGCGATGCTACTATTAACATCTCCCTTCCAGAGATCTAGAAACTGAGGGCCATGGGGGTCTGTCTCCTCTTCCTTGCTCTAGGACACATGGCTCCATTTCCTCAAATGTCATCCTTAAGCCTGGGACAGTAAGAGTATCTCTTTCAGACTCACTAACATTTTCTAACCGGGCATGTGCCCATCTGCCTACAAAGGAAAACCCTCAGCCTCTGTTGTGGACAGCTATGCCATGAGATCATGGTTTCACGCCTGCAATATAACTAGGAGTCATATGTACATCTTCCAAGACATGTGCTTGGAGTAAAACAGCCCATGTTCACTTCTGTTTCTTTTCTTCCTGTTGGGTCTAGAGATCAGAAATGACAGCGACTCAATTTCAACACTGCAGATAAGAATAATGCCTAAGGAAGTGGGGCACAGAGCCCCACTTGGTCCCTGAATACAAGAGCAGAGACTAACCTTTAGCGACCATTAAGAAGACTCACATAAACCACTTAGTGAGCCATTACAGCTAGATGTGTCCGTGGGGCATCTCAACTTCTATTTTTATCTACTATCTTCTAGGTATTTGTGAAGATCATAGGAGATGATGAATATAGAAAATGCATGGCTCTACAAGTCTGCCCATCAAACTGTCATCATTTATAAATGATCCTCATTTTGCAGAAGAGGAAACTGAGGCAGAGACAGCCTTCAAAGCCTACCTAAAGTCACATATTAAACTCAAATCTGACTGCTTTCAAAAAAATGTTATGAGCCAGGCATGGCAGTACATGCAAGAATTACCAAATACTGTAGGGTCAGAGACAGCAGGATAACAAATTCAAGGCCATTTGGGAGAATTTAGCAAGATCCACATCTCAAACTAAAATAACAGAGGGGCTAGCTCACTGGTGAGTGAATATTTGTTTTGTATACATAAGTCCCTGGGCTCAATTACCAGTGCTACAAAAGAGATAATTTTAAATATAAGAATAAACCCCACGGTAATATTCCTCAATGCAATGAACTGTCTTCATGTATGGCAGATGAGAGAATAAGGCCCAGAAAAAGTCACCCTTAGTTCTGGGTTCTTTCTACGTCTACCGTCAACCCCTGGTTACGAGAAGACAGACAACAGACCCGATGAGCTGTACTCCCGCCTTCTCCTCCTCATGAACACGCCGCGTGAGACCGCAGTTCTCCAGCGAGAGTTTCTCTAACAGTTTGAAGTCCACATCATCGCCAATGCCAACGGTGAAGATGCAGATCTGACCTCCGGTGGCTTCCTTGGTATTGCTGAGAATCTTGAGGGTGTTGGTCTCCCCAAAGGTGGGTTTCCCATCGGTGAGGAAGATGATGAGGGACACACTTCGGTCTTCAATGTCATTCTGGGCCACGTAGTTGTTGAGCAGTTTGATGGCAGCCTGAAGGGCCCCATTGATGTCTGTGCCTGTAGGACATTAACACAGGACAATTCATGGCTTCTACCTCTGAATGCACACTCACGGCTGCAGCTAGCCTTCAGCCATTCAGACTCTGGGTAGGACTTAGGCATAGTGGTGATGACTTTTTGATCTATTTAGAAATCTGACAAGTGTTTGCTAACTATTTTGTAAGTGATCTGGAATTATCCTACTGTAAAAACCTTCTCCTGTGACCAGGGAGATATAAACACACACACACACACACACACACACACACACACACACACACTGAGTGTGCAATCCTAATCCAGGGAGGCAAACATAGGCAGATGCCTGGAGCTTTCTGGCCAGCCAACCTATCCTATTTGGTGAGTTTCAGGTCAGAGTAACACTCTAAACTAATAATAATAATTATTATTAATAATAATAATAAGCACAGAGGAATGACACCTGAGGCTTTCCCCGACCTTCACGTACCTACTCATTCACACGCACTCGCACACACACACACACACACACACACACACACACACACACACACACACACACACACACACATGCACGCACCACCCTTGCTATACTCCCCTGCAAAGGTGTTTGTCATCAGCATCTCTGATTAAAATGGTCAGACAGTGATTTGAGCAGATGCTAAACAACTGTTTGCCTGGTGGGTGGAGAAATTGACAGTTGATTGGCTGAGGGGTAAGAGCCTGCTGTAGTAGTGTTCCTGGATTGCCTAAAAACTCCATTCAACTTGTCAGCCCCAGACACACCATGAGGAGGATGGTGTTCTTGCCGTAATGTCAGACATCTGTTTCTTTCAATGAGTCCTTCTAGAGGCTTGAGATAAAATGTGTATACCAAACCCCCTCATTTTAACTAATTGGGCTTTTTTTTTTTTGTAATTGGCATGAGATAAAAAAAATATATATATATCAAAATGTTTTTACATTCTAAATACTGTTTTTAGTAAAATGTATGGTGTGTTGGAATGGGAAAATGTACCATGTTTAAAAGAGCCAAATTATTTCCCTCATTGCTTTCTGTCCTTAAAACAGACTAGAAGCTGGACACAGTGATGCATATGTATATTCCCAGCATTCAGGAAGCTGAGGCAGGAGGATTATTGAGAGTTTGAGGTCACCCTGGACATCGAGACTGTCTCAAAAGAGAAAAACAATAAACAAAAGAAGAAAAGTAGATAACCTGTGCTAGTGACAGATACACCGTACATGTTGTCGCTAAAGTGCAGCATACAGACAGGTGCAAAAGATGCAGCCGAAACAGAACCCAGAGATTCTTTGAGCCATTGATTTGTCTTTTTTTTTTTAATCATGTGTAATTTCATCTCAGCTTTGCGTGTGTGGCCATGAACATGTAGCAAGCATCTGTATTCTCTTTATTCAGCACTAATAGTGCCAAGTCTCTTCCTCTCCTAAAGGCAAGAGAGCCAGGGCATAAACGTAACTTTGGCTTTCATGCTTGCACACATACACGCAAGGCACATCAGGCCTCAGAATGAAGGCTGTAATGAGGCAGGGTGTCTCCTGTATGCTCATCAGCACTGGATTCTCTCTACAAGCAGAGTCCTACACAGCTGCCCAACCACTCCACAGAAAGCTCACAGGATGCTCCAGTACCAGAAAGAGAACTTCATTGGGTAAAAATAAACGGCACATTTGATCTTAAGGAGAACAGAGCCCGTATCTGCTCTGGCCCTTCAACACACTTGGAAGAGTTTAACTCTCTCACTGTGGCAGTCGGGCTACCATCCACCCTCTCATTTTATGGATGAGGAAAGAGGCAAACGGCTAACAAAGGGTGGAGCTAGATTCAAATCCAGGAAAGCAAGCTCCAGAAGCTATGCTCCAACCTTGAAAGAACAATTCATAGGGAATGTGGAGCCCTCTGATGCTCTCCAGGAAGGGACAGGCAATGAAGGGTCAAGGATAAAAAGAGCAAGAGATAGTTTCATGGTTAAGAGCTCCTATCACTCTTGAAGAGGACACACTTCAGATTCTAGCACCCATATCAGGCAGCTCCTAACTGTCTGGAGGAATAGTGCCCTTCTCAGGCCTACGTAGGCACTTGCACACAGGTGGTACATACAAACACGAGAGGAAGGGAGGGAGGGGAGAGATAAGGAAGGAGGACGGAAACAAATAGCGATTCTTAGGTTTGGGTTCTAAGTGAACGTATTACAACTCAGCTCTTTTCTAAGATGTTTATTGCCTCTGTGAGACACTAAACTACTATGCTAATAGTAAGCACAGTGGTATTCACTCGCACACGTCTAAATCAGCAGATAGTCACCAAGCCTGCATCAGGCACCCAGCAGCTTGCTGAGCCTTAGGGGGTCACAGAAACAAACCACTTTATTTTAATAGATAATAACTATAATATTAAACCTAACCTTTTATTTCCAATGCCTAATGATAAAACAGTTCTGGTAACTGGTAGACAATGCCAGCATAAGTCAAGGTGCTGGCCATGTGTCACAAGTTAAACAAGGAGTTTAGGTGGGAAATCGGGCCTTTGTTTTGGATGAGAAATGATGAATATGGCAATCTTCACATGGGGAAAGGCTGACGGGCGTGTGTGGCAGTATTTCCAGATAGTGATAGTAGAATTAAAAGACATGGGAACTCTACAAGACAGTGTAGCTGTCCTTGGGAAAGGGTCTGGTACGGGGGACTGGTGCGAAGGCTCTTCAAGTCAAGGCATTTGCTATGCGAGTCTGACAACCTGAATTAAGTTTCCAGAACCCACAAAGGCTGAAGGAGAGAATTAACTCTTCAAAGATGCCCTCTGACTACTATATGGCCACCATGGTCATATGTACACCTCTCCCCAGTAATAATACATTTAAGATGTTTTTCTTTTTTTTTAAATTAATTTATTTATTATATGTAAGTACACTGTAGCTGTCTTCAGACACTCCACAATAGGGCATCAGATTTCGTTATGGATGGTTGTGAGCCACCATGTGGTTGCTGGGATTTAAACTCTCGACCTTTGGAAGAGCAGTTGGCGCTCTTAACCACTGAGCCATCTCGCCAGCCCCAGATGTTTTTCTTTT
This sequence comes from Mus caroli, assembly GCF_978045245.1. Classification (NCBI taxonomy): domain Eukaryota; kingdom Metazoa; phylum Chordata; class Mammalia; order Rodentia; family Muridae; genus Mus; species Mus caroli. Next base: position 171,962,302 of record NW_028227257.1, read on the forward strand.
AAAGGAACAACATACAACACAGTGGGCTGTTCACTAGTTTTAGAAACTGTGTTGCTGCCTTCATGCCCCTGTCTCAGTCGTCTGCACATATACCAGGTGCAGCATTTGAGGTATGCATGCAGTGACTTCAAGTGCAGCCCTTGCCTCCTCCCAGTGCACATCCATAGCACAGCCCAGAGCATCTGAGACTGATGCTCACTCACCATTGCTACAGCCCAGAACATCTGAGACTGATGCTCATTCACCATTGCTACAGACCAGAGTATCTGAGACTGATGCTCATTCACCATTGCTACAGCTCAGGCAAGACCATACAGGGCAGTTACATCTGCCATTGCTTGAGCACATCCAAAATTCTGGGTCATGCACTTGGCTTCAAGTTTCCATCAAGGGAGAGATGGCTCAGCAGTTAGGATCACTTCCTGTTCTTCCAGAAGAGCCAAGTTCAGTTCCCAAGGCTCATGTCAGGTGACTCACAACTGCCTGCCACTCCAACTCCAGGGGACTGCATGCCCTCTTCTGTTTTCCATTGGTACCTCCACATAGGTGGTATCAATTTATAGTAATACACACATACAAGAAAAAATTTAAAAGCCTCAAAATATTCCCCAACCAAGAACAATTTGTCAAAACCAACTTCCTTGTTCAGGATCCACATTGTGGATGGATTTTCCAACTGTTACTTGTCATGATTAACTTATGGTCTAGGAAATGAGAATTTACCCACTCGGAGACATATAGACACCTGGGGAAATTATCATTGCTTCTTCTGCTAGTATCAGTGCCAACTCCCAAGGTCTTGTCTCTTTGCAGAGAATGAGTGTGTGGTCATGCCAAAGCTGGATAGAAGGGCTGTCAGGAATCATTCTTACCTCCAGTGGGTGACAGATGGTACATGTAGATCTTGCCATTCCTAATGTTGTCAGGAGTCACTGGTAGTAAGTGGTCCTTCCACATTTTAATCCGGTTGGAGAACCCAATGATATTGAAGCGATCCTGGGGTCGGAGATCATTGAGAATTGTGACGAGAGCCTCCCTGGTCTAGGCGAAGACAAAGTGCAAACTGGTCACCTTTGAGCCCATTTGCCCACATGCCCCTGACTTAGAAACTGACTACTAGGACCAGCTTCAGGGTTTATACTTAATGTCTGCCCTGCTGGAACATGGTCTAACTATGTGACAGCCGGATAGAGGTCATGAGTGTTTCACTCAACACTAGGTTGGATGCTGCTACCAACCATAGTGTGTCAGGTCACCGAGTCTTCACAACCAACATCTTTCAAAACTCTTAAATGAAGGTTTGATTGTTGTACATGTGCTTATGTGTGCATGAGTATGTATATGAACTCACACTTGACATTATCACACGAGCCGATGTCCGAAGACATTTTGTGGACGTTTTCTCTTTCCACCATGAGTCTTGTGGATTGAACTCAAGTTACTGGGTTCGGTAGCAAATAGTAATTTTTGCCTATCTGGGCCATCTCACAGACCCCAAACATGATTCTCCTGAACTAGAATGTTTTTCCGTGTCACTTTGTCCACATCTTTCACCAAGAAGCCATTTGTCATTTCCAGAAAGGTGGCTAAGTTTCACTATGAACGTTTCCTCACTGCTCCAAGTAGGCCACCATTCCTCTCTCTAGCTGGTCCTTGACTTAATACACTCCTGTCATCAAGCACATTTCAGAGTAATGACAGCTTATTTTATGCCTTTCCCCTTAACTGATGTTAAATTTTCTGTAGGTGGGTTTCAGTACCAATCCTACTACCCAGTAACAATCAGGAAGCAACAGACAAGGGTGTACTGGTGAACGAATGACTTAATATTTAACAAATTATAAAATTAAAGATACTAAACATATATTTATGGTAGTTTGAGTGAAAATGGTCCCCATAAACTCATAGGGAGTGGCATAATTTGAAACTATCAGGAGCTGTGACCTCATTGGAGTAGGTGTGACCTTATTGGAGGAAGTGTGTTACTGGGGGGTAGGATTTGAGGTTTCAAAAGCTCAAGCTAGGCCCAGTATCTCTCTTCCTGCTGCCTACAGATCAGGATGTAGATGATCAGCTTCTCTCCAGCACCGTGCCTGTCTGCCTGCCTGCCACCATGCTTCCTGCCATGATGATAGTGGACTAAACCTCTGAACGGTAAGCCAATCCCAATCAAATATTTTCTTTTATAAGACTTGCCATGGCCATGGTGTCTCTTCACAGCAATAGAACAATGACTAAGACATTATTGTCTTTTCAGAGATTTTTTTTTAACTTTTTAAATTTTTATTACATATTTTCCTCAGTTACATTTCCAATGCTATCTCAAAAGTCCCCCATAGCGCCCCCCACTTCCCTACCCACCCATTCCCATTCTTTTGGCCCTGGCATTCCCCTATATTAGGGCATATAAAGTTTGCAAGTCCAATGGGCCTCTCTTTCCAGTGATGGCCGACTAGGCCATCTTTCGATACATATGCAGCTAGAGACAAGAGCTCCAGGGTTCTGGTTAGTACATCATGTTGTTCCAACAATAGGGTTGCAGATACCTTTAGCTCCTTGGGTACTTTCCCTAGCTTCTCCATTGGGAGCCCTGTGATACATCCAATAGCTGACTGTGAACATCCACTCCTGTGTTTGCTAGGCCCCAGCATCGTCTCACAAGAGACAGATATATTTGGGTCCTTTCAGCAAAATCTTGCTAGTGTATGCAATGGTGTCAGCATTTAGAAGCTGCTTATGGGATGGATCCCTGGATACGGCAGTCTCTAAATGGTCCATCCTTTCATCACAGCTACGAACTTTGTCTCTGTAACTCCTTCCCTGGGTGTTTTGTTCCCAATTCTAAGAAGGGGCACAGTGTCCACACTTCGGTCTTCATTCTTCTTGAGTTTCATGAGTTTAGCAAATTGTATCTTATATCTTGGGTATCCTAAGTTTTGGGCTAATATCCACTTATCAGTGAATACATATTGTGTGAGTTCTTTTGTGATTGTGTTACTTCACTCAAGATGATGCCCTCGAGGTCCATCCATTTGGCTAGGAATTTCATAAATTCATTCTTTTTAATAGCTGAGTAGTACTCCATTGTGTAAATGTACCATAATTTCTGTATCCATTCCTCTGTTGAGGGACATCTGGGTTCTTTCCAGCTTCTGGCTATTATAAATAGGGCTGCTATGAACATAGTGGAGCATGTGTCCTTCTTACCGGTTGGGACATCTTCTGGATATATGCCTAGAAGAGGTATTGCTGGATCCTCCGGTAGTACTATGTCCAATTTTCTAAGGAACCGCCAGACTGATTTCCAGAGTGGTTGTACAAGCTTGCAATCCCACCAACAATGGAGGAGTGTTCCTCTTTCTCCACATCCTCGCCAGCATCTGCTGTCACCTGAATTTTTGATCTTAGCCATTCTGACTGGTGTGAGGTGGAATCTCAGGGTTGTTTTGATTTGCATTTCCCTGATGATTAAGGATGTTGAACATTTTTTCAGGTGCTTCTCTGCCATTCGGTATTCCTCAGGTGAGAATTCTTTGTTCAGTTCTGAGCCCCATTTTTTAATGGGGTTATTTGACTTTCTGGAGTCCACCTTCTTGAGTTCTTTATATATATTGGATATTAGTCCCTTATCTGATTTAGGATGGGTAAAGATCCTTTCCCAATCTGTTGGTGGTTTTTTTGTCTTATTGATGGTGTCTTTAGCCTTGCAGAAGCTTTGCAGTTTCATGAGGTCCCACTTGTCAATTCTCGATCTTACAGCACAAGCCATTACTGTTCTATTTAAGAATTTTTCCCCTGTGCCCATATCTTCAAGGCTTTTCCCCACTTTCTCCTCTATAAGTTTCAGTGTCTCTGGTTTTATGTGAAGTTCCTTGATCCACTTAGACTTGACCTTAGTACAAGGAGATAGGAATGGATCGATTCGCATTCTTCTACATGTTAACAACCAGTTGTGCCAGCACCATTTGTTGAAAATGCTATCTTTCTTCCACTGGATGTTTTTAGCTCCCTTGTCGAAGATCAAGTGACCGTAGGTGTGTGGGTTCATTTCTGGGTCTTCAATTCTATTCCATTGGTCTATTTGTCTGTCACTATACCAGTACCATGCAGTTTTTATCACAATTGCTCTGTAGTAAAGCTTTAGGTCCGGCATGGTGATTCCACCGGAGGTTCTTTTATCCTTGAGAAGAGTTTTTGCTATCCTAGGTTTTTTGTTATTCCAGATGAATTTGCAGATTGCACTTTCTAATTCGATGAAGAATTGATTTGGAATTTTGATGGGGATTGCATTGAATCTGTAGATTGCTTTTGGCAAGATAGCCATTTTTACAATGTTGATCCTGCCAATCCATGAGCATGAGAGATCTTTCCATCTTCTGAGATCTTCTATAATTTTTTTCTTCAGAGACTTGAAGTTTTTATTATACAGATCTTTCACTTCCTTAGTTAGAGTCACGCCAAGATATTTTATATTATTTGTGACTATTGAGAAGGGTGTTGTTTCCCTAATTTCATTCTCAGCCTGTTTATTCTTTGTGTAGAGAAAGGCCATTGATTTGTTTGAGTTAATTTTATATCCAGCTACTTCACCGAAGCTGTTTATCAGGCTTAGGAGTTCTCTGGTGGAATTTTTAGGGTCACTTATATATTCTATCTTATCATCTGCAAAAAGTGATATTTTGACTTCATCTTTTCCAATTTGTATCCCTTTGATCTCCTTTTGTTGTCGAATTGCTCTGGCTAGGACTTCAAGTACAATGTTGAATAGGTATGGAGAAAGTGGACAGCCTTGTCTAGTCCCTGATTTTAGAGGGATTGCTTCAAGCTTCTCACCATTTACTTTGATGTTGGCTACTGGTTTGCTGTAGATTGCTTTTATAATGTTTAGGTATGGGCCTTGAATTCCTGATCTTTCCAAGACTTTTATCATGAATGGGTGTTGGATCTTGTCAAATGCTTTATCTGCATCTAACGAGATGACCATGTGGTTTTTGTCATTGAGTTTGTTTATATACTGGATTACGTTGATGGATTTCCGTATATTGAACCATCCCTGCATCCCTGGGATGAAACCTACTTGGTCAGGGTGGATGATTGTTTTGATGTGTTCTTGGACTCGGTTAGCAAGAACTTTATTGAGGATTTTTGCATCAATATTCATAAGGGATATTGGTCTGAAGTTTTCTATCTTTGTTGGGTCTTTTTGCGGTTTAGGTATCAGAGTAATTGTGGTTTCATAGAATGAGTTGGGTAGAGTACCTTCTGTTTCTATTTTGTGGAATAGTTTGTGAAGAACTGGGATTAGATCTTCTTTGAAGGTCTGATAGAACTCTGCACTAAACCCATCTGGTCCTGGGCTTTTTTTAGTTGGGAGACTGTTAATGACTGCTTCTATTTCTTTCGGGGATATAGGGCTGTTTAGATCATTAACCTGATCTTGATTCAACTTTGGTACCTGGTATCTGTCTAGGAACTTCTCCATTTCATCCAGGTTCTCCAGTTTTGTTGAGTATAGCCTTTGGTAGAAGGATCTGATGGTGTTTTGGATGTCTTCAGGATCTGTTGTTATGTCTCCTTTTTCATTTCTGATTTTGTTAATTAGGATGCTTTCCCTTTGCCCTCTAGTGAGTCTGGCTAAGGGTTTATCTATCTTGTTGATTTTCTCAAAGAACCAGCTCCTTGATTGGTTGATTCTTTGAATAGTTCTTCTTGTTTCCACTTGGTTGATTTCTCCCCTGAGTTTGATTACTTCCTGCCGTCTACTCCTCTTGGGTGAATTTGCTTCCTTTTGTTCTAGTGCTTTTAGGTATGTTGTCAAGCTGCTAATGTGTGCTCTCTCTAGTTTCCTTTTGGAGGCACTCAGAGCTATGAGTTTTCCTCTTAGAAATGCTTTCATTGCGTCCCATAAGTTTGGGTATGTTGTGGCTTCATTTTCATTGAACTCTAAAAAGTCCTTAATTTCTTTCTTTATTCCTTCCTTGACCAAGGTATCATTGAGAAGAGTGTTGTTCAGTTTCCACGTGAAGGTTGGCTTTCTATTATTTATTTTGTTATTGAAGATCAGCCTTAGTCCATGGTGATCTGATAGGATGCATGGGACAATTTCAATATTTTTGTATCTGTTGAGGCCTGTTTTGTGACCAATTATGTGGTCAATTTTGGAGAAGGTACCATGAGGTGCTGAAAAGAAGGTATATCCTTTTGTTTTAGGATAGAATGTTCTGTAGATATCTGCCAGATCCATTTGATTCATAATTTCTGTTAGTTTCACTGTGTCCCTGTTTAGTTTCTGTTTCCATGATCTGTCCATTGGTGAAAGTGGTGTGTTGAAGTCTCCCACTATTATTGTATGAGGTGCAATGTGTGCTTTGAGATTTACTAAAGTTTCTTTAATGAATGTGGCTGCCTTTGTATTTGGAGCATAGATATTCAGGATTGATAGTTCCTCTTGGAAGATTTTACCTTTGATGAGTATGAAGTGTCCCTCTCTGTCTTTTTTAATGACTTTGGGTTGAAGTCAATCTTATCAGATATTAGAATGGCTACTCCAGCTTGTTTCTTCATACCATTTGCTTGGAAAATTGTTTTCCAGCCTTTCATTCTGAGGTAGTGTCTATCTTTTTCTCTGAGATGAGTTTCCTGTAAGCAGCAAAATGTTGGGTCTTGTTTGTGTAGCCAGTTTGTTAGTCTATGTCTTTTTATCGGGGAGTTGAGTCCATTGATATTAAGAGATATTAAGGAAAAGTAATTGTTGTTTCCTGTTATTTTTGTTGTTAAAGTTGGCATTCTGTTCTTGTGGCTGTCTTCTTTTAGGTTTGTTGAGGGATTACCTTCTTGTTGTTTCTAGGGCGTGGTTCCTGTCCTTGTATTGTTTTTTTTCTGTTATTATCCTTTGAAGGGCTGGATTCGTGGAGAGATAATGTGTGAATTTGGTTTTGTCGTGGAATACTTTGGTTTCTCCATCTATGTTAATTGAGAGTTTGGCTGGGTATAGTAGCCTGGGCTGGAATTTGTGTTCTTTTAGTGTCTGTATAACATCCGTCCAGGATCTTCTGGCTTTCATAGTCTCTGGTGAAAAATCTGGTGTAATTCTGATAGGCTTGCCTTTATATGTTACTTGGCCTTTTTCTCTTACTGCTTTTAGTATTCTATCTTTATTTAGAGCATTTGTTGTTCTGATTATTATGTGTCGGGAGGTATTTCTTTTCTGGTCCAGTCTATTTGGAGTTCTGTAGGCTTCTTGTATGTTCATGGGCATCTCTTTCTTTAGATTTGGGAAGTTTTCTTCTATAATTTTGTTGAAGATGTTTGCTGGTCTTTTGAGTTGAAAATCTTCATTCTCATCCACTCCTATTATCCGTAGGTTTGCTCTTCTCATTGTGTCCTGTATTTCTTGGATGTTTTGAGTTAGGATCTTTTTGCATTTTACATTTTCCTTGATTGTTGTGCCGATGTTCTCTATGGAATCTTCTGCACCTGAGATTCTCTCTTCCATCTCTTGTATTCTGTTGCTGATGCTGGTATCTATGGTTCCAGATTTCTTTCCTAGGGTTTCTATCTCCAGTGTTGCCTCATTTTGGGTTTTCTTTATTGTGTCTACTTCCCTTTTTAGGTCTAGTATGGTTTTGTTCATTTCCATCATCTGTTTGGATGTGTTTTCCTGTTTTTCTGTAAGGACTTCTACCTGTTTGATTATGTTATCCTGTTTTTCTTTAAGGATTTGTAACTCTTTAGCAGTGTTCTCTTGCAATTCTTTAAGGGATTTTTGTGCTTCCTCTTTACTGTCTTCTACCTGTTTACCAGTGTTCCTTTGTATTTCTTTAAGTGTGTTATTAAAGTCCTTCTTGAAGTCCTCTACCATCATCATGAGATATGCTTTTAGATCCGTGTCTAGCTTTTCCGGTGTGTTGGGGTGCCCTGGATTGGGCGAAGTGGGAGTGTTGGGTTCTGATGATGGTGAGTGGTCTTGGTTTCTGTTAGTAAGATTATTACGTTTACCTTTCGCCATCTGGTAATCTCTGGGGTTAGTTGTTGTCGTTGTCACTGTTTAAAGATTGGAGCAGAAGCTGTGTTCCACTCACCAGCAGTCTCAAAATCCTGTGGCGGGGGTCGTGGGTAGCTGGTGGGTGTCAGCCGACCCTGCGCTCTAGCTACCCCGGTGCTGTTCTCCTTTTCAGAGATTTTATTACATGTATTTGTTTGTGTGTGGGGATAACTTGTGTGTTCTTATGCAATGTCATGTGTAGAGGCCAAAGGACAATTTGTGTGGGTAGTTCTCACCTCCCATCATATGAACCCCAGGTTGGAACTCAGCTTATCAGGTTTGGTGGGAAGAATCTTTATCCACTGAGTCATTTCTTTGGGTGCTGTTGTGGGATTTTAATATATTACAAACTCTCTGAACCAGAGTGACATGGGGATATGCTATGAGGAAAAGAATCTGAAACTGGGCATGGTGCTACATACTTGTAATCCCAGAACCCAGTGATAGTGCCAGGACTAAGGCTAAGATCATATGGTAAGACGTTGTTCCTGAAAGTGGAGAGTGAGAATTAGTGGGAAAGGGGGAGCAAATAGGAAGGAGGGGAGGGGAGAGAGGGGGAGAGGAGGACTTGTGACAAACGTTGCCATGGCTCATGAGTACTGTCATCAGACGTTTAAAGAAACCCAGTATGAAGTTAAGGATCTGCATTGCATAGGTGCCATAGCAAGGACCCTGGGCACATTATTTACCCTCGGTTCAGCCATGGGAAGGAACATGGCTGCCCTGAAGTTATCCCATCAGTAGTACCGGGAAGACAAGCCTACCTCATCCTTCATGAACATTATTAAATCAGGAGCAAGATGAACTGTGCTCAGAAGGGAGCAGAGCTGATGCTTGATGCCTTTGCTATTGTTTGGTTCCCAGTGAGACACACAAGGAGAATTCAGAGAAGCACTGGCTTCTGGGGATGGGGGAAGAATAATGGGTGATACAGATTGTATGTCTGCTCTAGCATCCTCCTGGCCTTTCCCTGAGTGTTGTGGACCTTGATTCATATCCTGGATCCAGAAAGTTACTGTACCTTCTGCTTCTCTGTCCGTGGGAAACTTCCCACCACTTTCCAAGTCTCTCTTCTGAATGTCTCCCTCTTCCTCACTCCCCAGCCAGCTTTCCATCCTGTAACTAGGTGCTCACAGTCCAACTCTTGTATTCCAAAGGAACCTCCAAAATCCACTGCAGAAAACTAGAATGGGTGTGTCTGCATTTACAACTCTCCATTACAGCCTCTCCCACGGAGCTCAGTGAGCTGAGATCTTCTGGCCTGATCGTGCTTTGTCCAGCTCCCTGGTGTTCCTTGCTGAGTTACTGTTCTGTACATTCCCACCATATCATCATTCTGGAGGCCTGAAAAAGCAGCAGAGTCTAAAGACATTGCCAGAAGTATAAAAGAGGATGAGGATAAGAAGAAGGAGGAGGAGGAGGAAGGGGAGGGAGAAGCAGGTGGTGGTGATGTTGATGATAATGATGATGATGATTTTAACAGCTACCATTTCTGCTCAGATGATTGTCTGGCTCAGTCCTCGTCATCTGTGGCAAAACCTCTAATCAGTATTCCTATTTGTATAATGCAACTTGGGTGCAGAGTAATTAAGAATTGTGTCACACAGGAGACATGATTAGAACATAGGAAGTCTTGTGCCAGGACTCACGCTGGGATCCAAGACAGTGGGATCTGCAGCTCCAAAACCACTGGAAGCCAAGTACGTTGAGTTAGAGCCTTTCCAGTGTGCATCTTGTCTTGGTAACTGTTCCAACTCGCCTGCCAGGCTCTCCTCCTTTCTCTGTTTTTTTTTTTTTTTAGTTTAGTTTTTTGGCAGCAGCAAATGGATTCATCCTCTGTAACATCCATGCAGAAAGCACTGCAGGAATTCCACATCCACCCAGGAACAAGAACAATGGGCATATTTCATTAAGACTCTCTCCTTGCCCTTTCTGGGGGCTGTCACCCTCAGTCCAACTCCTCACCCTTCCCAGAGCTGCCTCCTACTTCCAGTTCTTCCAGGAAAAGAGAAGCACAGAACCACCTATTAAACCCCATAAAGCTAGGAAAGTCCCTGTGTTCTGTCTCTTCCCCTCCTCCTGGCTCAAGGCCTTCTCTCAAAGGCAGACCATTGATGCAGAGGGTTCTTTTTCCTTTCCGAGTTCTGACTCCCATCACCAGGAAACATGGCTGAGCTTCCTGAGACAATACACAGTCAGCACTTCCTCAGAGACATCTGTGAGATGTTCTTTTATGAAGGCACATTCTTCATAAAGCCTGACTTGCTCTGGCTTCTGGAGGTCCCCTCCCTTTCTCTGGTGTTTCCATCATCTCCCTTGGGGCTTTCTCATTACTCCTTTTGATGGAAGAGTCATAGGATGTCTTCTTTAGCCAAATTCCCAACTAGGATCTCAGACCTCACTCTTTCCCCCAACAAATTTATCTTTATTCAGGTTTACAGCTACCAATTCTTTTCTCCAAGACTTCCAGATTCACCTCTGGAATGCACTTCTCTCTAAATTGAGGACAACTTGCCAATCAGTTCTCTAGGCAGGACCCTTGAACAGCTCAGACCCAATGTGTTGAAAACTGGAAACTTCATCTTCTTTCTCAAATCTGTTGTCCTTTGTTCTTCTCTCTCTCCTGGGCAAAGAAACCTTCAGAAACCCTGAAGCCCAACTGACAACTGTGGCTGTTGTGTCCAATGTTCTTCCTGCCCCACCTGCAGCCCCCAAGCCCTTCAGCTCCCAATCCTGGAATTTCAGCTCTTCTTTCTAGATATCCTCAGGATTGTAATCTGAGTGTTCTCTGTTTGCTGTTGTCTTTCATTTTGTTTATTAACTTACACACCTGCTTGCATAACCTTATTTGAGACAAGGCATGTAGCCTAAGATAGCCTGTAATCTGGTCTGTAGCTCAGACTGGCCTCAAACTCACGGACTCTCCTGCTTCCACCTCACCAGTGTTGAGCTTCTACTCATGTCTGGTAGTTGTAGCAGTGATGGTGGTTCCTCTTTCTCTTCCTCCTCCTCTTCATCTCTTCCTATTCCTCTTCCTCCTCTTCCTCCTCCTCCCCCTCCCCCTACTCTTCCTTCTCTTCCTCCCCTCCCCCCTTTTTGAATCTCACGATATATCCTCTGCCTACCGCAGAAACACAGAGCTTTTTCTGCCCCTTCCTTCCTTTGACTTCTAAGTTGTAGGATTAAAGGTGCATGTCACCATTCCATATAGCTCTTCATTTTTGTAAGAACAGAAGAGAAACATAAAACTCATACAATCCCATTCAGCTAGCATTAACTGTCAATGGTTACAGGGTGCTGGTATGCTGTAGGGTACTTCGAAAATTTCTAGTCTGTGTGTGTGTGTGTGTGTGTGTGTGTGTGTGTGTGTGTAAGAGGGAGAACAACAGAAACAAAAAAGGAGAAGAAGAAGAAGAAGAAGAAGAAGAAGAAGAAGAAGAAGAAGAAGAGGAAGAAGAGGAAGAGGAGGAGGAGGAGGAAGAAGAAGAGGAGGAGGGGGAGGAGGAAGAAGAAGAGGAGGAGGGGGAGGAGGAGGAAGAAGAAGAAGAAGAAGAAGAAGAAGAAGAAGAAGAAGAAGAAGAAGAAGAAGAAGAAGAAGAAGAAGAAGAAGAAGAAGAAGAAGAATTGATTTAGAAACAGAGAGGAAATAGCCAGAGACACAACATTGTTAGGGAATGTGATGAATGTAAGAATCTATAATTGTCTGGGAGATGGGCCTCTGGGCAAGCCCACGGACAATTACTGTGATTACATTAATTCAGGTGGGAAGACTCATCCAATGGGAGCCAGGACTGTATAAATGAAGGAGAACTGAGCCTAACAAGCTTTCATCACCCTGCTTGTTGAAAATGGATGGGATGTGATTAGCTGCTTCAAGGTCTGGCCACTTGCCCTGCCTGTCATGGTATGAGCTAAAATACCCTTGAACTGTGTGCCAGAATAAACCCTTCTCTCTTAAGTTGCTTTTGTCAGAGTGCTTTATCATTGCAATAGGGAAAGAAACTGGTGCACGAAACAAGATCAGATAGTATTGAGAGATATCTCATCACTGAGAAACATGAGTGGTAAGCTCACAATGACTGAGGCACAAGCTATAGTAAGAATATGTAGTTAGATATCTACACTCTGCTGATGTGGGTGGGGAGTCCCAACATCCACACAGTGGCCCCGGGCAGGGAATAGCTCATGCCAGGCTCCTTGCTTGTCTTTTCCTTAACAGCTAGCTTACCTAGCATGAACATGAGACAGGTGTCATTTCCCAACAAAGTATCTAGAATCCTGGAAGGTCTGCAAGCCTGTGCTCAAGAAAGACAATAAGCAGCTGTTTTCTTTAGCTCGGAAGGACTGGGAGCTGCCAATGGTTCACGAATCCTTGTGAAACGCAGTTGTTTGTTTAGCTGTTGGTATCTCTAGGGACTCTTAACCAGTATTCCAAGAGCAAGCAGCATGTCTCCTTAGTGCACATTTTCCCCATCATGCTGAATATTCTCTGTGGTTATTCAGTCTCCTCATCTTCCTCTTGAATAAGGAACTGATCATTCCTCATGACCTTTTAAGGCCTCAGATGTGACCTATCCTCCTCTGCACCAAGAGAAAGCAGGCCAGCAGCTGACAGTTGCTCCATTTCCAAGTCCCACTAGAGCTGCCTAGGGTGATCTCCCAACCCATTCCAGAGGGAGTTAAGAGACAGCTAATGCAACTGCTTGCAGCTTCTCTACCCTCCCTTAACCTTTGACTGGCCTTTTTCCAACTTGGTGGACTGATCAGCTTCAGATCTCTGCCTTCCCTACAAGGATCTAGAGGAGCTGGAGGAACATGGTGAATGGCCACACAGCAGATTCAGTATTAGTGGGCTTATGCTGACCTCTCTCTGCATCGTACTTACATGGTGAAGAGTAACAGAAGCCTAGTCAACCTTTGTCCAAGAATACAGTCCAGAAACAGGGTTATACATTCCAGAAAGATCAGAGCAAGTCCAGAGAGGCAGAGAATGTGTAATCTAAGCTTCTATGAGCCTGGGAACTGTCCTAGAGGCAAAGGAGTAAATCATGAGGGGCTAACTGGATGCCCTTTCGGGTTCCTGCCAGACCAGACAAGGTTGTAACTAAGATGTATATGTTTGGATACAGGTGATGGACAAGGTGGGCTACCACCTACCAACACCCTTCTAAAGGCTGAACAAAATGATAGAGACCCCAGGAAACCACATGGCTTAGATTTCTTCTTCTATTCTCAAAGCTCTCTCTGGGCCTTCTGTATTGGAGAGAGGCCAGGGAACCCCCAAAATGTGCTACAAGGAACAATTGTGCCCCTAAATTCATTCATGAATAGGTAACCAAAGTCAGTAATGTGCTTACTGTTCAAACATGAAGAGTTGAGTATAAACCTCAGAGTCTACATACAAAAGCCAAGTCTGATGTTACACTTATTCCAGAGAGAGAGAGAGAGAGAGAGAGAGAGAGAGAGAGAGAGAGAGAGAGAGAGAGAGATTGTGAAGCTTGCTGGCCAAACAACCTAACCTAATCAATTCCCAGTCAGAGACCTTGCCTCAAAAACAAAACAAAGAAAAAAGACTGTCCCCAAAACAACATGGCTAGTTCCTGAAGAAGGATGCTTGAGGTTGACCTCTGGCCTTCATGCACAGGAAAACAAGCAATGTTCCCATATGAACACATGCCCTGCTCTACATGAAGATAGTGCACCCACATAATAAACACACACACACACACACACACACACTACATACACAAACAGGTGGGGGTAGTCTGATTATTGAGAGGGGTTAAGTGTCTGATGTTAGAGTGTTACTTATGCTTCCAATAGGTCATTGTTCTTTTTTTATGTAAAATTCCACAACAGGACACAGAGGAGAGAGAGATATGTGTATAGCAACTGCAGAGAGAGATGGGAATACTAAAGAAGGGGACAATTATGATAAGGCAACAAACCCAAATGGATATGTCTTCAGAGAGAAAAATAACGAATTCATGGAAAGTCTGCTAAGGAGAACAGAGAACTCTTAGAGAGATCAGCCAGCAAGAGGCCCCAGAAGGACATATGCTAGTTTTCAATAGTACTGATCCACAGTCAACACCCATCCATGCACCAGCTGACACATAAGGACCAACTGTGAACATTGTCCAGACATGTCATCAGGAAAAACATTGAATCTTCCAGGCTGTATTTGGATAAAAGGATATAGAAAGATATGCAAGAAATATTTTAAAATATGCAAAGTATAAATACAATGTCTGTATGCAAATAAATGGATATAAATATATTTATTTGCCTAGTGAAGCTAAACCTTGGCCTGGGTATAGATATTTGACAAGATCTCTTCTAATCCTAGCTATTTAAGATATCAAAGGTTAAAGATTATTCTCTGCCTAACACTGTTTTACTGTGACAAACTCCTCATCCTGTGTGTACTTTCCTTGGATTAAAAGAAGAATGAAGTATTTTCTTCTAAAACAACATCTTAGAAGTCCATTCAAGGTCTGCCTTAAGTAAACTATGATGTAAACCTTTTAATCTCCATGAAATTCATCCAGGAATTAGCCAGAATCTAAAGAAACCAAAGCACATACTCTGCTTCAAATCTTCCCACAGTCCCTATGGTTGGCCCTGGTCCTTCTTGCTCCCATGGACGTGATGAGAGCATCCCGCAGTGTTCCCCATAGCTGGGCTCCTAGATATGCAGCGCCCTGATCCTCCTTCCATCCCACTTGCAGGCAGCTCTGCCTTGTGCGATGTGGATACTGCACTAAGCTACACTTAGAGATGAGAGTTGGAACTTTGATTTCTCTCCCTTTCCATCTTCCCAGCAAAGCCACACCCATGCAGCTGCAGGCCCTTGGCACATCTCTCAAAAGCGCAAGCTCTCCCCTACGGCGGCTATTGTGCTGTGAATGGTGATCAGTGTTCAATAAGACCCTCAGAGAGAGGTCAGTGGAGCCCATGCCAAGCCCAGCTGTTGCCCACGCCTCCTCACCACTTTCATCAGGGTACTCGCTGACACAGCTCTTCCTAAATAGCTCTGCGTCTGTGTCAAACCATACCGGATATAATTGACACAGAAGGCTTTTGTACCACAAGTCCTGAGTTGTTGGGCGTAAGACAAGGTGCCCCCATGACATCATAGATGAACCCAAGTTCAAGGGAAAGAGTTAGTAGTCACACTGTGTTTTCAGCACAACGGTGCTGTTGTCCCCACTCTCAGTCCCACATGCATCTCATTCTAAAATGTTTACCAAGAAGCTGACATTTTCTTGTCCATTGGTACCCATGGCCCATGTGAACGAACCCACGAGAAAAATATCTTAAAGCACATGGGTTGGAGAGACCCAACAAAGAAGTCTGAGACATTCTGGAAGTCTGATTAGAACCATAGAAGAGAGAAGTTATCAGGAAATGTATACAATGCAAACAGCCTCCATTACTGAGAAGCAGAGTAGAAAATGGAATGAACCCAAGGCACACAGAGCTCCAGAGTGGAGAGGGAAAACTATACATACATTGCCTCCACCCACCTCCTGCTCTGTCAATCATGTGGTTTTCTCCAGGAAAGAGATTCTCAAGAACCAAACACGATGAAAAGCACCGTGACTTAACCATATACAATCAAAGTAACAGGATTGCAATAGTACATTTCCCCCCAAAACAGTGTGAAAAATTATTTGGATAAAGTGGAGAGTTTGGACTTCAAGTATTTTTACAAGAGTGTGATTTGTAAGCAGAGCAGTCTACCTCTGCTTACGGATTGCTGGGATTACAGAGAAGTGCTTCCAGACTTGCCATGCTTTCCTTTGTAATCTCACTCCACTGTTAACATCCCCCAACGCAGAGCACATTTCATTTAAGACTCAGAAAGCAATTGGGTCCTCTGCAAGAACAGCAAGCTCTCTCAAGCACCAAGACATCTCCTCATTCCCAGGCCTAAAGGTTGAGATCACTTCAAGACTGAGTCAAAGCTTACAATGATAGTTAGAAATAAAATTCCATCGAAATTAAAGGCTGAAGATGTTTAGATCGCCCCCACCCAACCCCCCCCCCAAAAAAAACCACAGCAAAATAAGCATAACTTAATCTCTTTAGTCTTTGTGTTCGAGTGACACCACTCTAACATGAGGGACAGAGTAACTTACCTCATCCTCTGGCTCAAGTTAACATGAGTTTCCAGCGCTTTGACAAACATGCCAAACATGAACCCGATGATGTCATGGTACATTTTTCTAGAAAGTTCTTTGCCAATAATATTTCTTTACATCCTTATGGCATGCTGGGCACATCCATGTTTTTCATATTGGATATGTAAAATATTCAAGCATTGTAACAGTCCTGGTTTTTGGGACAGGGTCTCATGTACCCCAGGCTGCCCTCAAACTCCTGGAACTCTTGACCTTCTTGGTTCGACATTCAGTGTGTGTGTGTGTGTGTGTGTGTGTGTGTGTGTGTGTGTGTGTGTTACAGAGTTGCACCACCACACCCAGCTTTATGCAGTGCTGGGTATCATGTTGACATCTAACTGAGCTATACCCCTAGCACTCAGGGGTTTCTTTCCTGGGTTAGCTCTGTTGAAAGGTTAATGCTGCTAGTAATTTATTCCTATTGTTGACTTCATAGCTCTCACCCTAGCCAGAATACAACCTTACCACCTGGTCTTGATTGCCCTATCAAAACTGCAGGCTGTTTATCTGCAGACTTGTTTCAGCTGGAGTATAAGATGTGTTCCACGGGCCTGTATAGCAGATGCTTGGTCCCCAACTTGTGACACTATTTTGGGACTATTTTATAGAGACTTTATGAGTTGGGCCCTAGTTGGAAAAAGAGACCTCAGGTGGGAGTAGGGCATACATTTGAAGGTCAGTCCTCTTCCCCCTTCTCTACCTCAGTTTCTTCACCCTGTCCACCAGAGGTGAGCAATCCCCTCCTCCAAATGCTCCCGCCTGCTTTGACACTGACTT
The DNA here is from genome assembly GCF_978045245.1 of Mus caroli. Lineage (NCBI taxonomy): Eukaryota > Metazoa > Chordata > Mammalia > Rodentia > Muridae > Mus > Mus caroli. The sequence goes on from NW_028227257.1 coordinate 171,979,309, forward strand.
AGAGTCAATGCAGCCCCTAGGACTGGAAATGTCTGCATCATGAACTAAAATAAAGTCTCTCTCCTTTAAGCTGTTCTCTCAAGTTTGCAGAGGTGACACTGCAGCCCTGGGTATGGCTTCTTTAGTCAACTGAGTATGTGCTGTCAAGAGAGATTTACCTAGACTGAGCATATAGTTCGGTCAGTAAAGAGTTTGTTGTATATTCATGGGCACATGAGTTTAGATTCCTTAATATCCATGGTTTTTTAAAAAAAACCACTGGGTAAGGCATCATGTGCTGGAACCCTGTTGTTGGGGAGGCAGGGATAGGAGGGTCTCTGAGGGTCATAAGCCAAATTAGTGAGCTCAAGATTTAGGGAAAAATCTTGTCTCAAAAATGTAAGGTGGAGAGTGACTAAGAAAGACACCTGAACCCCCAGGCAATGGATAGAGAGACACCTTGGTGGTGTTGCTCTTGTATCAGTCAGGGGCAGAGCAGATGGCAGTCCTTTGTCCATTCTAGCTTGATGCCTGGCTTGGTGGCCAATGCTGTTTTGTGACTAGGACTCATGAAAATCAAATTCAGGCAGCACAGCACAGAAAGAGGAAGACAGACAGAGACCCGTGGACAGCCCTGCCACCCACAAACCTGCCCTCCAGTGCACAGCACAGGTGGACCATAGACACCTGCTTGCCAACACACCACACTGTGTAGATGGAGGATGTCACACAGGGGCCTGACATCCACGTGGCCAGCCTGCAGTGGGAGCCACCACAAGAAAGAAGTGGAGCAGCTTGAACACTATGAAGAGGGTTGAAACTGGAGAGGGTGGAGAGGTGTAACCAGTCATGAGCGGCCAGCCCCCTCACCTGGGGTCATAGTGAGGTTCCAGCCTGAGCTGCCTCTGAGGGCCATGTCTACATCTGTGGCTATGCAGTGGCAGGGGTCTGTGTCGATGTCCATGGCTCCTATCTCCACTGCCGAACATGAGGATGTCTCTAGTTGAGGCAGCTTCCGGGGACCACATGGATGTCCAGAGGCTGTGCGGAACTGAACCCCACCCTTCACAGGATGAAGTGCTCTGGAGAGCTGGGCCCATCTCTCACCACTGGTAACACTCAGTGGGCCTCATTCAGGCAGCATAGTAGAACTGGCCCTAATGGCTGGAGTGTGTAAGAGCTGACCCTATCACTTGTCTGCCCTCTGCTGGGAAGTGGGGGTGGGTTCCTGTAGGGTAATACTCCCCACCCGCCTACTTGTCCCTTGCTACCTGCAGTAGTCCAGTAAACCTGGTCCTGAGGGTGAGAGAACTGGGCACCACAGAGGAGCCAGCCCTGAAGACAAAGGCATGAGTGAGCCAGCCCTGAGGGTGTGAGAGCAAGAGAGCTGGCTCAGCCCTGCACAGGATTCAGCACTTGGGAGAGTGAGGCCCTCACCTTGACTGGGCAGCACAGTGCAGCTGGCTCTGGAGTTCAAGGTACAGGTAAGCCGTCCTTGAGGGTATAAGAGCAGGAGAGCTGACCCTTCCTCCTGTTGATGGCAGCATGGGGTTGCCTCCCAGAACAGTGCTGGAGAGCTCACTCTGGTAGTACAGATAAGGGGAAGAAAGCTGGTGGGCTGACCACCTCTGCTACCACCCAGGCCCAGACCCAGGGCTCTGAGATGGCCCTTCCCCAAATCTATAGCATCTGCAAACGGTTGGGACAGGTGAAAGAGCCAGTCCTGCTGTTCCAAAACTGCAGGATCTCCATGACACAGGACAACAGGCTAATCGGGAGGAGTCCTAATGAGGATCCAATATTGACGGTGTCACAGAAGCCAGAGATCACAAACTAGATCAATGACTCATTGCAATGAACCTTTGCAAAGAAAAATGTGTGGACAGAGACAGAAGGATACACTGTGGGAAAGAAACAACGACGTGACACACTACAGATTCCATGATGAGTTGGCTTCTATGCTTTGTTTTGTTGTGTGTGTGTGTGTGTGTTTTATTTGGGAGGGTTGCGAGCACAAAGGGTGGATATGTGGGGATGGGGGGTGGATGAACAAGACTAGGATGCATGGTGTGAAGCTCACCAAAACGCAATAAAAAATTTGAAAAACAGAGAAAGACTCTTGATATTACCTACATACAACTGGACACACTTGTACACACAAAGAAAAACATACACATGCACAAATACACACATGATCTATAAATCTTCCTGGTGCTGATATCCTTCACCCATTATCTGACAAGCCTACAGAAGAAAATGACGGAGCACCTGGTCCCTACTGTCTACTCTAAATGCTAAAGTTTATACTGCCAAGCTGTATGTTCAGTCTGTGAGACCCGCCTCTTTCCTCCTGCAGATTCTTGATGTCTGACTCTTCAACTGGCCTTTGTCTCATTCAACTTTCCCTTAGGTCTTGAATTCTTGTGATTCCTGGTTTCTCTGGTTTTATGCCCATGCTAGGGCTCTCACACTAGCGTGCTCAGGGTATGGAATGCAGGAACCATAAAAGAGAAGAACACACAGACAGGTTGAGCAAAAGCCACGCTCAATGTAGAATTGTTGGGCTATTGTGTAATACATAAACACGGCTTACCAAAGACTTACATTGTATATTCAAGAAGCATTTAGAGGAAGCGGAGCTCTCATCTGCCAGGCAGGGAGAATGTTGATGTCACCTTGTCCCTATCCATTCTCCCATGCTCTTAAAGTCACCACAGAGTTGAACAAGTGAGACTTTTGTTATTGGAGGGAAGAGGCCATTAAGCCAGCTTTAGTGTTAGTGGAAATGAATAGTTTTGTTGATAACTCTTTCTTGTCTTCCTTATTTGTTCTAGGAGTGAATTCAGAATAGAAAATGCAAAGGTTTGTTCAGATATATGGAAGGGGGCAAACTGAAGTCTTACAGAAATGAGCCGCCTGGCTTAGCTGCCTGGGGGGAGTATGTTAGTTATTTTCTCATTGTGTCAAAACACCTAGTGTAAGAAAACTAAGGGCTTCTTTTTGTAAACTAGCAACCTGAGGGCATCATTCACCATGGCAGGAAAGAGGTGGTAGAGAAAGCAGAGGTGTTCCAGAGGTGGCAGGAGCAGGAGGTAGCTGGGCAGACATGCCCCCAGTCAGGAAACAGAAAGACAGAGGCTGATAATCAGTTTTCTTTCTCTTTATTCAGTATTTGGGACTCACATTCAAAATGGTTTTGTGGCCTCCTTGAGCATGAGATCTAATGCATATGGGATGCATACATATATTCATACAAGCAATTCACTCACACTCATAAAAATTAAAAAAAAAGAAGAATAACTGTTTCACATTCAGAATGGGCCTTTCATGGACAGATAAGTCTCTCTGGAAATATTCTCACACACACGCACACTCTCCCAGGTGTCTCTGAACCCAGCCTAGTGGACAGTGAAGATTAGCCATGACAAGAGGAAACCAATAGCACAGGCTACCCATTGGTATGAGTTTCAGATATTGTACCAAGATAGACCACACAGAGAAATCTGAGCTGGTACAAGATGGAAACGGTTGAATAACTCCCAGTCTCACACTTAATCTGAACCCTAGAATTTAATTTTCCACATAGACCATCAGCCTCATTCTATTCTCTTCTGGGTCTTTTCCTCACTCTAATAACTTCCTGAAGCTATCCCAGTTTCTTATGAGCATCCCTGACCCCTCGGTCTCTATAACTCCCTGCTGCCTCTGCCAGAGACAGAGCACAAGAGTAACGTGACCAGTGTCATATCTTGGTTCCCAGTTTGAGGCATTATTTGAAGGCTGTGGAGACCCTTGGAGCTAAGGCCTGGAAGGCAAGTGTAGGAGACAGGGGGCAGGCCTCTGAAGATTACAGCCTCTCCTGACCTGATTTTTGGCTTCCTGATTTGCTGCTATGTGAACAAAGTTTGACCATATGCTCTCTGTGAGCTCCACTGTCTTCCCTACAATGATGGACTGAGACCATCTGAAATTGTGAGCCCAAATAAGCCCCTCCTACTCTGCATTGTACAGCCAGGTATTCTGTCACTGTGATACAGAGGTAACTAATGCCCCAGGCTTTCTGTCTGGATGTCCACCTTGTTCTCATGGCCTTGCAGACGAGAAAAGATGACTGATGATCAGCTGGCTTCTATTTGGTAGTCGAACGCTACATCTGTGAGTTAAGCATTTGACATAGTCCAGGGGACTATGCAATGGACTGAATTTTTATGTGTCTGCCCCTCATACTTACATCATAACCACATCAAAGCAAAAATGAGATTTCAAAGAATCAAATACACACAGTATCTAGCTTGGTGATTACACGACTTTTTCCTCCTTTCATCCCAGTTCAGACTAAGGGCCAGTTCAATGATGCTGTTGGATGTTAAGAATGCCAAATGCCAAATGTTTATTGAGAGGAAGCAAGGTTTGGCTCTCACAGAAGATCTGCCTGGGCCAGACTCAAGAATTTGCCCAGAACTCATGAAGCTCAGTTGTTCTAGGTCCACAGTTTTGCTATCCCTGGATCTTTGTGTGCATGTGTGTTACATCTGTGTGCCTGTGTAAGTGTGTGCACGTGTATGTGCAGCTACACATGCAAGTGTATACATGGTCATGTATGTGGAGACCAGAGGCCAACATCAGGTATCTTCCTCAAGCTGGAGAGTAAGCTCTACCTTAGTTTTTAAGTCAGGCTCACAAGCTAAACCTGAAGCTCGGCGATTCAGCTAGGCTGGTTGGCCAGTGAGCTCCAGTGATCTGCCTCTCTCCACCTTCCCCTGCTTAGTCAAACCCAGCTTTTTACATGGGTATTGGGGAGCTAAATCCAGGTCCCCATGCTTGAATGATAAGCACTTTACCAGTGGAGCCATCTTCTCAGCCCGACTCCTTGCTCTTTAGCCTCAAGATACATAACTACTCTATACAAAGTCCCAAACTTCTCCCCAGCGTGTCTATACAACACTATACACAACAGACAACCTTAACCAGATCCCATTCTACAATTTGTATGAGAGATGCAGAACCAGGCTTCTGTTCTACTCAGGGTGGGCAAATAAATGTCCATGACCTGTCCCATGATGAAGAAGGCACTTCAACAATGAGATCACCAGCACTGGACATGACTGCCAATGGGTAGAAGGGGCTATCATTACTGGGCTACATTTCATCTCTAAAAAAAAAATCTCTGCATCCATTCTAGAACTTTCCATCACATGGACAGCATCCCTTTCCTCCTCATCCCTCGCCTCTCCCCATTTCCCCTCTCACAGGGCCTAGGCTCTCTCTCCCTAAAGGAACCTCATCCACTCTTCAGCCACTTCTGTTTGAAGATTTCCCAAGTCCACATCTCCAGGCTTGGCATCTCTCCCCTTCTGGAGAGTTGTATCACGTTTCTCTTAGTCCGCTGGAAATACAATTCATGAGGTTCTTAATGAGAGAGTACTTACTCCCCCTCAGGCTTCCATACTCAAACATGGTTCCAAAGTCTGTGGCAGCTCCCTTAATTCTGCTGTTCTGCAGTATCTGGTTTTAGGAGACTGGGGAAGGGTATCAGAGAGGACCTCCTGGGAGGGATTTACTTGAAAGGAAACCGCAGCGTGGACTTATATCCCCCCAGAAGCTTCTGCTAAGGACTTCTGGGGTGTCATAGGCCCCGAAGGCCTTTATATGCATTATCGGAGAGTTCCTTTATCTCACTCGACTGCACAGTTTGATCACCATCCCAAATATCTTCAGGTCTATTTTACTTTAAACTCATGGTTATGAATAAAGCCTCCTCGCCCATCCCAAGCAGGCCTGTGGACTACAGAGGCAAATCACCATTTGTGGTCTCACATTAGTGGGAAGACATCTTTTCATGTTATAGGGAGGTGGGAACCTACAAAGGAACAAACTCTGTGCAAGATATCAAGCTCAACTCTCTATCTGTGAGGGCCCATGGTGTCATCTGTTGTTCCCATGGTGATGCTCAGCCCTTCAGCTGTGGAGACTAACACCGTCTGAAGGAACGGCACTTAATTTAGATGCTCTTCACTTGCTTTCAGTGAACCTTTCTTCTTTCTCTTCTCCTTTCCATCTCCCTTTTCCAATTTTAAAACAGAATCTCACTCTAAAACTGGCCTACAACTTACTATGTAGCTCACAGCCAGGCTCCTGCCTCAGCCTCCAAAGTGCTGGGATTATAGATGTGAGCCACCACTTGCAGCAGTTTTTCAGCATTAGAGTCTATGGTACAGTTTGCTTGTTTGGCAGCTCGGCTATACACTTGAAGTTCTTGTTCTGTTTTGACTTTCTTTACAAATGTTTGTGTCAGGAAAGTTTTCATATCATCTACTCCAAAACTATCAAAGCTATCACCGGACCCTTCCAACTGTAGCACATTAATTTCTTGTTTCCATCCTTCCTTTGCATTTTTCTTCCAACAAACACATCCCTGTTCTGCCAAGAAAACTGCATCCAAGGACAGCTCCTCCTTTCTCTCCTCTGTCATTTTTTTTTTTTTTTTTTGCGACTCAGCTCTTTCTTATCCTCAGGATTCTTTCACTATCTACACAACAGCATGGATTTGAATAATGTGAGAATGTTCAGCATTTCTCCTCCCCAGTAAAATGCTAATGTCCTCTATTAACGTGGCTTACAGTGGGACATTCTTGAATCTACTTGTTCTCTGTCTCCACAGATTACTTTCCCAGCCACTGCCATAAAGCAAGCTGACAAGATAGCTTCATGTAGAGAAGGTATATTCTGTCTCACAGTTCATGATGGGAAAGCTGGGGCAGCTGTGGAAACAGGAAGTGGCTGCGCATTGAGCATCCCCAACCAGAACCCAGAGAGTAATGGAGGTGTGCACAGAATGTGGCCCACTTCCTGTTTGACACAGGATCCCTGTCCAAGGAATGGCACCACTCACAGTTAAGATGGGTCTTCCCACATCAATTAATGTGTAATCAAGGTGCTCTCCCATAGACATGCCCAGAGTCCTGTCTCTCAGATCATTCTAGATTCTGTTGTGTTGAACGTTAACATTAAGTTTACCACTCCATGTTGTTGTAGATGCTACCGGTCTGCCTGCTCGGGTCTTTTCCCCCCATGCTCATCTCATTCACTCAAACAACTTCCAAAACACCTTCTAACTCAGCATTCCTGTCCCCCCTGCCCCCACCACATATACACTCATCTCATCCCTAAGAACAGTAACTACCCACCCTGTGGTACAGTTGCCAAAGCTTCCATCTCTGTTGTTGAGGATTTTGCGTGGCGATTTTGTCTTATTCTGTTTCTTTTGGATTCTTGTGAGATCAGGAGCCCAGTTATCTCTGTAAACTACGCCCCCCCCAAAAAAAAACCCCAACTCACAACCTGCTGACAGCACAAAGTCATATGCTTGGAGAATCTGAGTCTGGGGTCAAAACCAAGATGGATACCGGTATGGGGAGAGAGTCAGGTGTCCTGAACAAGAGAAGGGGGTGGCTGCACCCCGTCAGCTCTGAGGAATTTACTAAGTTGTAGTTTTAATCACTCAGCCAAGGCTGTGAAGTCCCTGGATTGACAAAGATTTCTGACACCCAGACAAGCATTTTTAGATGAGAATCTAAGTCTCTGGCTTACAGTGTTTCTCTCTCTGTTACCTGCAGTGGTTCCCTTTCAGCCTCTCTAAAGCCCTTTTGTAGGAGAACTTTGCCAATCCCAGCGGGAGAGTAGGGGGAAATTGTTTTCAGGAAGCAGAAAGAGAGAAGCCATTAGCAGCTGGTGCCTTGATTTCTGATGTTGACAGACTGCAGCCTGCGTGGCTGAAGGGAGAGTGCCGGAGCTCTGACCCACAAGCATTCTTTGTGTAGCAGCCAGAGGCTGCGTTCAGAATGCTCTGTGCTTCAAAACATGACCTCATTTACATAAATCTTCAGTGCCTCAAAAACAACTTGTTAAATGGGGTAACTCCAAGTTATTTAACATTAGCTGTGTGATAGCAGGATGTGCTCGTAGGTAAAGGTCTTTGCTGCCTTCTGGTTGACTTAAATTCTACTATGGGGACCCACATGGTAAAAGGAGAGAGAAAAACTTCTCCAGCATGTTGTTCTCTGACCCCCCCTTTAGTGGTATGGTGCATACACACTTTCAGACACTCACATACCCACTGAATAACTGAAAACTTAAGTGTCTATGATGTCAATGTGGGAGAACATTTTTTTTCCTTGAAACTATAGATCTTGGGTCTTGGGAATGGCCTGAGAGAACTATTTTGGCCTTTGTTCATCTATTAATTACTTCATATCTTGGCTCAGACAAACAGACAGACAGACAGACACACACACACACATTTTCCTTGTCCTCTATACACTGCCTCATGCCCTAGATCTCTATTTTGTAATATATTTCTGAAACATGCATACCCTGGTGGCAAGGGCAGCTAGATAAGAATAGCAAAAGGAAATGACCCAAGCCACATGCGGCTTAGTCATTGCACTAGGTGATAAGTCAACACACTGGGACTCACAGAAGAACCCAGATCTCAGTTCGTGCTGGGAAAAAAGTTTTATTGGAGCACGACACTCCTACTTAAGCCGGTTATCTGCGAGTCCTCTGCAGAACAGTAGTAGAGCGGCTGGGCTGGAATTGTAGCTCAGGGGTACACTGCTTACCTAGTATGCATGAAGTCTTGGGTTCAAATCCCAGCACCACATAAACAAACAAGCAGGCATAAACAGTGGTCATAAGTAGTTACCATGACTTCTGGGGGTGCAGAGGCAGCTCAGAGATTAAGAGAGCTGGCTGCTTCTGCAGAAGACGTGTAAGTTTCCTTCCCAGCACTCACAGCCATCTGTAACTGAGTTCCAGGGGACTGACTTCCTCTTCTGGTCTCTGCGGGTACCTGACATGCACCATACATACATAATTCAGGCAGACACTCACACAAATAACATAAAAATATATCACTTCAGAAGTTACGATGGTACTAACCTACCTGAAGTTATCTATTTACTTCTTTCTAGGAAGTTCACAAATCCCCAGGAATTCTTCCAATGGGGATGCGATCAGTGCTGTCCAGTATCTAAACAGACACTCGGGATGCCCAGTGCTTTATACTAATTTTTCTTTGTGTGATGCCACATGGTCATTTCCTTCTAGTCCCTCCCGATGTTTAGGCGTACTCTCCTTGGGTGTTTGCAACACACCTTCTTCCTGAGAGTCATCGTTAATTCTGGAAGCTGCATCCTCCTGTACACAGCACACTGCATGTCTGGTGAGAGCCTTTGCATCCCACGGCTCATGTCCATCTCTCCCCTCCCAGTTATTGGACCATTGCACACGACCCCTCTTGATCTCTATCACTTAAAAGCTACATCATCTATACCCTGATATCTTCTAGAATCTTCCCTTTCAAAAATGTAACAGGTTCACTGGATCATGAAGAGCATGTGCTAGACTTTTTGGACATTATTGAACCATCACAGACATGTCCTCGCTTAGCACTTCTGCGAGCTTCACGCTCAGGTTCAAACTATCCAAGCAAATCATGAAAGTGAAGGAATATGCAGCCCTGTTCACACCGAAGGTGTGCTTCATGTTAAATGAGAACAAGTCACTTATTCCATGCTCCAAAGCAGAATCACTTCATTGGTTTTTTGCAGCACCCAGCTGCTGGCTGGAGCCTCGGGGAGGTGATCTCTGTGTCCATTCCCCTGCACCGCACAGCTTTCTCCATCATGATGCATGTCAACAGGAGCAGGTGGGGACTCAGGGACCAAAGGTGGTTCCTGACTGATGCTACAATAGGGAGCTTAAGGTAGGCTTGGGGCCAATTTGAATATTAACTTTCTTTTTTTAACTCTGTGTATTTCAGACTACTGATGTCATGTTCCTGCTCATCACCATATCCTAGATAAAAAGGAGGTGACAATACCTATTCTTCATTGGATTGCCAAATGATTAAATGGTGAGGTGTATTCAGAGCGGGGCCGGAGAGATGGCTCAGTCAGTATGTGCTTCTTGAGGTCAGATCCCTAACACACACACACACACACACACACACACACACACACACACACACACATAAAGAAGACTTGGCATAGCTGTATATGCCTACAATTCAGGCTGGGAGACAGAAACAGGAAGGAGGCGTACAGCGCTTACTGTCCACTCAGGCTAGACTAATGGCAAGTGCCAGGGTCCGTGAAAAATTCTGTCTCAAAAAGTATAATGAAGAATAATTGAAAAAGCCATCTAACATTGACCTCTGGTCTCCACATGCACATGTGTATGAGCACCATATGTATGTCCATACAGATTCACACATACATAATTATATAAAAAGTATATATTTTAAAAGTGTATATTAAAAGCATATATATGTGTATATGTATATACTATATATTTAAAAGAGTATTAATCACTCATTAGTATCCAATGTACCTTTAGAAATACAAAGTAAGAAAAGGAAAACATAAAGTAAGGCCACACCACGTAGCATGGGTAGGGGAGAAGACCCAGAGGCCTGACACTCTGTGTCCTACCTGCAGCAGGAGCCACTACAACACAAAAGTATGTGGTAAACAGACGCAAGGGAAAGAGAAGCAGAACAGTTTGAGGCATATGAAGAGAGGAGGAACTGGAGACTCCAGCATGGAGAGAAGCAGCCCGTTGAATGTAGTCTGCCCTGTCACCTGAGGCCATGGTCAAGTCCCAGCCCCTCCGCCCCTCCATGCCGCAGCAGATGTCTGTGTCAATTTCCATGGCTCACATTACCACTAAAGACTGTGTGGACATCCCTGGCGTGGGCTGCCACCTGGGACGGTGTAGATGTCCGAGGACTGTGTAGAGTTAGCCCCACTCCTCACTGGCTGTCACAGTCTGGAAAGCTGACCCCACCTTTTAACAGATGCAGAATGTGTGAGAGTAGGTCCCACACCTCGAGTGAGGTGCAGCACGGTAGAATCGACTCTGATGGCAAAAGAATGGGAGATCTCGTTCTGCCCCTTGTCAGCTGCAGCATTGGGTGAGCTGCCAAGGCAGTGCCGTAGAGCTCGCCCTGCTGATGAGGGTGCAGGAGAGCTGGCAGGCTGACTAACTCAGCTACCACTCAGACCCAGGGCCAGGACTTTGAGTTGGCCCACTTCAAAATCTACCTCATCTGTGAATTGCTGGAGAGTGTGAAAGAGCCCGTCCTACAGACGCAAAGCTGCAGGGTCTCCACGGCAGAGGGCAACGACAGGATATCCAAGAGGAGTCCCTGTGAGGACCCAGTATTGATGGTGTAGCAAAAGCTAGAGGCCTCAAATCAGACCAATGCCCCTTTGCAACAAACAATTGCAAGTAAAAAGGTGTGTAGACAAAAGCGTGTGCTGTGAGACACACTGTGACACAGTAGAGCTGCCACAGTGAGATGTTTTCTCTGCTTTCTTTTGTTTTGTTTTGCTTATTTTTTAAATTCTTGTTTTTTATTTTCTATTGGGAGGAATGTTGCAAGGGCAGAGGGTAGAGACAAAGGGACAGGGGAGATGAATGGGATTAGGATGCAGGATATAAAACTCACAAAGAATCAATAAAATGTTAAAACTAATAAAGTTCATGATCATATGAAAATTTCTGACGTTCTTGTGCGAAGCGCTGGGAATACATTCTATAACACTTAGAACCAAGATGCCCCAGCTCTGTGGAGCTCCCAGACTCTTTACCTGGAAGGTACCATCGGAAAGCACACAACTAGATTTAGGACACCAGGGAAGAAACTTAATCTATGACACAGTGTACTAGAGCCAAGTCCTCCCGCCTGTAATTCATACCTTCCTGCAGTTCAAGGTGGGAGTGACAGACAAGGGATGCCACACCCCCACCCCACACTCTGAGTGAGAGAGAGAGAGAGAGAGAGAGAGAGAGAGAGAGAGAGAGAGAGAGAGAGACTAAGATAAAAGATGTTTTGATATTGTCTACCAAGTTAATGAGAAAATGGAAGACAACCGTCTTTTCAAGCTACTCGGGAACCGAGGGATGGCACAGAGTGATACAGAGTGTGGGAACAAATGTCAGGGCCATGCCAAGGTAAGAAACACCTGGAAAATGATCCATTCATCACCAGATTTGTTAAAGACATCCTAGAGCCTTATGATGAAGGAAAAAGCAATGGATCCAGTAGCATAGATTAGAGAGCTGGAGAGATGGCTCAGTGGGTAAGGCGCTCATGGCAGGAGGATGAGAAACTGAGTTTAGATACCCAGAGTCCATAAAGCCAGATGAAGTAGTGAGCCACTCTAATGATGGTGTTACCATGGTGACCTGTGAGGCACAGACAAGAGAATCTCCAGAAGTTCATGGTCAGCCGGCTTGTTCATGCAATGGGAGAACAGGAAGCAACCCTCACTTTTGTGTCTCACAAAGCAGAAGGGAAGGACCAACAATCAAGGCTATGCTCTGATTTCCATACATGGCCCATAGCAATGCATACCTGCTCTCTCTCTCTCTCTCTCTCTCGCTCTCTCTCTCTCTCTCTCTCTCTCGTGTGTGTGTGTGTGTGTGTGCATGTATGTGTGAGAGAGAGATGCACTAAGATAAAAGGTTAATATAATAGTAATAATAACAACAATGATATAATACAAATTACAAAAAAAGTATGGGCTTTGGCCTAGAAAACAGTGTATTTTTTGAAAACTTGTACATGTATTTATTTGTATGTGTGAGTGAGTGAGTTGGGGGTGGTTGGGGGTCAGAGGGCAGCTCTCAGGAGTCAATTCTCTCCCTCCATGTAGGTCTCAGGAATTGATTTCAGTTCATCAGACATGACAGCAAGTTCCTTCACCCATGGAGCCATCTTGCCAGCTCAAATAATGCACTTAGTAGCCACTGTGTCATCACTAATGTTGCCTAAGACAGGCATGTTTGCAGAGACTTGCATGCCTTAGTTGTGCAAGTCAACTGGCAAAAGAAAGGCAAGTACCCAGATCACATCGCCTCTCTTCTTGTTATCCCTCTCAGCTCTCACTTCATTGAGACTTATTTCTAAGTGTTGATGGATTATCAGAAGTCTTTCTGACCCAACGCCAGGACCATCTCTCAACATATCCATATGCAAAACCACATGGGAGACAAACAGCCAAGTATGTGCCAGCAGCCAGCGGGAGGCACCATCCCTGCTCCCAAAGTGGGGCAACCGTAGCATCCAGATGCACGTTCCCACTGGGTTAGGAAGAAGAACCAGAAAATTCTGGATGCATGCAAATTTAGGGGCTCCCAGGTATAGACAAGCCCCCTACTAAGTATGTATTTGTTTTCAGATCAAATGAACTTTACTGCTTGTGTGGGAACAGCGTGTATGCATGCATATGTATCCATGTGTGTTCTTGCATGGGTGTAGAGGCCAGAGGTCAGCATCCCATGTGTTCCTCATTTCTTCCCAACCTTATTTTCTCCAGACAGACTTTTCCTGAACTGGGAGCTTTCCAGTCCTACCAGACTGTTTTGCCAGTTACCCATGAGATCCTCCTGTCTCTGCTTTCCTGTTGTAGTAATTATTTAATCTCAAATTTGTTTCCACCCCACCTTTGTTCATTCAATTCCCAAATAAATGACAAGCAACTATTATATTTATTATAAGCCTTTAATGCACTAGAGTTGGGCAGATATCTACCCTCTGTGCTATTATCTCTACTTCCCTGCCAATAACCCCGAGTTATAACTTGCCATGTTCCGTCTGGGACACTCTTAACTCCAATTGGCCAGCCTTCATGGCCATGTTTTCATGACTCACCTACCACATAGCATCTCTCTCTCTCTCGGAGGGGCAAGGTTACAAGGTCACTTGGGTCTGTGTGCAGATTCTCTCATCCCTGGGGCGGGGGAGGGGAACCAGGCCCTGGGGGCCAGTTTTTAGCTTTATAATATATAGCAAAACACCAAACCTCAACACTTCTTCAGTACTGATAACACAGGTAAGTGCCACTGTTCCCAGCTTCTTTTACATGGAAGCTGGGAAGCCAAACCCAGGTCCTCATTCTTGCATGGCAGACACTTTACTGGTATAGACATCTCCTTACCTTAATCTTTACAGTTCTTTATAAACAAATTGTGTGTGTGTGTGTGTGTGTGTGTGTGTGAGAGAGAGAGAGAGAGAGAGAGAGAGAGAGAGAGAGAGAGAGAGAGAGAGAGAGCGCATGCATGCATGTGCACGAACCCTCAGGTACACATGGTGCATGTGTAGAAGTCAGAGGTCAACTCTTGGGGGACAAACTCAGGTTATCAGATATACATGGCCACTACCTTCATCAACTGAGTCCTATTTCAAGCCCTTGAGTAATTATTAAATACCAACTATACTCCTAACCCTATGATGAGGACAGGAGAATTGCTCAAGTCCATCAAAGTTTTGAGATGCCAGACAAGTGGAGAATGATTCATAACAAGATCCAAGTGGACCAGTGGCAAATGCCTCATTCACATTGGCAAGCCTGTTGACACAATATGAAAGAGGCCATGATGGTGCTTAGAAGACAGTAGCATGCATACCAAAGTGACAGTGACAAGTAAGGAATGGGATGTTAATGTCCAGAAATGACAGAAGAAAGAGTAGCAGTGGTGTCACATCAGTCATTGGATTGGTCTTGCGTAAAGCTAGGAGACTCATGCCTTCCAGAGTGCAGCCTTCTCAATACAGTCTTAAACCAAGAAAGAGCATTGACCTTGTATCTGATGACACCTCTCTCAGGAACGCACTGTTGCTTGCATAGTGTTTGGTCCATGGGATTAGCGCAGACCTGGAACCAGAGCCAGAACCTTCCACTTACTGGCCAGGTTTTTTCTCCTTCAATTTTCCATCAGTAAAAATGGGATGGCAGTGATGGTTGTGAAGACTAAACATGTCCATGTTACATAACTCATGTAATATACTTAGGATAGTAAATAACATGTTGAATATGTGCCCTATTATTTAAGAGGTCTTCAAGTGGCTGGAGAGTCAGTGTGGCCTGTAAAGTGTTTACCACGCAAGTATAAGAACCTAACCTTCATCCCCAGCACCACTGTCAAATCTGCACATGGCAGCATGTGTGTGTAATCCCACCACTGGGGAGGCAGGGACAGAAAGATCCTGAACAGCCAATCTAGGCAATCAGGGAGCACCATGTTCAATGAGACTCCCTGCATCAAAAATAATCAGGTATGAAATGATTAAGGAACCACAGTCACCCTCCACCCCAAAACACATGTAACCAGGTGTACCCGCACCCATATGAGGGGGCTGTGCTTATTTTATTATTAAAGGTGAACTCAAGAGAGCCTTGCTTACTTTTTTTATCTGTACAGCTTGGGCAGGATTTTGCATTAATGGAGATTATTTGGCAAGATTTCTTTCCTTTTTCTTCTTTTCTTTCTTTTTCTTTCTTTTTTGTTACTACATGGTTGTGCTTTATAACTCTGGCTGGCCTTGAACTCACAGCCCTACCCCCAGCCCCACCCCAGCCTCACTCTGCCTAAAGTGCTGGGTTTGCATGTGGACAGAAACTGTTCTTATTGGAAAGCATATCCTTGACCACCATCTTATTAGAAGTGGAAGACCCTATGTCCCCAAACAGGCTGGTCTTGGAGTCCCTCAGTCACCAGAAAATGAAGCTCTTGAGCAGTGTCAACCTGCATGAATGAATGATCTTGGTCTGATTGCGGTGGTGACAGCAGACTGGCTGAGCCTTTTTCCATTTTGCTACTTCTTAATACTTTATTGAGAAATATTGCAAAAATTACACATGTGGGCACCAACACTAAAACTTCATATTAGTCAAAGTGTCCTTATACATAATCTATAAAACTTAGAGTTTAAAACTATGGAGATAAAAATAGTATTTCATTTTTATGTTGTTCTCTTTTCTGTGTTTGTTTCTGTTTGCCAGTAAGTGCTCATGTGTCCCCAGCTGTCATGGAACCTCCTAGGGAGTCAAGGATGACCTTGGGTTTCTGATCCTCCATGCCCGGAGAACTGCACCCCCACGTCCTATTTATGTCAAGCTGGAGACTGAACCAGAGCACTCTACGAACCCTGTTAACTGTTAATATGGTTGCCTCCTCATTTCATAACCTTGGTGAATCTTTATTCCTCATGGATGATCTTATATCCCTTGTTCCCTTCCTTATGCAGGCTTATTTCTTATTGGTCTGAGAAAGCTCATTATTTATAGATGATAAATCTATCTTTTTCCTGCATACAGCATTCCAGTCATTTATTGTTTTTGTTTATAATTTGTAGCACAAGTTTAAATTTTTCTTTTACCTGAAGTAATTGTTTTTATTCTCTGTAATTACTTTTATCTCTTTTATTCTTAAAGACTTGCCCTTGGTTATAAAACCAGTTAGTAAGGAGCCTATTTTCCCTAATGCAGTTCACTGATTATCTTTGCTGAGCCCCCTAGTGCATGGAGAACAGTTTTCCTGTTATAAATCAATTTAGTATTTCTAGGAATGAATACACATGAGTTCTCAGCTACATTTCTTTACTCTTAGACAGTTCAGAATCCCCTAGGGAATGATGCTGCCCATAGTGGGGAGGGAGTTTTCTCAGCCCAGCTAACATAATAAAGGTCCCCTAGACATGCCACCTCAGGGCAACCTTACCCAGAGGAAGCCTGACTGCGGCTCCCTTCCCAGTTGTGACCAACTGACAATGGAAGCTAATTCTCACATCTGTGAATCCCCAAACTCATAGAGTATTGAAGGAAAACCTCTCAAGAAGAATATTCAAGAAGCCATCATTCTAGAACTAGAGAAAGCTAATCTAAAGGAGAAAAAAATCACCAAATCAGATTCCAATAAGTAATTCCCACGAAGAGAACAAAAGTCAAAATTTTACTGACTTTCAACAGCAACAATAAAAGTCAGCAGACAATATAAATGCCATCTAACAACTTCTCTGAGCTTGGAATTTTGTGTGTTGGGAGAGGCGTAGATTTTGTGAGAACTACTCCTGAATTATTGAGACCTTAATTCTTTGCTCTGAGAACAAACATGCCAAAGGTATGTGTGAGGGTTCTTTCTATTCCATTTCTCACAAAGGAATCCTCGCTGGACATGAATTTTGTTAATATGGTACTGTTTTGGTTTATTTCCTGCTGTTTTGTTTAGTTTTCCATTGTTTTGAACCAGGTGTCACTATGTAGCCCATGGTGTCCTGAAACTTGCCATGTACCACAGGCTAGCCCTCAAACTTGTGTTCCTTCTGCCTCAGTCTCCTAAGTAAGTACTTGCATTCCAAAGTGTGTCACCATAGTCAACTGACTGGACTACTGAGTGGCCCTCTCAGTGTGCCCTGTTTCACTCATGCTATCCTCTCTGTTGGGGTGTTTCCTCTAACGGGACGTTTGCTGTCTTAAATCTATAGTTTCTATCAGTGGCTTACATGAGTCAGCTTAAGGATGTCCGTAGGAAGGAATAGCTAGGTGGTAAAACAGACATTTGGCATCAACTGAATGTCACTCCCAAGGCAGATCACTGTCTCAGGCGAAAGCATGAGCAATCACTGGGCAGGCAGCTGACTCACCTGCTGGAGTTTCGCTCCCACCATGGAAGCGCTGATGTCAAGCACGAAGACCACGTTCTTGGGTAGAGGGGGGAGGTTTTTAGGAGCAAAGTAGTGCACGAAGTAACCATTCAGAACCTGGGGAGGAAAGATAAAGCAACTGAAGTAGCATTCAGAAAAAGGGAGAAAATGCTGAGAAGAGTCTGGGAACTTCCAGAAAACACAAAGATGGTATGAAATAGTCCAGGGTTACATTGCACACCGAGAACAAAGTTATCTACAGTCTTGATCCCTCCATGAGAATTAGTTATTAATTCATATAATAAAGTAGAATCATCTATTTTAAATGTATTCCTCATGGAATGCGAGTGTAGCTCAGTGACAGAGTGTTTGCTGAGCATGTGTAGATCTCTGGGTTCAATGTGCATTACCTTAAACCCAATATAAAATGTATACATGGGTAGATAGATACACAGACAACGACAAGCCATCCACTCTAATTATGCATCTTCCTCTGATTTTACTTCCCAAGAATCCTGCTTCTTGCAGTATCTATTTTTACTAAGCATCTCACATGGTAAGATAGCAAGGTTGTCTGCATTCTCTGTGCACATTCTCTCAGTTTAATATTCCCATCTTGTCTCTAGAGCAATACAACCTGAAGGGAAATAAGCTATGGAACAGTCTCTTTTAATTAAAGTTGAAGAAGTGCTAAAATTCTAACCTCATCTAAAACACCACAGGGAAAATTTTATTACAGATTTTTCATTTTCTGTCCAGGTTACTGAAGCACGAAATAGGTACCCTCGACAGCCAGAACGGGAGCATCAGTAGGTTCTTTGAAGACATATTTGGGGTTTAAATAGTTTTACTAAGACCTAGAAAGATCTTTCACTTTAGGTAAGTATTGGAATCTGTAGATCTGAATCTGTAGATCTGAATCTGTAGATCTGAATTAAGGAAAGAGGATTGAGCTCCATGAGTGGTGGCATCGTGGGAGTCGTTACCTGGATGTCACCAATGTTCTGCTCTCTCTCGACATCATACCGAACGATGAAATCTCCCAAGATCCCATTCTGAGCAATCTTAGCTTGTTGGACCACAGTAGGCTTAAAGATGACTTTGGCAAATGTCTCATTTTGATTGATGAGAGTAGAAGGGGGAGGACCCACATCGCCTGCACGCAATAAACAAACAGCAGAGAGCTGAAATCATAAAGACTTTTCTCAGAAAGAATAAACTTTTGCATAGACATGGGATGTTAAACTTCATTCTATTGGAGGTTTGACTTCCTCCTTGTATCTTCTAAGAACTTTTGTTAATTTCTCAAGAATGAAAGGGTTTAGCCGGGCATGGTGGCGCACGCCTTTAATCCCAGCACTCGGGAGGCAGAGGCAGGCGGATTTCTGAGTTCGAGGCCAGCCTGGTCTACAGAGTGAGTTCCAGGACAGCCAGGGCTATACAGAGAAACCCTGTCTCGAAAAACCAAAAAAAAAAAAAAAAAAAAAAAAAGAA
The DNA here is from genome assembly GCF_978045245.1 of Mus caroli. Classification (NCBI taxonomy): domain Eukaryota; kingdom Metazoa; phylum Chordata; class Mammalia; order Rodentia; family Muridae; genus Mus; species Mus caroli. Next base: position 171,998,273 of record NW_028227257.1, read on the forward strand.
TGAAAGGGTTTATTTTGGCCCATAGTTTGAGTGAATGAAAGACCATAACAGAGTAGAAGATGACCACACTATAACCAAGGTCAGAAAGCAGAGAGATGAACGCCATATTCAGCTTGCTTTGTTATTTTTATTCCATCCAGGACTCCATGCCATGGAACAGTGCCACCCATAGTTAGAACCATCTTTTCCACCTCAATAAGCCTAATCTAGATAATCCCTCACAGACATACAGATATTGTCTCCTGGGTGTTCTATAGCCTGCCAAGTTGACAATATTAACCATCACCCTGAGCCTGAAGGACTGGAATTCAGGTACTGATCCACTATGCTAGATGTGAGCCCTTGCAAAACCCAAGCCATATGTAAACTACATTAATAGTAATGCCAATGTCATGCTCTTAGAAAGACCTAACGACAGGCTGTGCTTATCACCATTCTAGTTTGTGGAAAGCATCACACCAAGTTTGTTGTTATCAAACATAAGCATCTTCAAAGTAGGAGGAGGAATTCGATAGTACATTATAGACATGGCACACTTAGGATGGTATATGACTATCAAAATGTAAGAAGCCTGATGGAAAGTCTGCCAGTGATGCTGACAGTCATGTTGAGGCTCAGCGTCAGAGCATGGAGAGGATACTCTCTGATGCTCATTTATATTGAGTTCAAAGTCAGACACAACTCATCCAGAGGCAACTGAAGTACGGCGGGTGATCCTTTGGGAGGAAAGGTCCTAACTGGGAAAGAATACAAAAGAATCTTTGAAGAGAAGTGTCCTAGGTTTGATGTAGCAAAATGGGTGTACCTAGTGTAAATGTACAAATGTGTACATAACTCAGCAAGACTTACACATAAGTTATATGCACTTTATTCTATTTTATTTATTTAAGCGTGAGAGTTGGGAGCAGAATGCATTAAACAGACACTCTGCAGCATGGAACATAACAATCTACTTTGCCAAGTGAACCCCACTCTATTCTTTTCCTTGGACTAAATGTGTGTGCATAGCCACTTATATGGGGATTAGGCATATCCAGAAATGTTCCAGCTGGCAGAGTAAGACCAGGGGTTGAGTTACTGGGAAACACTCGCAATGTCATGCCAGTTAAATGAAAGAAAGTTGTTCTGGTGGCACAAGCAGCTGTCACCCTTCACTGTGTTAGGTGTGTCCAAGCACTCCCTGGAAGAGTCACCTGCCAGATGGTATAAAGCAGGTCTGAGTCTTGAAGAGCATCGTCAGCAATACCTTGGAACTTCCTAGAAAAGTCAACTCTCAGACCCTTCCCAGAAGCTCTGGAGAGAACGTTAACAAGTCCTGTAGATGATACAATGTGTGATGATGGCAAATAGAATATGCCTTTCCCCCTGACCTCATACCTTACATGAAGAACATAGTCATGGCCTTTGTTGTATGTAAGTACACCTATCTTTACATTCTGCAACAACCAATACATTCTCTTTAAACTACTAGCATGGACCCACTTTCTCTTGTTCCAAGTCTCTCCCATAAAAATTATTTTTTTTGTTTTCCTATCAGTGCCCTGACTTAATACACTCATAACAGAATGAAAGCCCCGAGGATTTGGAAAGTATTATTTCTTTCTTCATGATTTGTTTGACTGGGTTCTTTGATGCAGACCACAAGAAAGGATGCGTACACATTTTGTTGCCTGTTGACCTCTGGTGTTTGTCCGTTCATGATGAAAATTCATGAGTTTCATATAAATAGGCTTATTTTATATGCCCAAAGAGTGGGTGCATTCTCTGTTTGGTTCTTCACCAAGAAGCTCAACTCATGATGCTGGCTTCCACCCACAGTGCCACACAGTAAAAGTGACCCAGTAGAGTTTCTACTACTATTGGGAACAACTTGAGAGCAGCATCTTTTAAAAATTATTATTATTATTATATAAGGGTGCACATGTGTACCATGGCATGCATGAGGGGGTTGTCAGTTGTCTCCTTCAACCTGGGGTTCCAGTGATCAAACTCAGGTTAAAATGAAATGCTCTTCCTCACTCCGACCCAACATACCACCCATATCCTTAGAATGTTAAGATGTTCTGGGCTGAGGAGATGATATGTACAAGTATGAGGGCCTGACTGCAGATGCTGTGCACCCATGTAAGAAGATGGATACGGTAACCAGTGCCGTGACTCCAGTGCTAAGAAATGCAGACAGGGGGATTCTAGGAGCATCACCCATGTGAGAAGATGGACACAGTAACCAATGCCATGACTTCAGGGCTGAGAAGTGCAGACAGGGGCATTTCAGGGCACAACCAATCTGCTCAATTAGTGAGTTCTAGTTTCAATGAGAAATTCTGTCCTTTAAAAAAAAAAAGCATACACCAATAGAAGAGTAGACCTATGGCCTTCACATGCACAAACACAGATGTACACACACACACACAAGAAAAGGGAAAATAAATCCCCCATTTATCAGAGGAAGGGGAAATATGATAATTCCATTGATATAGAGTTCCAGCTACTCACCTAAACCCCAAAGCAAAATAACACTACTTAGTATTATTGACTTTTCCTTGTTCCTCACTAGGGCTCATATTGCTGACTGTCACACAGTACTTCATCAGTCTAGTGAGTGTATTTGCAATGTCTTCATCATGGGCTAAGGACAAGGAATGCTGCAAAGGAAGAGTTTACAAACTGCCCAGAAGAAGGAAGCAACTGCCCTACTTGTCCAGCAAGAGGCCTTGCTTATTTTCCTTCTCCTTGTTTTCTGTCTGCTTGGTGAGGGGGAAGGAGTGACCTATGGCAGCTACTCAATGAAGGACACTGTATCTTGTCACTCCTCAAGAAAATTTATTAGCTGCTCTCCATACCCATGGATTCCTTCTCTCAGGCCACCAGCCTTCCTGTGAGGCTGTCCTCCTAGGCAAATCTCAGGCTTCACAGTATTGCCCATGGAAGTCATGTAGTTCTTCGCAGGAGCTTTATCCCATGTAACTGGGCTAGTTATTTGATGTAGGACACTGGCTGTATTCCAGACGAAAAGATTAGTCCCCCTCAGTATTAAAACTTCCATACATAAGTACAGTGTGCATAAATTACACAGGTGATGTATATACATTTCTTAAATGCTGGAAGTATGCAAAAACAGTTTCACGGATGTTGACATTTGCTGGCAAAGGAAGCCGGCTCTGGTGTTTCAATGACTCAGCGTAGTTGACACAACATTTCAGTTCTACACCTAGGCAACTAGAGCGCCGCCATCCTAGCATCGTGGCTAAGACTTAACGAGATCACATATGGAAGATACTGACCATGGCACCTGGTGCATAATCGTTGTTCAATACATGATAGTTCATGCAATCATTAGTTTTCTATTAACTGTGACAAAGTGCCTGATAACACCAACTTACAGAAGGAAGGTTTTACTTTGGCTCACAGTGTGAGGGTACACAGTCCATCATGGCGGAGGATTCCAAGCAAAGGAGACAAAGCAGACAGTCATATTCTATCAGCCTGCATTTTGCTTTTCTCCTATTGTTTTCAAGAACCCCAGCCGACTGGACGGTGCTGCGCACACTCGGGCTTAGCTTGTCATCCTGAGGGGAAAGACTCTGTAAGAAGAATCACAGATAAGCCCAGGGTGTGTCTCTTGGGTGATTCTAAATCCAGTCAAACTGATGATGTAGCGTAACCATCACAGTCCCCCCTCTTTCTTTTGGCATCATGTCCTCTTCTCTGCCCAATTTAAAAAGACAACTGAGGCTGGAGAGATGGCTCAGCGGTTAAGGACACTGATTCCTCTTCTAGAGGTCCTGATTTCAGTTCCCAGAGACCACATAGTGGCTCTCCACCATCTGAATTGGGATCTGATGTCCTCTTCTGGTGTGTCTGAAGACAGCAACAATGTACTAATATACATAAAATAAATAACTCTTTAAAAAAGAAGACAACTTAAAAAGGAAAAAAACCTACTCTTTGATAACAACTAGTGTTCATTTGGAATCACAGTTTTCTCTACACCACTATGAACTTGGTAAAAAACAATAATTTGGAAAGGTCTGACCTGTCCTTATGAACACTACTGAGCTGGAATTTAAGTGTGTATACATAAAGAATAATGTTTATAAAGTACAGTGGAGTTAACTGCTGCCAGAGAGGCCCTAAAAAGGATGTGCAGAATTTTCATATCCATGTATGTATGCTTGTTTTCCTGTAGTGAGGATTCATACCTTTTGCTAAAGGAATTGATGTTTATAAAAGCTATTACATATTCATCTATTTGATTCTATCTTGTAAAGACAAATGCGTATATATATATATATATATATAAAATGTATATAGAATATGTATATATTTAATATATATTATATATAAAGAGAGCAAAGTTAATAGCACACAAACTTTCAGTCATGGCCTTATGCTAGACCATGGGTGCTATTCACAAACAGACATTTTTTTACACATCTGCAAATGCTGGGGGAATGAATGCCAATTCCTATGTAAAGTGTCTAAAGGTGAAAATACATAGGAGCCAAGGAACCATACCCAAGGACATTGGTTGGAAGCTACAGTCCTGTGATGAGCAGAGGGATTTCCTAGATTCTGTTTCCTGTGGCTGTTGGGTTTGGCTACTGTCAACCCCAAAGCTGCCAATACCTGGGGGCTTTTACAAAAGGATTTCCAAACAAAAACTGCCTGTTCATTTCCCTTGAAGAGAGATTAGATGGTTTGGGTTCATTTATAAAAATTCCTCACCTGGGACCTGGAACCTTAGTTAAACTTAGGGTAGTCAAAAATGTTGTGACTAATTGGGCACCTGCAATTTGATGGTCCCAACAAAGACAAAAATCCTGCAAATCAACAGTGAAATAAAAAAATTAATAAAACATAGGCAGCGAGAAGAAATTGATTAGTTTTTACAAATTTCTCGTTAAATATTCTTTGTTTCTTGTTTTTTGGGGGTTGTTTGTTTTGTTTTGGGTTGGATTTTTTGTTCTTTGTATTGTTTTGGGGTTTTTTTTTTGAAAGGATTTTTCTCACCTGTTTGATGTGATGGTTGCTATCAATTGTCAACTTCACTGGATCTAGACTTACCCAGGAGACAACCTTCTGGGTGTGTCTGTGAGGACTTACTCATAATGAGCTAACAGGTACGAGAAGAGCCATCCCGGGTGTGGGCAGCACCATCGAATGAGCTGGAGCCTCAGACTGAATACAAAGGATGCAGAAAGCAGAGCAGCCACTCTCAGCTTCTGACTACAGCGTGGTCAGCAGCTTCACACCCCTGTTCCCATGCCTTCCCCAGCACAAGGAAGCCTGTCCCCTTGCCCGGTAGCTCGGAATCAGCCCTTCACTTGATTGGCTGCAGCAATTAGAGAAAACGAACTGACTTACAACTCAAGATGTCTATTCTTTTTTGATAGTTAAGGGGTGTTTGCTCAAATTTCTTAACAGCTTGCTTTCTTCATTACGAGTTTCTTCTTCCCTCAAATAATATATTTTTGAGTCTCAGCTTTCCATATTTAAACGTGGAGAAAGCTCACACAGGTCAAAAGCTTAACAGGAAGGTTTGCCACATCCACGGGTGGCTGGGCCGGGAGGCTAAGCAGCCTTCCAAGAGAACTGAAGAGCCTGCTCCTGAGTGAGTATAGATGGACATAGCAGGTGACGCTCTGATTTTAGTCATGACTGTGACTGGTGGTCTCATTCACATGATGACATGCACCTCACACTAGGAGAATCAAAGAGCGAAGAGCCCAAAATCCAACTCCTGCAGGAAAAACAAGCTGTCCCCCATTATTCAACAAAAGAGAGAAGGCCGGGCTTGGGTGACACACTCATATCTAAGTATGCTGTTCACAGATGGCCTTGAGTAATAATTATGGTCAGAACAAAGAAGGTAACACAGGCTTCCATGCCAATATTAAAAAAACAAAACAAAACCAACTCTGGAGCCAAGTGATTCACACCTGAGTCACTTCTGAGCTAAACAACTCTCAAAAACTTCACATAACAATTGCTTTTTTTTCCTGGCAAAAGTTCAGAAATTTCACCAAGGTCAAACAGGGCTATGGCCTTCCAGCTGCTGAAAGGCAGCTGGATCCAGGGAAGAGTGTCAAACTGGGGGCTTGGTGGTGAGTCACAGTGGGGCCCTTTAGTAATGGACACTTGCTGAATTTAGAAAATCAAAATACAGGATGTCCGCCTCCATTTGAATTTCAGACAAATCCCTGGTAGCTTTTAGGATGCTCAAAATGTTGTGTGGCAACGCACGGTTTACTCACAATTCAAGTGTACGTAGGCATCAGAGCTTCACCCAGCAGCCCTAGCAAAGGAGATTTAATCTAGATGTCTTCCTTCCTTCCTTCCTTCCTTCCTTCCTTCCTTCCTTCCTTCCTTCCTTCCTTTCCCTCTCCCTCTCCCTCTCCCTCTCCCTCTCCCTCTCCCTCTCCCTCTCCCTCTCCCTCTCCCTCTCCCTCTCCCTCTCCCTCTCCCTCTCCCTCTCCCTCTCCCTCTCCCTCTCCCTCTCCCTCTCCCTCTCTCTCGTCTCTCTGTCTCCATAGTCACAATTTTGACATGGTCAATGTACCTAAATTCTTCTGGGAAGCCTGAAGTGGTGACTCCCGGCCTTTGCTAAGCATAAGAAGGACACTACAATTTTGAAGGTATCTTCCCATTATCTAAAGGACAGGGAGTCGATTAGTGCATGCTTGGGGCTGAGGCGGTAACAGGGTGATTACATATGGGTATAGATATTTGGGAGTGATGCAAGTGTTCTAAACTTAGACTGCTGATGGTTGTGCAATTCCACAAACACTAAAATGCAATAAGCTGTATCCTTAAGGCGAGTTCATTTTATACTATGAAATTAAATTGCAATTTAAAATAATAAGCTGGACATGGTAGTGCATACCTGCAAACCCAACACTAGGGAAATTGATGAAGGAGGATCCTGAGTTTGAGGCCAACCTCAGCTCCAAGTAAGAGCTTATCTGTCTTAGTTTTGGTTTTATTTCTGTGAACAGACACAATGACCAAGGCAACTCTTATAAAGAACAGTTAAACTCTTTAAAGAATTTAACTGCAGCTGGCTCACGGTTTCAAAGGTTCAGTCAAGTGTCATCATGGTAAGAAGCATGACAGCATGCAGGCAGACATGGTACTAGAGGAGCAAGGGTTCTACATCTTGATCCAAAGGCAGCCAGGAGGGGTCTGTCTTCGGGCAGCCAGGAGGAGGCTCTCTTTCACACTGAGCAGACCTTGAGCATAAGACCTCAAAGCCCACCTCCACAGTGATGTACTTCCTCCAACAAGGCCACACCTCCTAATAGTGCCACTGCTCATGGGCCCAGAGTATTCAAATCACCACACTATCTCAAGAAAATAAACAAAGTAGAAAGAGAAAGTTGGTCAGGAAGAAATCCTGATAAAGACAGTAGGCCAAGTGCTATGAGCAGAACAGCAGGCTGTTTATGAGATAAACGTATAAGCATGGTGTGCTGCTGGTCATTTCCCTCATTTCCATAACAGAATACTTTATAAAAGCAACTCAAGAAAAGGTTTTTATTTTATCTGACAATTGAGGGTACAATCCATCATAGCTGGGGAGTCAGGGCATCAGGAGAGTGAAGTGGTTGGTCACTGTGGTGGACATAGAATGGGAGTCATAGGCTCATATATTTGGATGCTTGGTGTGTAGTTCATAGTATTGTTTGGGAAGAATTAGAAGATGATGTGGTCTTGTTTGAGGAGGTGTGGCCTTGTTGGAAGAGGTGTGCCATTGGAGTGGGCTTTGAGGTTTCAAAAGCCCATGCCATTCCCAGATAGCTACTGTCTCTCTGCCTCCAGTCTGTGGATTGAGATGTAAGCCCTTAGGTACTGCCTCAGTACTGTGCCTGCCTGCCTGCTTGCTGCCATGATGATCATAAACTCTAACCCTCAGGAACCAGGAGCTCCAATAAACATTTTCTCTTATAGGTTGCCTTGATCATGTAGACTCTTCACAGCCACAGAAAAGTAATTGTCCAGACTCAGAGGCAGAGGGAAATAATGCTGGTGCTCAGCCTGATTTTTTCATTCAGTTTAAGATCCCAGCTCACGAGATAGTACTACCTGCATTTGGAGTAAATCGTGCCATGAGGTTCAACTTTTTTCTGAAATACACACATAAATACACACAAAGGTTGTTTCCAAGGGGATTCAAGTTGAGAATGAAGATTAACCATCATGCAGGGAAAATGGAATAGAGAGCCCTAACTAATACACATCTGAAATAATTGCCTCAGTGCACAGCTGGAAGAACATTCATCCCAGCTAGCCATGTCCCAGGAAAGGTTTCATTCCAAACAATACCACATGCTGCATAATAGCCATGAAGCCTGTGACAGTCCATGTACAGATGTGACAATGATTCTGTAAAGATGATAACAAAGCGCTGGGCGGTGCTGGCGCATGCCTTTAATCCCAGCTCTTGGGAGGCAGAGGCAGTCGGATTTCTGAGTTCAAGGCCAGCCTGGTCTACAGAGTGAGTTCCAGGACAGCCAGGGCTACACAGAAAAACCCTGTCTCAAAAAACAAACAAACAAACAAACAAACAAACAAACAAAAAGATGATAACAAAGCTGAAGAACTCCTGTCATCTACAGATGTAGTCTGTGATCATTCTCCCAGAAGTATAGTGTAGTTCATGACTTATGCTGCTGCACACAATTAACACACTGCCAGCTTCACAATTGCATGCACACACAATTATGTATCCTGAGCAACAGACAACTGTTACTCATCCACTTACTATATCATTCTTTTTATAATCCCTGTACTCCGAGATGCAAAAGAAAATGTTCATTGTAAAACACTGTAGTGAGCCAGAATCAAACAGTTCAACGTATGTGGGTTCAGTTCTGATTCACCAGGCAAGATAACTAAGGCAAAGGTAAAAGTCCTGCTTTTAGTATATGTTTCATTCTGTGTGTGTGTGTGTGTGTGTGTGTGTTTTGGATTCCCCTGAACTAGATAGAGTTTTCGATGCTTATGAGTCAACCTATTTGGGTGCTGGGAATTGAATTCAGATCCTTTGTAAGAGGACAGTGGATACACTTAACTGCTGAGTCACATCTCCACTTCCTCTTCCTTATATTTCTGTAAATAGCTAGGAAGATCCTTTAAGTTCCTACTCTCCATAGAAAGCAACCTCTATTTAAATAATAATAAAAAAAGGTATGTACAATGGTTAAGGGCATGAATTTGAGGTCAGATCTATTCTTAGAGATTTCTTCTATTAATAATTAAATATGAGATCTTTAATGTATTTCTGCATTTCTGTGTTGTGTATGTTTCCTTCAAGATTGAAACATTCCATCCTGCAAGATGTTCCTTAATGTAAGGAACTCCAAAGAGCTACAGGAAGTCCCTGAAACTGGCCTTTCCCTTCCAGAGTAAGCAGAGCCAAGCTGCAAAGAAGGCTCTCCTACCAGACCAGCCATCTGGAAGAAACAGGAACCCACTAGCTGCCTCGAAGAGGTTTAGACCAACTGAAGCATCTGGGAAGGACACTCTCCAACCTGTTGAGCTGGCTGCAGGCTGTGCAGTGTGCTCCAAGTTCCCAGCTTTTGTGAACTATCATATATGCTGGGGTGGGTTTTAGTGATCCAGCTGTCTTTGAATTATTTCTGCTCCTGTAAGTAGCCCCTCAACTATATTCCTGTTAGTAACCCCAATAACATTCATTGGCTCACCAAATAGGACTTTGGTGGTATCCATACTTTGGTCTGACAAAGGTTCCCTATCTGAGTGAGTAGATGTGTATGTTGCAACACCCCAGGGAAAGTTTTGTCACACAACATCTGTAAGACTTTCTTCTTTGTAAGGAAAACAAGCATGAAAAGATATGGCCTGATAAAGTGTTATAAAGGGCAAATGAGACACCACTACAGGCAACATAATCTGTCTAGTACCTAAAATGACACTTAGGCAGGATGCATCCTTCAAAATCAACACAAATAGAAATCATGCTGTTAAATTAGAACTCAGCTTCAGAGAGATCTATCTGCATGCTATTTCTTTTGTGCAAAATCTAGACTTAAAATTATTTATGCATCTATAACCATTTGTGTGTGTTTACACATATGCATATAAGACATAGAATTGGAAAGTGAATTAGGGAAAAGAAGGGAGAGATCCTAACAGAGCCAAGAAACCACAGAGTAATGGAAATTTGTGGGGAGAAAGGAGAAAGGGGGACTAGCTTGATAGATGAAAGGGAACCAGCAAGAAGGAGGGAGGGGTGTGAGGGAGGAGAAGGGAAAGAGGAATAAAGAAGAATAAAGTCTAATGGCATGTGTGTATGAAGATGCCATGATGAAACACAGGGCTTTTTATTCTAATCTGAAAAGTAAATAAACAATGTTTTAAAAGATGTGGTGGAGCCATAGGCCAGACTCATTTAGACAAATTGCAGACATCTGATTTCTTAATCACAGATGGATCCATAGAGAAATGAAATCCCAGTCTTGGGCTGTGCTCTCTCCGTTCCAGATCACGTTCTGGTGCAAGCCTGACTCTAGTTTGATCTTTACCCTGGATTTATTTTGAAAACACACAAGGGTGTCCAGACAAAACCACAACATCCTGTGCTCCTCACTGCTGGGGTCACCATTCTCAGGAACAACAACAGCTGGGCAGAAAAGGCCACTGGAGAATGACCGTGAGCAAGTCTGTCCCCTGCACCAGACTGGAGGACACCCCTGTGAAATCTCCATGGGCTGGAAGACCAAAGATCTGCTTTGTTACAAAGGCCTGGGAAAACATTCTTCTTAAAAATAAACAGTCTAGAAGAGATCAACAGCCTGGCAACATTCCTTGGAGATTCTAACAAACCCCCAAATATGAAAATAAGCAATGGTTTGACTGTCATAACTTATACCCTGTCCAAACATACACATAAACAGAGGCACACAAGTCCATATTCAAAGAGCTACAGAGGCACTGAAAATTAGGCAAAGCATGCATTTCAGTTGCCTTCAGGTCATCCTAAGGACATATTCTCTGCCCCTGAGTATTCATGGCAGGCAGACTGCAGAAGTTCTTCACTGAGTAGAAGACCACACCAACTCTGGGAAACTTCTCCCATTGAATAATACTTCTCCCACATATTTAAGGCTAGAAAAAAATCCCTCTGAAGTTACTATTCATGATTTATTAAATTTGAAAGCATTCTCCATTCTTTGTGGTTATCTGCTTTTATTTTCTAATTTGAAGATGCTGTGTTAGTGGTTTATAATATTCAAGAGGCATTAGATTAGATCCTACAAAGAGACAAAGGTTGATTGGAGACAGATCTACCTTTAAAGGCACTTAATATGCTTTAGGATTTCTAGAGAAAACAAATAAATACAAGTAGCATAATAATGGTAATAATAAAACAGTAATTATTAACCTCTTACTCTGGGACAAAGGATTCTGTATAACAGTGCTTCACAGTTGCCTGAGTTAGCCTCTGCCCCTGCTGCACAGACTTGGGAGCCTTGTTTTATACCACTGCAAAAATTTCCTTCCAGTTTATAACTTAGGGCATGAAGATGAAGGGTCTTAGTTCCTGCCATTTCTGAATGCCAGACACCTTGAGAACAGTTCAGGTCCAGTTTGTTTTCTGTTGTTAACGAGTGCCTGCTCAGGACTCTCCTAACAGACACTTGTACTTAACTCAGATTCTGTGCTTTTACCTGTTCATTCCCTTTCCCTTGTTCTCAAGGTCTCAGGTTCCTGAAATTTTGTCACTCCAACCCTTGTGTATGTTTCAATGTGGCTAGCTTAGTATTTGATTGGATTTGACAATCAGTTATCCTCATGTCTTAAGCATAGAAACAGACACAAGTGTTGAATACAAACTATTACTTGGAATTACTGATGATTAAAATGAGACCTCTTTGAATCATGAATGCATGAATGAATGAATGGCTCTCTGTTTCTTGTGCCTCCTTTTGGGATCTTTTCCTTCTGTTTGTTTGTTTTATTCAATTCTAATGTGTGAGTTTTTGTTTTGTCTTATTCTATTTTATTTTATGGGTTTTCCATAGAAGCCTGTTTTGTTTAGTGATGAGAGATAGAAAGGGAGTGGATCTGGATGGGAGGAACGGTGGGGAACAGCTGGGAGAAGTAGGGGGAAGGAAAATCATAATATAAGGATATATTATGTGGGAGAAAAAATCTATTTTCAATGAAAGAAAAATATGATACATGTAAATATATATTATATGTGGAAGCATCTGTATACCATCTTAAATCTTTCATAATCACTTTAATAGATTCAATGTTATTATTAAAAATAATATAAAAATTTAAGAGAAACCTGAATCTTTTCTTCTATAGAGTTAAACATGTCTGTTTCATATCATCTACAGATCAGAACACTTTTTTTCAGTACTGAGTACTGAAACTTCACACACACACTGGGAAAGTCTATTTCTCTGGATTATATCCTATCTGCCCTCAGACTTTGAAAAGTCTAGCCTTGATTTTACTTTATAGCTCAGGCTAAGCTTCCAATCCCCAACTCCAGCCTCCCAAACAGCTGGGATTATAGATGAGAGCCACGGGGCTGTCTCCAAATGCGTTTTTCTTTATTTAATCTTGGAAAGAATATAACATTGTTAACTATTTAAAACAAGATTGGGGAGCTGGAGAGATGGCTCAGAGGTTAAGTACACTGACTACTCTTCAGAGGTCCTGAGTTCAATTCCCAGCAACCACATGGTGGCTCACAGCCATCCGTAATGGGATCTGATGCCCTCTTCTGGTGTGTCTGAAGACAGCTACAGTGTACTCACATACATAAACCAAGTAAATAATTCAGGACGAGGAGGAGGAGGGAGAGGAGGAAGAAGAAGAGGAGGAAGAGGAGGAGAGGAGAAGAAGCAAAGGAAAAAGAAAATGCAGTTTTTTATTAACTTTTTTTCCATTGAGTAAACATTTCTTTTAACTTTATTACGCCCCAACTGCAGTTTCCCCCCCCCTCTTCTCCTCCCACTCCCACCACCACCACCTGCCCCCATCCCCACCTCTCATCCACTCCCCCACAGTTTCTCTTCAGAAAAAGGCAGAACTAATAAGGCCAGCCAAGGCAACCCAGTCGAGGGAAAGGTTTCCAAAGGCAGGCAACAGAGTCAGAGGCAGCTCCTGCTCACACTGTCAGAAGTCCCACAAGCAGACCAAGCCACACAAATTGTAACATATGGGTGGAGTGTCTAGGTGGGGCTCATGCATGCTCCCTGGTTGGAAGTTCAGTCTCTGTGAGCCCCTGTGGACCCAGGTGGTTGAGTTTATAGGCTTTCTTGTGGTTGACTAACACTTTGAAACTCTTGGATTCCAACCCATTCACCATAAAAAATAGATGTTTATAAAACATAATATATATAAATTATAAAATATAAAGTCATAAACCTATGCTCATAGTAAACAATCATTGTTTTATATAACTCTCTAGACTTGTTTAATATTACCAAGCTTACTGATACGTTTTGTCTTTCCCCTCATCACATGTTAAATTACTTATATCATGGCATATAACTAATTACTCCTACATCATGAAATATTTAGACTGATCAGATATTTTGTCTGATTTTATCAGACAACTTCCTGTAATATTCTCAATATTTTAGAAGTTTTATGTGCAATCAGTTCCTCGGAGTGGGGTTACAGTGTCAAAAATCTTAAATGCTTATACGTCTCTTGGTGGAATCTGGGTCTTTAAAAAAATTATACGAAGTCCTGTCTTTGCTTTGTGACTTTCTTCCAATTCCCATTAACATGCAAAGCCTTTGCAGAAGGGGCGCCATTTCTTTTTTAGAGTTCTTGAAACCCAACTCCCAGCTTTGAGCATCCCATAAGATCTGAGCACTGGCTGTAGGCCCGACTCACCTTCTGCCTTCCCACTACCCTTCTTCCTGCTGTTGTGGAGAGGCAGCACTTCCAAGGATGTGATGCCGGATCGCTCCAGGATGTTCACCTCCACAGTCAGCCTCCCCACCAACTGCTGGGGGCGCACGCTGATGCTATGCTCATATTTCCCCAGCCTCCTCTGCAGAAGCTCTTCATAACTGAGGAAGAAAGCAGCTTTGTCCTTGCTGGGAATCACTAAAGACGCTTTGAAAATGTCACTCCCGTTTTCTCTGTTAGGAAGAAAAAAAAAAAAAAAGGACCACAGTTAAGCTCAGGGGAGGGAAGGCCTGCTTCCACCCTCAGGTCACCTGCTATACTTGCCAAGGAGACTCTTGGTCAGAGCCGGATGAGAGCCCTAAGAAAAGAAAAATGAAGTCGACGGGCGCAGAGGGCGTGTCCAGAGAGCAGGAAGCCCTAGGCTCGGTCCCGTATCATAAAAAAAGAAAAGAAAATGGAAGTAAAATCTGGAAGAAGTATAAACCTACACTAAAGGAAGGAAGACTACAGTTATGGTCTGATCTGAACTGCCCATCCCTAACAGGCTCCTATGTTGGGCACTTGGTCACCAGGCAATGACGGTGTTCAGGGGTGTTGAGGAACCTTTGAGCTCAGCTGAGGAAGTGGGTCACCAATGAAAGGTCTCTGAAGAGCAATCGCTCAGCCTTCTCTTAGTAAGCAATCACTTAGCTTTCTCTTCTCCTGGCGCTGCCACCTGGAGACCCCCACCACAGACTTCACTGCACAGACGGAGCTGCTCCCATCTCCGTAGCTTCCCCACCATGGTGGATAAGACACTCTGAAACCATGAGCTAAAATAAATCTTTCCTCTCTTACAGTTGCTTCTGTAAGGTTTGTTTGCATCCTACGAAGGACCAAGGAATATTAAGTAGGAGAGAATAAAACGTCTGGCATCCCTTGCTCTCCCTGAGGCAGACCCAAGGATGTGATAAAGAGAACAGTTACAAGAGTCAGCTTGGTCAAGATGTGAATAGCGTTAGAGGTGTGGCCACGAAAATGCTTGTATTTTACATAGTTCTAAAACTGATAACAAGTTACATTTTTTTTCACCTTGGTGATTGTGTTTATCAGGAAATAAAATCAGTATGACTGTGAAAGTTATAAAATTACCACTCATTGCAAATGCTTTCAGGACTTGGGGTTCAGGTTGTCTGATTTGAGGTGGCAGAACACCAACAGTGGCTAAGAGATTCAAGAATTGTGAGTTGGTGGGGAGAATCCATTTAAATAAGAATTCTTCAGCTCAGAGCATTCTGGGAGAAGCTGCAGGAAAGAAGAGATTCAAATTGTCTGGAGGAACCTCAGATGGCTCAGCTGGTAAGAGCACTGACTGCTCTTCCAGAGGTTATGAGTTCAAATCCCAGCAACCACATGATGGCTCACAACCATCCGTAATAAGATCTGACGCCCTCTTCTGGAATGTCTGAAGACAGCTACAGTGTACTTACATATAATAGTAAATAAATCCTAAAACAAACAAACAGCCGGGCATGGTGGCGCATGCCTTTAATCCCAGCACTCGGGAGGCAGAGGCAGGTGGATTTCTGAGTTCGAGGCCAGCCTGGTCTACAAAGTGAGTTCCAGGGACAGCCAGGGCTACACAGAGAAACCCTGTCTCGAAAAACCAAAACCAAACAAACAAACAAACAAAAAAACTACAAGCTCTCAACTCAGGAGGATAAGTCAGAAAAGGAATGACAAAAGGGATCAGACATGGGGGACCAAACAAGGGAGGCCATTCCAGTCCACACACGAATGGTTCACTGAGCTCTTTGGCTCACTGTACTCCTTCCTAAAACTGGAAAGAGATACAAATATTGAGCCAGAAAAGCTTCACTCCACATTAGGCAGATTAAATGAAAAAGAAGTGACAGCAAACCCATTGAAGTAAAAACTTCAGAACATCTGATGGAAGAAACATGGGGCAGGAATGAGATTAGATCACATTCATTAGTAAAACCAGATTTGATTACGAAAGACATTGGAGGAATAACTCAAAATTCAAAGGGAAAGTTTTGGGTTGTTTTTAATCTTAAATTCCATACACAGCCAAAATACCAATCCAGACCTCAGAAAGCTTGTCCACCATTCACTCATGCTAAGAATGAGTTACTTCAGAATATACTTTCAACAAAGGTAAAGACCATTAAAGAGGAGGAAGTTGTATAATCAAAGAAATAACAAAACTAACTCAGAACAAAAGGGAGACTCCAGAGAACATGTTTTACAGCAAAATGACAAAGCAAAAGTAGGACATTGGAAGGACAGGACCCAGCCACGTTTTAAGAACTATGAAATCAGAATTTAGCCTGATCTTCCATTTATCCTGTAGCTGATGTTGGCCAAGGATGTCATTTCACAAGAAGCTCAATTATAGCTCCTCATTTTATCATTACAAACAAACTATGTGTCTTAGTAGATGTTACCAGTGACAAAATTAATTTCTATCTCCTAAGAAACAAGAAAAGCAATTAAAACTCTAGGATTTATGGCCCAACTAAATTAAGTGGTGCCATCATTTTGAATACTTCTGATTAAGACAATTTGGGACACAACTGTGGTTCAGCAAAGTGAGATTTTAATAACTTGTGAGCAAAGGAGACAGCACCCAGAGACACTGTACAGCATCCCACCTAACAGAGGTGGCACCTTAGGATTGTGAGAAGGGGGCAGGGAAGAGGGTGCATAAAAGTCCAATGAGGAATTGTTTGAGCAGGCTCAAAGCAACCAGAGCTGTGTGCAGAACCATCAATGTCACCTTGACTGGACCGCCTCTAGGCCCTGTGTCCTTGGGAACTGCAGTGTTAGGTTAAATATAGAGCAGTTTATCCTTATCTGAATATCCCCTATCTGGTACTCTGGCTTGGTTTACTTTTTAGAATCAGAATGTACCCAAGACTCATCCTCAACACAGAAGGAGCTCTTCCATTCTCACCGGCGGCAAGTCTGACCATCAAGTCCTATGATCTTTGAGAACTAGTTTCCCCAAACAATGTCGTTTTATGAATGAACAGCATCAGATTTACAAACAACCTTTTGTCTAGATATCAAAATGGCTTTCTGCAAAAGGAAAAGAAACCTTTCAATGGAAGAGTAGAGGCAGAAATAGATCTTTGTGTACTAGATAGAAACAATCAATAGCAATATTACAAAGGAATGCTGGGACTCGGTAGAGTGCGTGTTGAACAAACCTGACTCTAGATGCTTAGTTAACTGCTACTTACTCATTATCGTCTGAGGTTCTGTTCCTTTTTTCTTTTACGCTCTCACTGCTTTTCTTATCTTTCTGTGTAATTTCACCCCGATACACGTTGTCTCCTATAAGCCTAAAACACAAAATGCAGCTGTGTTACCAGCCCCAAGACAAACTCTGACATGAATCTCAGAGCCATGACAACCACAGAAAATATTTGTATGTGCCTCCAGGGTATGCAGATAGAGTGCATTCCACACTCAGCACCAGCCTTGAAGTATCAAGACCGAAGGGCAACACTCTGACCTAGGATACCCCCATAATTCATAGGAGTAAACCCCAAGATCTCAAATTCCCATGGGTAACTCTGCAGCTTGTACTTTTGCTGCATAAAAATGAAACACAAAATTCCTACCATGGTTATAACTCTTTACCTCTTAGAGCAGAATAAGAAGAAATAGATTTGAGAATATCGCTCAAGTTTTATACTGTCTCACTGTCTAAGTCTCAAATTAATCACAGCTATTTCCCTGAACTCCCTTCCCAAAGGAGCCCTTCTTGACAAGCATGATGGTGGTAATTATAACACTAGCCCTCAGGAGGCTGGGCATGAGGGATAATGGGTTCAAAGCTTGCTTGGTCTACATAATAAGACTTTGTCTTAGAAAACACAAACAAAAGCCTCTCTCAATCTTTATACCATAGTGTTCACTGCTGTCCAAAATGATCTCATTTACTAATCCATTTACTTAATTATTGACTATTTCTCCTTCACTGGAATTTCTGGAGCAGAGCAATATTTTTCTTTATTATATCAATCCCCTCAAAGAGTGCCTGTCCTAGAGTGGACATGAAGGATGGGAAAAAGAAAGAAGAGGGAGGAGGAAAGTGAAAGTTGAAGAAGAAAAGAATGGAATGAAAGAAGAAAATAGATGAGGAGAGAGAGGAAAGGGAAGGGAGGAGGGAAGAGAGGAATAGAAAGGAGGAAGAAAGGAAGGAGGGAAGGAAGGAGGGAAGGGAGGAATGGAAAGGAGAAGAGGGAGGAGGGGAAAGGAGAAGGGAAGGGAGGAGGGAAGGGAGGAAGGGAAAGGAGAAGGGAAGGGAGGAGGGAAGGGAGGAAGAGAAAGGAGAAGGGAAGGGAGGAAGGAAGGGAAAGGAGAAGGGAAGGGGGACGGGAAAGGAGGAGGGAAGGGAGGAGTGTAAGGATGTTAGGAAAAAAGTCAAGAAG
Organism: Mus caroli; assembly: GCF_978045245.1. Classification (NCBI taxonomy): domain Eukaryota; kingdom Metazoa; phylum Chordata; class Mammalia; order Rodentia; family Muridae; genus Mus; species Mus caroli. Next base: position 172,016,620 of record NW_028227257.1, read on the forward strand.
GAAGGAAAGGAAACAAGGAGCTAGGAATTTAGGGAGGAAGAGGAAGGAAGAGAAGGGAGGTGACAGTGGAAGGAGAGCAGGCAAGCGACCTTCTGCTTCTTAGACCATCTATCTATAGGATATACATCTATCTATAGGATATACACATATCTATAGGATATACATTCTCACAGTTAATGGGCACCTTGTACCCTCTCACATTCACCCTGACAGTCTACAGACAACTCTCTGCCTCTGACCATAGCATCACTTACATGGTGAAGTTGGTGATGAAAGCTGATTCTGGAATCTGCATCTGGAACTCAGCCTCCTGGTCTTCAGAAGCTCTGTTGAGCATCCTGCAGGACACCGTGGTGAAGGCATAGCGGGAAATGATGGTAGACTTCACCGAAAACTCTGCCATCAAGGGCTTGGTTTTCTGTGGGAGTTAAAAGGCATGTTCTTCTCAGTGATACATGAAAATGGGTCCAAACCCTTGAGGCTGTGAGTCTTTCCCCACATGGGAAACGAAAGCTCCAGCTTGCAAAGCTTTGGGATATGAGTCCTGTGCTCTCTCGGTGTCTTGTCCTTTTACCTCTCCATTTTAACTCATTTCGCTCGTAAAAACAACTTCTATCGAATAATCAGTTCACGATATAAAACCAACTCTTCAACACTAACTTTTATAAGAGAAAACAATGGTATTCAGTTGCAAACAAAAACAAACAAACATATTAATTAGATATAGCTTGTAAATTGTTGAAGGTTTAGAAGTTCACACTATTCATTATTTCTGCTACAAACTTTTAAATCACTCTGTTGATCACACACAGCTTCAGAATGTGTCCCCCGCCCCAAGAGTGCTCAGTTTACCTTTATTTCCATATTCCCCAGAGAAAACTGTAGTCAAGGCTTTTCCCACCATCACAGCTCCATGATTATGAATCAGTCCTTATATAAATTAGCAGTAAAGACAAGAGACTACCAGGAGGTTCAGAACCAAAGTAAAAGAAAACTTAAGCCTGTAATAATTACATTTATCACCAAAGCTTCTTTCACACAGTCTATTTGTTTATTCTTTGTGTATATTTATATTGGCATGCCTGCTAGCACCCCTGTAAAAGTCATCTCTCTACTTCCCTCATGTGGGTCCCAGGGTGTAAATTCATGTCAGGAGGTTTGGAGGAAAGCCCCTTCATCCTCTCTGCCATCTTTTTGTAAGGGCAGTAACTGGTAGGAAAATTTAAGAGCTCAGTAAAACTGTTCCTTGTTTTGTTTTCCTCGTTCCTAACTACATCTGGTTACAGCTGGTAGTAGAAGCCCAAAAAGGAAGGAAGCACTCCTGAAGAAATGCGTTCCTAACCTTGATGCTCTAACTCCAGGAGGTGGCTGAGCAACTGACAGGGTTCTGGGTTGTTGCAGGCCCCCCACCCCTGCCTCCAATCTGGCTATTGAAGCCTTAACCCCCAGCGTGTTGGTGTTTAGCCGGATGTGGGTGGCCTTGACAACAGAAAGTCCAAGCTCACGACTCAGCTTTTGTTTGGTGCTCCCATCTTAGCTTGTGAATAGCCACGTTTGTGATGTGTGTATGTACAGATAGCATTTTCAGTGTGTGTGTGTGTGTGTGTGAGAGAGAGAGAGAGAGAGAGAGAGAGAGAGAGAGAGAGAGCACTCCAGTACCTCTTCTCTACGCAAACCCTCCATTCTTACCATCTTATTTAACCATTCTTACCTGTCAAGGCCACCCACGTTGTGGTGTTTTATTATGACTATTCATTCGGACAGACAAGACAGTCACCCCATGTGATCTTGGAAGCATCTCATTCTCACTTCATAGATGGCAGCAGCAAATCACACTCAGTGATGAGACACATCAGTAATGGCCCTCCAGATACAGAGATGGGACTTGGACCCAATCCCAGTTGCCCAGAGCCAACACCTGCCACCGTCAAGTGAGGCCTCCTGGCTGGGCTGTATGGTACGGCTTTACTGGTCTTTTCATGCTCAAATCCCAGATGTTCTTACTCTGGGGAAATTATACTTTCTTCTATGAAAAATACCTGAACAATTCAACCCTTGGCCACTTAGTATTTTTTTTTTTACAAACCTAGAATAGTTTTCTGAAAACACATGAATTTGTGACACATTATTATCAAGCATATTGGTCCTGTGATAGAGAAGGTCGGTACAAACCTGTTTCCAAGGAGCTACAGACAGGGCTTCTATTCCTCAAAATTATCAGAACAAGGAAAGAAAACTCAACAGGAGCTTTCTTTGCCTGATGTGTTCAACAAGTGGACATGCGTTGTGAGTGTAAGAGTGGCACCTCTGAGGGGAAAGATACCCTGGCAGTCAGGCACCAAGGAATACTACAAAGTCACAGTCACACACACACACACACACACACACACACACACACACACACACAAACTCATGGAAGAGACTTATTGGGAAAAAAGAACCCAAGAGGGTGACCATCTTAGGTGAGAAGCAGCATAGAACTGATTGAAACACAAGGTTTATGGAAGATTTCTTGTTGGGTGGTGAGGTGGGATATTTCCAGGGCAGAGATTTCCACGGTGGGGATTGGTGGGAATTAAGTTCAGAGCTTGGGATTTTTACTCTGTGGAGCCCAGGGGCTGAGTCCAGCCCTTAGCACTGTTCTGTGGGTGAAACCTCTGTGGGGGTGGAGGTCCTCAGGGGAGAAGCCATGCCACATGGTTGCCTCCAGGCGCTTACAGTAACTGCAAAATGAATATCCCCCAACTTCCACAGAAGGGTAAGCAACAGGATCCGAGCCAAGCTTAGGAACAGGAAAATGAAACTCGGCACTCGGCTGTGCTCCATGCAGGAGCGGCAGCAATACTCATCTTTTTGTCAGTTATGACGGGTTCAGGGGGAACTTCTGGTCTTTAGTGCCTGGAAAAGAAATCTGACAACTAAATGGGATGATATAAAGGATACTGTGTGTCTCTCTGAGACAGCTGGAAGACATAAACTTGACATGAAGTTTTGCTAAGTAATCATCAAGTTCTGGGGGCGGGGAGCATATTTGAAATAATTTTTTACTTAAGTAAATAATTTACTTAAAGAAGAACAATTCTACAGTTTGGTCTATGAAGGAGTTATTTTTAAATTTAAAGGATGCTGTAGGTGCCTCCTTACAGCCTAAGCACCTGGGAGATGGAGTTAGAAGGACCACAGTTAAAGTTAAAGATGGGACTCGGGGGAGAGAAGGTACAGAGAGACAGAGAGGGGACTGAGTTAGAGCATCTACAAGTTACATTGTTAAGGTGATATACAAGAGCATGTAGGTATTAGATTGTATAAAAGCTATGAGCCAGATGCCCCTGAAAGTACATAGGAACAGCTGAAGAGCTTTGTGTGGAAGATAACTGACTGGTTAGATGCATAAACCAGGGGCCTGGCCACTCCATTCTCTTTGCTAACTGAACAATATAATGATACTCACTCAAAAATAAATATAATTAAAATTTTTATAGTCCCAACAGAAAACAATCAAATCCAATGAGACTTTTGCAGAATCCTAGTGGGATTTCATCCTGTTATTTGAGGGAAATTAATATTTGTAGGATATGCACTTCAATTTGTTAAGAGTCAACTTGTCCAATAAAAAGTTTCAGTGTTCCCCATATTAGAAAAAAAAAGGTTGATTCCAGAAGTGGGGTTCTTTCACCAGCAGTATCATGGAAAATTTATCTGAAAGGTAACTTCTCCTCCTCACTCCAACCCCACAGAACCGGGAGCTCAGAGCAGTCTGTCTTAACGAGCTGCCTAAACTGTGAGTGCTCCAGTTCTAGAAGTTTTAAAGTAACTGACAGTGTGCCTTGAGATGGCTTGAATAAGCCATTAGAAGCACATCCACCTCTGAGATCCATGGAGCCTAGCAGGAAGCTGAAAGTCAAGAATGCAGACTTGCAGTTTAAGAATTGGGAAGAATGAAATTGCACGGCACTCTCTCATGCGACGAGCTGGTGTCTCTGCCCTGAAGTAATTTGGATCCATGAGAGATTCCAGATGGAGTTCCACAAAACACTTCTGCTAAATGATCTTATTAAGAATCTTTAGTGCATTTTATAAAAATGAGAACTAGACTGGGGAGAGAAGCCAAGTTGGTGGTCTCAACAGTGTGACAATCTATCAGATTCATGGAACTTAAAATCTGTGTTATGGCATCTTTCAAAGCAAGAACTCTAAAGCGAATCAAGAATTGGGATGAAGCATTGACTTTGGTCTGTGTTGATGCTGAAAGCAGGCTTTCTTACTAAATTAAACATGTTTAAGTATACTGTTTTCTCTCCTAATGTGCAAAAGTTATTCACAGCTAGCTGTGCTCTTGAGAATTTGTGAAAAGCCTACAAGAGCCTATGGTGTACGGTTCTGCTCGGATCCCCACAAATGCACAAGAAAGAAAAGAAGAATCTGTGAAAATCAAACAAGTATTGTGAACTAAGCTTTTTAAACATGGCGCTATTTACAATTTCAGCTGTATTTTCACCTCGGACACTCACTGGCTAAGAGTGCTTAGCGCTCTTCCAGAGGACCCAGGTTCGCTTCTCAGTGCCCACATCAGGCATCAAGCAAGCTCCTGTAACAAGTTCCATGGGGCATCTGGTGCCTCTGGCTTCCATGAGCACTCATATTGACACATATGTAATTTAAAAGAAATAATGATTTTTAAAAATTGATCAAATCTCAGGGCTGGACAGATAGCTCAGCAGTTAAGAACACTGCTTGCTTGCTCCTCCAGAGGATCCAGGTTCAATTCCCAGCACCCACATGGCAGCTCACATCCATGTTACTCTAGCCCCCGGGGGTGGCGCATGGGGTGCTAATGTCCTCTTCTGGCTACCTTAGACACTGTGAATGTGCATGGTGCACAGACATGCATGCAGATAAAATATTCATGCATATAAAGACAAAAACTTGTAAGTATCAAGTCTCATGCACATGGTTAAAACTTCAGACTACACCAAATGTAAATGACAAGTAATAGCCTTCCTCCAACCTGGATTTACAACTTTGTTCCCCAGATGTGATATTTAGCAGTTTGAAGTATATACCCTCCCACAAACTGGTACAGAACTCATGTACTTATTTGTTTGAGCTTATTTTTTTTTCCTAGCAATATAGTAATTCACTCATCTTTATCTACAAATTCTATCTTGTACAACAGAACAAACCATTCTACAGGTTGGTAACTTAACAACTGCGTCTCTTCGAATGCTTTCTATAGACCAAGAGTTCTGATAAAGTTGGCTGAGAGGTCTGGCTCCTTCACAGTCAAATGGAGAATGGAGATAGAACTAATTCAGAGCTGGCTGATGTCTTCCTGCTTTATGTTGACCCAACAGCAACCCAGGTATGTTAATTCACAGACTTATCAGAGTCTTTAGTAGCTGAAGACGTCACTAACCATGTGATGGTTTTCCTAGCAGTGAAATGGAAGCTACACTTTGCTATGTGCTCTAACTTCCAAGATCTCATAGCTAGCTGGGCCTGGGCCTGCTACTTGCAATGTTAAGGCAAGGGAGTTGTCATGCTAAGGCCTACCCTTGCTTCAGAGAGCCCAAGGCCACCTGGGACAATTAATGAGATCTTATTTTTTGTTAGTTTGTTTTGTTTTGTTTTGTTTTGTTTTGTTTTTCGAGACAGAGTTTCTCTGTATAGCCCTGGCTGTCCTAGAACTCACTCTGTAGACCAGGCTGACCTCAAACTCAGAAATCCACCTGTGTCTGCCTCCCAAGTGCTGGGATAAAAGGCGTGTGCCATCGTTGCCCGTAATGAGATCTTATGTTAAATTTAAAAACTATAAAGAAATTGGAGCTATGGCTCAGTGGTAAAAATACAGGCTTGAGCTAAATACTGGAAACAAACAAACAAACAAACAAAACACATAGTACTTTTTACTACCTTATCCCGTTGACAAAAATAATCACAAACACCCTTACATTGCATGCCAAAGAGCATATGTATTACCTCAGTAGGAGAAATGGGGAGTCAAAGAGCCACCATCTTTGAAAATGCTAACTGAATAAAAAGAAGTTGCCTCTGGTCTTGATAGTTGCATAGCATTCCACTGTGTGGATACATTGCATGCTAACTAGCCAGCTCAATACCATCTATCAATCCTTTGTGTTTAATTCCACTGTGTTTCAAACTCCCTTCAGATCCTTCTGGCCTGTGGTTCATCTGTAGGGATGGGTAATCTGTGGTAGGTAGACCACCCACTTCAGTACATGAATGCTTGTTGAACATAGCCACACATCCGTTCCTTTACAGATGATCTAAGGATGCTTTGGTGTTAACACTGCAGAGCAGAGGAGTTGCTGTAACAGAGGGCTTAGCTGTTTGCTATCCATTGTCATATAGTTTGCTAGTCCTGCTGTCTGCCACTAAACAGTTTAACCAGGTATTAGCTACTCACACGCCTGTACTGATGGATGTGTTTTAGGAGGAGATCTTCAATTATTTTACTCATAATTGTTTGTTTTAAATAGTCAAGTTTGAAAGATATTTAATAGTTGAGAATTTGGGGGGGGGCATCTCTGTCTGGCATCTGAATATGAGATTATAATCCTCCAGCAGAGATGAAGCCTCTTTGGCTCTAACTTCTAGACCACAGCCAGCTTCTAGTTCACCCCTGACCTTACCAATCTCAGATGGATGTCTCGTTGGCTCTGCGGCTGCCAGTACTTAAGTTTTCAAGTATTTTTAGCATGATTGTCCTTATTCTAATCTTATTTCACTCATTTATGCCCTGTGGGTGCTAGATTAAAAATGGCTTCTATCTGTTTCTGCTTATTTAGAGCAGTGTTGTCAGTAACAAGGTAGAAACAGCCCATGTGTCCATCAACAGGTGAACTGATATACAAAATGGATATGTGATACAATGTAATCTATGCACCCTGAAAAAGAAAGGCCATCCTGACTGCCAGTAAGAGTAACACTTGAAGCCATTATGCTAATTGGAAATACTAGACACAGAAAGGCAAATACTGTATGAAGCCACCTACATGAAATAGCTAATGAACATCAGAGTTCCCAATAACCAGCAAAGAAAGAAACTGGGGTTTATTAATGGTATAGAGTTTCCATTTAGCAAAAGTGTTCTGGATAAGAATGTCTTGCTAATTGATACACCTAATGACACTGAACTACAGTCTGAAAAAGAGCTAAAATGGTGGGTGGTTTGTATATGCTCAGCCCAGGGAGGGGCACTATTAGAATGTATGGCTCTGTTGGAGTAGGTGTGTCACCGTGGGTGTGGGCTTTAAGACCCTCATCCTAGCTGACTGAAAGACGGTCTTCTCTTTGCAGCCTTCAGATGAAGATGTAGAACTTCAGCTCCTTCTGTACCTGTCTGCCTGGACACTGCCATGTTCCCACCTTGATGATAATGGGCTGGACCTCTGAACCTATAAGCCAGCCTCAATTAAATGTTGTCCTTACAAGAGTTGCCTTGATTATGATGTCTGTTCCCCACAGTACAAAGTAAAAGGGTAATTGAGTTGCTACAGGTTTGGAAGTACAGACCGACATAGTCCATTGGGCAGGGCAATGTTATAAATGTGCAATGGCCAGGGCGAGAGACGTGAAAGCAAGTGAGATCAATAAGCAGCCTCTGCCTCACTGGCTATGAGAAATAAATGGCACAGACTCACTCTGGGATGGGGACGGATGCACGGTGCCTCCTAAATGGCATCGCTGGCGTCACTGCATGGCTGATGAACTCTGCCAACAAAACCCACTTGTTCACAAATTCACTTGGGCAAGCAATAAATTCAAAAAAAGAGTGGCACTCCACAACAGTGCACACCTTATTCTACCACTCAAAAGGAGAGCCAAAAGGGGGTGCCACCTTCAACACCTTATCCGTAGAGACAATGCAGACCAGCTTGGTGTATGAATTACACCTTTTGCTGCTGACCATGAATGCCTTTGTTTCTCTCCCATTGTGAGAAGAAGTTTCATTTCCCATTGAGTCTGGACCTTGGTAGTTTGCATCATCTACAGAAGATACTGGAAGTTGTATTTGAGAACTACAAGGCCATACTAAAGCCTAGTTTTTATCCAGGTGTCAAGCAGGGTCTTTCTCTGTCATTGACCCTGTGGCTTTATGGGCATGAGCCCATAATGGCCTTCAGAAGCCCCAGTTCCCAATACTGGGCCTCTCCTTAAAGGATTCCAGAGACAGCCCTCCTGCACACTGCCCTTACACTGGCATTTGCTAGACAGCCAAAGAAACTCCCACAGTACAATACAAACTATATGTATTATAGATCCCTCAAATAAATACAAGAAATGTAACTTGGTCTTTGCTGCTGACTCAGGAGGTACATGTGATGGTTACTGGCCCTCTGATGTCCATATGTCCAAGAGGATATGGGTAAAAAACTTAATTGATGGATTTAGAAGGAGGAAGAGGAAGAAGAGAAGGGGGAAAAGGAGGAAGAGGAAGAAGATGACACAAACTTACTTGGGTGGGTCTGGGGTAGTTGGGGGAGAGAGGATGAATATCATCCAAAATATACTGAATAAATTATCAAAGAAAATATTTTAAATTGCTAAAAAAAATACATAATGAACTAAAATTGCTTTTTAAAATGCAATAAGATGAAATTGGGTTTTGAGAGATGGAACAGCACTTAAGAACACTTGATACTCTTCCAAAAACCCAAGTTTGGTTCCAAGAACCCATTTACTGGGCAGCTTACAACCACCTGTAACTCCAGTTCCAAGGAATCCGACAACAAGAGCGCCCACACACATGTCACATACATTCACACACACACACACACACACACACACACACACACACACACACACACATTTAAAAGCAACTAAAGGAAAACATGAGAAATCAGAATGAGACCGATGGCTTCCTAGCTAAAGGAGCCTGCTCCCAAGCCTGGTGGCCCAAATTCAATTCCTGGCACTCAGATGTTATTAAAAGAGAACTGATTCCTGCAAGTTAACCTCTGACTTCCATCTTTATTCTGTGGCACACGTGTGTACCAACTCATACCAAATAAGTAAGTGAAAGGTAATAAACGTGAAAAATCAGAAGATTCCCGGTAAAATATTAAGTTTGTTCTAGTCGTTCAAGCCTAAAATAAAGATTACGGGTATAGCTGATTTTCCACAGTATTTCATCAAGGCTGTGAGCCACGGTTTATGGGTCCAAGGAGACGGTTTGGAAGAGTGTCGGGATCTATTTTAGTCTTGAAGCTTCGGCCCAGTTACTGTTTTCTCAGGAATCCCTGCAATTACTCCACAGAAGCAGCTTCAGTCTCGAATCCCTCAGGATCAAGTGCGCATGTGCAGCTGTGAGCCATTCCAGCTTACCCCTGTTTCTACTGTGCGGCAACTACGTAAACAAATGGTGATGAGGAACCTCCGCGATGGTGACTTCTCTGTCCCTCATTATCTTCTTTCTTTTCTCCTTCTGTCTTATCTCCTTTCCTCCCTCTCTTCTCCCTTTTCTCCCGTAGATCTCGGCTTGGAACCAACTTGGGGCTGAAAAAATGGTTCAGCCACTAAAGTGCTTGCCATGAAATCATGAGGTCAGGACTCCCGTCCCCAGAAACCATGTAAAGAAATCCTGGCCTGGGCGTGAGCGCTGGCAATCTCAGTGCTGGGGAGGCAGAGAGGGTTCCCCAGGCTCGCCAGCAGCCTACCTAGCTAAGTTGGTGAGCTCCAGGCCTGTGAGAGACTCTATCTCAAAACCCACGCTGGACAACTCCTGAGGAACAACGCCCGGGATTGACCTCTGGCCTCCACACATACAAGCACAAATTTACATGTACACCCTATTCCCAACAATATACATGCACCCACAAACACACTTACACATATGCATACTAAAATGAAAAGAAAACAACTTTAAAATGTTTGTGGAATTGAAAGGAATTCTCTGACTCTTGAACAATCAAAAAGGATATATTCATTAAGAATAAAATGTTCTAAGCTGATACTTTTTAAGAACTACTACAGATTACATTTCGAGAAGGTTTGAGAAGTACTCCATCTGGCCACTTATCTCAAGGCACTTATTTGGAAGAAAGGGGGAGAACATGAAGCAGTGTACGAAGATATAGGAGGGAGATGGACTTGCATTCTAGGAAAGGCAGGGAGAGAGAGAGACACTGAGTAACTCAAAGAGATGCCACAGGAACCATTTCTGCCAGACCTTCCAGAGCTCAGAAGAAAGATAAATGGCTGCAGTTCAGCTCCATGGTAGACCCTCTCACAGGCATGGGTGCTGGCTTCAGTAGTTAGGCCCCACAAACAAACAAAACGAGAATCATATGACTGGAGAAAGATAATTCAGTGTTATCTGCAAAGTGTGAAAGAAGACGTTTCCTTAATAGGTTCTGAAAGTGTAGGTGGTGGAACAGTGTGAAAGAGATGTTCTGGACTGAGACTATAGTACAGAGATAAGAATTCTTCCCCAGCATGCATGAAGTCCTGGGTTCAGCCACCAACAAGGGAGGGTGGGAGGGTGAAAGGAAGGAAGGGTGGACAGGAGAATGGAAGGGAGGACGGAAGGAAGAACAAAAGGGAGGGAGGAGAGAGGAAAGAAGGAAGGGAGGGAGGGAGGACAGTAGAGCAGATGGAAGGAAGGAAGGGAGGACAGAAGGGAGGATGGAAGGGTGGAAGGAAGGGGGAGAGGAAGGAAGGATGGGTGGAAGGAAGGAAGGGGAGGGGAAGGGAGAGGACAGAGGGGAAGGAAAGGAGAAACAAAGAAAAAAAAAGAATTAGAGAGAGAGAGTGTGAACAAAGCCATAAAGTAAACCATGCTCATTTCAGGAGTGGTGACCACACCAGATTAATTAGGACGGAGTCACAGTGAGAAGCATATTGGCTAAGGAGGTGACATGTGGGCGAATGAGTCTGACACCAGAAAGCAAACAGAATTCTGCGTGGCAGAAGTGTGTGGAAATTTGTCATCAAAGGAAGATTATAAAGGAGTTACCTCAAACTTTCCCAATATAGTTCCTAAAAATTCAACATGGTCTCCACATTTATATATAAATAATTATTTTGTTTGGAGATGTCAGCTGGAAAATACCAAGCAAAAGAAAGCTTCTCGTGACATAATATAATTTCTTCATTATTTTTTTCCCTCCAAAACCAGCCCAGATGGAAAAGCGGTTTGAGGCAGGGCGTGCCTTAATTAGCTGCCTGAGGGACCAGAGGTTCGGGTATGACTCATGGGAGTCACTTAGCTTCAAGCCACCCAGAGGATGTCCTGAATTACCCAAGTTGCCATCTGGAAATGTTGCAGTGGAATGTTAGGAGCTGAGCATTGGCAGCCAGAGCTCCGTTCAGGCCCCTCTTCCTAGAAGATCATTAACCCTTTGGTGCTTGGTTCTAAGCTAACCATTCTTGAATAACGATAAATAAATAAAGATTGAATTTGTTGTTTTTATTTTATGTGTGTGTTTGCCTACATTTATGTATGTCAATCATACGCATGTCTAGTGTCCACAGAGCCCAGCAGAGGACATTGGAATCTCCTGGAACTGGATTTACAGAACCTTGAGAGCAGCCATGTACATGCTGACAACGGAACTCAGGTTCTCTGGAAAAGCGGCCAGTCTCCAAACTATTGTGCCATCTCTGAGACCCCCTGGCCTAACCATCATTTACAGACCTGAGGAGAAATACATTGGGGTAGTTCAGAAAGCAATCTATTACCACTCTCCCTAGTTTTACAGAGGGGAAGGTTGGAATGGAGCAGGGGACTAGGTTCTAGGCACCGATGGCCTTTACTCAGCCTTAAGGCCTCTTCTTTACAAAAGCTCTATAGAATGTGTGGTCACTGATGAAGTCTCCTTGGGTGCTGTGGTCAGCACCTGAGAAAACCATTCCCTCCACGCCATGTGCAGACGGAACATAGCACCGGCCCCAATTCGCCTGTTCACGTTCATACAGTCTACACAGGGATGCCTCCTGACATTTAGAGATAAGCAGGAACAGGAGTGTGCAATCATCTCTATCCAGGGAGAAGCCCCTGTTCAGTAATCTGCAAGTGGCACCCCGTGCTGTGGAGACAGACTCAGATGTAGGCGGTATCCACAAATGACCGGTGGTCAGCACCAACTCACCAACCGTGCTGACTGTAATTCAGCTAGTGATGAGGCCATTTCATAGGAGGCCATGTTCTTATGAAAACGCACTTTGTACACACTCCCCTCTCAGCCCCACGGTGCTTCCTTTACCCGCCTCACATCAATTCCCTTTACTCTTTTGGACAATTTGCTTCTGCTTTCATGTCATCTATACATAAACAATTTTATATACCTATAAGGTCTAGAACCCAAAGTGAAAGAAAACATGCAATATTTGTCTTTATGAGATTCGCTTCGCTCCCTTAATATCCTTCTCTCCACTTGCACCCACTTCCCTACAGATGACATAACCTGACGTCCTAGCTCGTGAGAATGTTTTCCTGGAAAGACTCCTTCCCCCACTGCAGAGACAGCAGTGACTGCTGTGCTGCTCCATCCGCAATATGCTAACCGAATTATCTAGGACCCACACTGCTGACCACTTCCTCTCTCAAACTCTCCCACAGAAAACCAATACTCTCTCTGCCACAGTCGCCCCTGGAAGCCTGTCCTAGGCAATGAGGAACATCTGTTCCAGCCAGGAGCCTGCCAGAGCAACGCCAAGTATCCAAATCGAAGCTTACGGGGCCCAGCCACCCACTCACACATTCCTTCCCATGAAAATTCTAATACGTGCTCTGGGCTGTGCTCTGACACCTATCCTGCCCACTGTTTCCTGACAGGCTTGGTGCTTCTGCATGTGGCTCTGCATGTAGGGCATGACTTCTGTTACCATCGATGTGTAAGTGTATTTATTCCTCCATGCTGATCATTTCCATGATTGTCTATCATACCACATTGCAATAAAATAATTCTTGGCACAAACTTCAGAATATTATCTCCCAACGGGCTACCAAGAAGGATCCCTGCTGTCAGAGGGTAAGTGACATGAGTGAATTGCTTTGATAAAGCTAGCCAGTGTCTTTAAGTATGGTGGAAGCTCAAATACAAAGATATTCATGATATTCAAATTGCAATCTCTGTGTGTGTGTGCATGAGCATGCATGTGCACATGTGTTTGTGTGTGTGTGTGCACACGCGAGCATGCGTGCTCATGTGAATGTGTGTCCAAGGACTTGTCCAAAAAGAGAAGTCTAATTAATTATATTTCCAAATATAACCAAGCATATCTCTGTGGTCCTGACAATGGTGAGAGAATCTTAGTTGACGCTGCTCAGCTTCTTTTCATTAATTAAAACCTGGAACATTCTGAGCTGTCTACTTTCTATTCATAACTTATAATTTAGAACATACTGAGAACTACTATTGGTAAGAGAGACTCCAGGCACAGCAGACGCTAGAGCATGCAGAGTTTTACCCCTGGAGGTATGGGATTGTAGAACACATGGCATAGTGCATGACTCCTGGAAAGACCCTTCACGGATAGAGCTCATGTTAAAACATGTGTAATACTTGTGAGAAGAAGACTTGGAAATTTTAAGAGATTTCTAAGAAAAATGTGAGAGATCATAGAAACAGTGCAGGCGATGGGGTCATGACAATCTTTGAAACTGCTGGACACAGTAGCACACTCATGCCAGCCATCCTCCCTGCATTGGGAAATAGAAGCAAACAGATCACAAGGATCAGAAGGATCAAGAACCAATGGACAGTTTGGGCTGCATAAAGAGTTTGAGGCTAGCCTGAGGTATAGGAGACCCTTTCTTTAAAAAAAAGCCTTATTGATCAATAATGAAATTCAGAGGCTACAAAAGAAATGATAAATACAGGGACCCAAAAGATTTATACAGCAACTACATCAAAAACAAAACCAGCAAGCTGATGTCATGTTCTTTGGGAATCTTCCAATTCAGAAGACAGGCTGCATGAGCATCCCCAGTACGTTCCCAATTAGGGGGATTTAAACTAATAGTAGGAAGAAGGGCAGGGCCCAATAGAAGCATCTCAGAGATTCGCTATACCAGATGGCCAACAACCTATTTTTAACTGTTAGAATTTGTTCATGGCCAGGGAATGTGTTCACTCCATCACGCCTGGAGAGACCACCCAACTCCCATCACACAATGCTTCAATCTGCAAACGCTCTTCACTTTGAAACAAAGCCTTTATTTCCTGATGTTACAGAAAATCAACAAATGTGTGCGATGGATTTAGATGTTGATTCTTAGTGCAGCATTCAAAGTTCTGTATGGTGTCTTTGTGGGGATGGGGACTGTGTTCTCATGAGCTTGCAGGCCAAGGCCAGAGGAGGCCCTCAGGAGTCTTACTCTGTCAATCCCTCCTAGGCAGCATTTCTCTCTGAACAGAGAACCAGCGGGCTCTAGTGATCTTCCCGCCCTCACAGCATCTGGGGAACAGGCCTGCGTTCAGCCACATTAGGCTTTTTACATGGATTCTGGGGATTCTCCTCAGAACCCCACCCTTGTGTAGCAAGCACTCTTACCCACTGACTCTCTGGCCCCTCTTTTAAGAAAGAAAAACCTCCCTTTGAGAAAATGTCTAAAGGAATCAACTATACCGCTTCATGCTAGGATTCCTCTCTAAGGAGCAACAGGGGCGTTTGGGAGCATGCATATGAACTAGATCCAGGTTCAAAGGAAGTAGAAGAGTGGAGTATGTGGACGCCGTGTCCGTGGGTATACATACCAGCCTTTGCAACAGCCTGAGCTGCCTGGGGACCCTGAGCACGACCTGCAAAGAGAGAAGAGGTGTGAGACAGGACTTCGAGGTTTCATAAATGAGTCCCGTGAAGGTGTAAAACCCACTCAAACCCACGCTAACAGTATCTAGCTTGCAAAGCCGTGACTTTTTTTTCCATCAGAGACTGTTTTGCGGAGCTGGAATTAGAATCCATCATTCAGAACCCGTGAGGTCAAGCTACATCATCATCTAGGTGTGGCCCCCCTCTGTAATAGGGGTGTAGATGAAGTGACAAGACCGAAGATATCCATGGAATGCTTGCATGCTGCTTCTCTCCGTCTTTGGCTTGACATTAAATTCCTTGCTGCCATGTATTGTATTAAGAATTAATCTCAGTCGGGAGTTTCTACCCCACCTTAATCATTCCGTTCCCAGATAAAGGACACACAACTTTTATATTTATAAAAAAACGTTAATGCACTAGAGCTGGCCAGATATCTACCCTCTAAGCTATTATGTCTACTTCCCATCAATAACCCTGAGCTATAACTTGCCATGTTCCACCTGGGACACTCTTAACTCCAATTGGCGATTTCTCGTGACCATATTTTCATGACTCCCCATGGTGTCTTCTCCTCTGTCTACCTTTTCTCTTCTCTCCTTGTCTCTCCTCTGACCCCAAGCTTAGGAACTGAAAACCCCAACCACCTCTCTTCTGCCCAGCTATAGACTCTAGTCATCTTTACTCACCAATCAGGGATAACTTGGGGGGCAAGGTTACATTGTATCACTTGGGTGATACCCCTGAGGGTAACCAGGGCCAATATTTAGCATTAAAATACATAGCAACAGACCAACTTTGACAATTGTGTCAGTTACATCATTGTAATACAGGCATGTAGCCTTCTTCTGGAGAGTTCCTATGCAGTGGAAAATCCTGGGAAACCCAGACACAGTTCTGAAGTTACCCTAAATTGTTTTAAAGATATTTCTTTTCTGGATGATTTCTTCTATTTCCTCATAGGCAAAAGATGGGTACAAAAGAAAACAATAGAATTTTTCTAAAACAAAACGAAAACCAAGTCGGCAATGGCTGGAGAGATGTCTCAACAGTAAACAGCTCATCAGAGGACCAGGTTCCGCTCCCAGCACCCACATAATGGCTTACAACAGTCTGTAACTACAGCTCTTGGAGATCCAATACCCTCTCTGGCCTCCATGGTCACAGGGCATGCATGCAGTATACACACATACAGACGGGCAAAGCACTCATACACATAAAAATAAATAAAATTTAAAATTGCTATACAAATAAGCCGTTTCCTCTGGGCTGGTTTAACAATTGTAACTGGCCTGTGAGTATCACATACAACAGATCTCTGTTTAAGTAACAGAAACAAAATGATTATGGCCATGAGTGACAAGCTTCCCTTTTGGGCAATGAGAGAGTATAGGAGAGATTCCTGAAAAGCTTGCCCAGGCATTACACTTTAGAAATCTATTTTGCCTTTATGTGTCTGTGTGTGTGTGGCACTGTGCATGGGGCAGAAGCTTCGGGTCCCCTGGAGCTGAAGAACAGAACTAAGTGGCTCTACAGGAGCAGAGAACCCTTGTAACCTCCAAGCCACCTCTCCAGCCTCTGACTTACACATTCTAAAGTAGCTTGTGAGTGTACTTTTTATACCATAAAGTCGGCTCACTTCGCGCACACACGTAATGTGTCTTACTCTGTAAGGAGTGGACGGCCGTCACCACAGTCTTTATTACGTTCTTAAAGGAAACTCTGCTACCTGGGAGATGAGTTAGTGGGTAAAGTTATTACTACAAAAGCACCATGACTTGAGGTTAATTCCAACATGCTCGCACATGCACACACACAAATCTTGCACCCTCTGGTGATTACCTCTCAATTCCTCATTCCCAGCGTTTGGCAACCACTAAACTATTTTAGAGAGTCTTGTCCATTATGATCAGTTTATATAAATGCAATCATATACCATGCATATTTTTACATGTCTTGTTTTTTATTTTGCATAATGGTCTCAAGGCTCATCTACACGGTAACAGACACTTTATTCCTTTTTATTATTGAGTAGTATTCCATTGTGTATAGGTATACAGCATTTTACATTTTGTTTATCTGTTTACCAACTGCTTCCTTTTAACTGGTATGAATGGTTCATAACTTGAATGAAAATGTAATTTTCACACACCGGCAATCTTTCCTGAGGATGTAGAGATATGGTTTTATTTTTTTTCCATGAGTGAAATTCATGTTTCGTGCAGTAAATTTGACTTTTGTGAAACTGTGGAACTTTCTAAAGTGGGTATGCATGTATTCCTGTCTATGCTATGCCTTTCAGTTAAAAACTCCATTTACAGAAAAGTAAATAAGAGAGGGGAATCTTTAGAAAAATAGAATGTATAACTTTTAAAACAGTTGTTAATAGTTGAAAATAGCTTAAAGCTATTCCCAGCCTGTGAGTCATGAGCCCTTTGGGAATTGAACAATCTTTTCACAGTAGTTGCATAAGACCATTGGAAAACATGGACATTTACATGACGATTCAGAACGGTAGCAAAATTACAGTTATGAAATAACAGTGAAATAATTTTATGGTTGGGGTCAGCACAACACGAGGAGCTCTATTAAAGGGTCACAGCATTAGGAAGGTTGAGAACCACTGGTCTAAAGTATCAATTAAAAGTAGTTTGCTTAAATACACTGTGGTAACCTGGGGACCAAAGATGACTCAGTTGGCAAAGTGTTTGCCACACAAGCACAAGGACCTGAACTTGGGCCCAGAACCTCCATAAAAACCCAGAAATAGTGGCTTCCTTGTGATCCGGGTGCAGAAAAGACCAAAACTGGGGAGTTTGGGGCTGACTGCCTATGGGGAGACAAACTGGAGGACCCAAGGGGTCTCTGGCCATGGTCAGACAGAGATGGGAGGATCCCGGGGCTCATTGGCCATTGAGCCTGAAGAGTTCCAGGTTCCATTGAGAGACTCTGTCCTGAAATCCAAGACATATGAACATCTTCTGAAAAGTGCCACCCTAAGTTGACCTCCACATGCACACATACTCTATATACATACATGCACACATAGGCACACACACAATGATACACAAATATTGAAAAATAACAAAGAAGATCTGTCTTTATTGACCAATAGTTATATTTCTTAGCTTCAACACTGGTCATTTTGTATATTTCTAGCTGCTCTCTGCCAGAAAGATCACTTGCTATGGACAGATGGGGCCATGAGACAAGCTCTGGCCAAAACATTATGGGTGTAAACATTATTTACCATTTCTGGGCCAAGTGTAAAGCAGAGATCATCTGAAGGATTAGGGCTGGGTATCCAATCCTTCAGAGCTGCCTGAAGTCACTGTCACATTACGGGTAGAGGTGGTCCCCCAAGAACTTGTGACCACGTGTGAGTACCTGTTCCACTACCAGGCCGTGATGGACTAGTTGTAGAAGCAAGAATAAAATGTGTGTTACTTAAGACGTTCGTGTATGGGTCTCTTTGTTATCAGTCACAGTCTGCTTTGTTCCGACTGCCGTACTTATCAAACACTTGAAAGTACTAACCCAGAGAACAGAACTACGGGATTAACATGATTAGTAGTTTAGCGTGTAAAATGTATTCTGCACTGCTAATGATGCTGCTTTGGGGTGGTTGAACCCTTTGTATTTACATTTTTTTTTCTTTTTTGGTCTTTGAGAAATTAGAAAAATGCTACTTCCATATGAGAAAATGCAATAATTATATTTCCATTGTAAAAACTCAAAGGAGGTCTGCCCGAGATTACTTAGTGGTACAGGCACTTGCTGCTGAGCGCGATGGCCTGAGTTTATCTTCTGGGATCCACGCTGGTCAGAGAACCAACTCCCACAGCCGCCCTCCACATACATGCACCATGACACACATGTGCGTGCGTGCAAACATCACACACACACACACACAAATATTTTTCTTAAATTAACCAAAAATATAATGGAGATATCTCCATCCTTTCTCTCATCCCTTACTCTGTGACTGCTGCACAGCCTCCTATTCAACAGAACATGAAGAGAGAAACTTGGGGGACCTAGGATAGCAGCAGCCAACCCCATGTGGGAACAAGATCTCCCTTAGGAGAAATCTGCTTGTTTTCTAAAGTGAAGGGATATGAAAAGGAGATCAAACCGGTATAAGGACCCAGGGCAAGGGCTTTACCAGGTCTCCATTCACCTTTCCCTCCCTAAAATTGTAGAATAGGCTGGGGATCACTTAAGACAGTTGCTGCCAGAAGACAGCCTCCCCCTCCAGTCTTAAGTTCAATGCTTGATCTAAAGTATGTTCTTTGATGTCTCCTCCTTTGCAAAATAGGTTTTCAACAAAACAAGCAAACTTGAAGGAAAACCAGAGAAGCTGTTTTTTCACTTTTGAGATGACTATCTAGCTTCTCAGGGGATCTCCGTGGCAACACTTCAGTCCAAGTTTAGACTCACACTGACCCAGGACTGAATCTTACTGGTGCAGGCAGATGACCGGTGCCAGCCAGAACAGGAGGTGGAAATGGCATTGATGTCACCATTATTGTTAGCAGCTAGGAATTTTTACCCTTTTTGTTGTTTGAGGATTTTTTTCCTCCATGGTCTTCAAAGAACCTGAGGAGTGGGGTGGGGATCACGGACAGAAAAGTAAGAGGTTTCCAGGTCTAAGGCAAGGACCATAAATAGCTTCGGAGCCTCCGTGGACTTCTCAGTGAGTCCAAACCACAGGTCTAAGAGACAGCTCCCAAAGGCTTCATCTAGCAAGCAGAGCGTTTTACCTCAACATCCGAGCATAAGATGCCCAGACTACAATATTTATTAAGATGTGTAGGTCAGTGAGATGACTCCTTGAGTAAAGCTACCTGCCATTCAGTCTGAAGGCCAGAGTTCTATCCCCGGTACTGACACAGTGGAAAGAGCAGACTCTCACAAGCTGGCTGCTGACTTCCACACACACTCTGTGGCACAGGTACAGCCACAAATATACGTACAAATAAATAAACACACTAACAAATAAAAGTTAAGTTTTTAAGTTTACTCTGTCATCTAGAGCCACATTATATAATGAACAAGTGAAATGGGAGGAGAGGAAAGAGAAAGGAAGGAAGGAAGGAAGGAAGGAAGGAAGGAAGGAAGGAAGGAAGGAAGGAAGGAAGGAAGGAATCCATGATCATGTAACAGTAAACACAAAAACAACATCAAGTTCACTACATCCTTAAGTAGTGGGAGGCTTTGGGGAAATCACAGGATAGCTAGAACTAGCTGTGTAGGGTGGGGTGTAAAGGAAGAATGTTTTAAAAGAACTAGGTTCTCTAGAGAAGCATGCTCAGAAGCCATCAGCAACATGGTTCCCCTGCCCCTTTGACTCCCATAGACCTAGCAATAAGTCACCACCAGGAACTAGCTCTCCTTCAAATGCTCGCTGAAAAACTACAACAGAGCTGGAGTTTAGAATCATTGTCTCCATCATATATTAGTAGAAATATATGTTAGAAACAGAATCTTTTAAAATCACGGGTGCTACTCTGTTTCTCCCAGGGTCTATCTTAGTGTCCAGTCACACTTCAGAGAGGAATAGAGAGACTCGGTTGAGATACTCTCCCATGAGTCTCAGCTCTACTGTGGATCCTGGGTGTCTGTCAAAGACCTACAAGTTAAGAGGTGTGGTCTCCAGCTTTTTGCTATTGGAATGCGTTGGAACTTTAGCAGGTAGGGACCAGTGGGAAGCCTTTGGGACATGACTGAGGGATGCTGGAAAGAAGGTATGGGAAGCAAGCTTCTTCTATTCTTTTGTGGTTTTGTTTTGTTTTTGTTTTTAGTTTCCAGCCAAGATGTAAATGTATTTGCTCTACCATGTGTCTGAATTTTCTCACACAGGTTTGAAAGCCATAGGGCCAGTTTACCAATGGATCAGAAACTGTGACATTTGTAAACCAAATTATATCCCTGTCTTCACAGGTTGATTAGCTGGTATCTGTTAAAGCATCAAAAAACTGACTAGCTCAGCTCATCAGTGGGAAAGTGTGTGCAATGGGAGAGGAAAGGAGAGGAGGGAAGGGGAGGGGAGAGAAGGGAAGGGGAGGGGAGGGGAGGGGAGGGGAGGGGAGGGGAGGGGAGGGGAGGGGAGGGGAGGGGAGAGGAGGGGAGGGGAGGGGAGGGGAGGGGAGGGGAGGGGAGGGGAGGGGAGGGGAGAGGAGAGGCTTAGAATGTCTTCACTGTTTCCAGCTCTGGATGCTTGAGTAACCAAGATTGGCTAATACAGAATGTAAAGGTGGGTCAACTCTCTTTTAAGCTCTATCCAGGGGTCCCTGAATCCAGGTCCCACAGCACACATAAGGGATGCTTCATTGATGCCAACCTCAGCAGGCATCTTGAGCATACGAAAGTCACCTTTCCTAGTGGGACGAGGGTGAGAAAGTGAAGCACCAGCCAACCCCGTTCTTCTGAGGGCCTTCAGAACACTGACAGCAAGGCCCAGCAACAGAGCAACCACTGCCTTAGAGATCTGCTGTAGACTCTCAAACAAGATTGAAGCTGGATAGTGAAAAGTCACTTGAGGTTGCGATTATTCCAGGTTGAGTTCTGTGAGTCTGAGTCTGGAAAGGTTGGAAGAGAGAAAGTGAACTAAGGAGAGACAGAGAGAGAAAGAGAGAGAGAGAGAGAGAGAGAGAGAGAGAGAGAGAGAGAGAGAGAGAGAGAGAGAGACTTGTAATTCAGTTTCTAGTTCTAGGGCCTCAGAGAATTTTGAGAAAACACTACTTAGGAGTACAAAGTCACATACAGATCATCGCCCAGCCTCGGGCGGCCCCCGCCCTTCCTTCCCACCCTGAGGACATGAGATGCAGCTGGTTTGGGAGTGAGCACACCACTGGACTGTCTCCCACATCTCCTTCCCATTCAGTTCTACGGCTCCACCTCAGCAATCCCACCCCTGTACATCAAGAGGCAAAACGGAGAGGCCTGCAGCTTGCAGAGCTTTGCCTGGCTGTGCTTAGCTAGAGAGCTAAAGAAATATTTGTCTCGATTCCAACGAGAAGACAAGCTAATGGGTGCAACAGTATGGGGAGCTAACATTTGGGAAGTTTGAAAATGGAGTGCCAGGATGAACATTTAGGACCAGCACGTGCTGAGCAGACTTTGTGTTGTGATCATTAGACCAAAATATCAGTCTGGAAGGGGCCTGCTATATGGAAGGCTCCTTGGGATCCCTAGCCTCAGGGTTCAACAATCTTGAGTTTTGAGATCTCTATGTATAAGCTTGAGGGCACAGATTCCTTTGGGTGGCCTTTCCTGGATGACTGTCCTTTGTAGGTCAGCTTCTCTGTGGCATCTGTGGGTTTAACACACACACACACACACATCTCATTTGTAGTCATAATTTCAAAATCTTCCTCTTAAATGAGTCCTTTAGAATTAAGTTCTCATCTCAAATGCAGCTACATCTCTTGCTGAGATTTAGGGGCTATTAGCCCTGTGCTGACACAATGAAAGTGAAAAACAGAGAGGTTAAGTTGCTTGCCCAAGAACACACAGCCAGGAGGAAGCAGGATCCAGATTTGAACCCCACACAGCCTGGTTGCTTTTGGAATATTTCTAACCATAATACTTCATCGCCTCTTTTTTGTTTTAAATAAAGCATTTGGAGACCTTTTGAACATTCAGTAACTGATCATTATTTTTTTATTTAAAACTGCTTTGGTAAAAACTTTATCCTTACTTTCAAAAACCATGTAAATTGAAGACATAAGGTGAATAAATCAGGAGATAGAAGATGATTCATTTCATGTAACTTCCTCTCTAAAACCAATTCCCTGGCATTTTGCTCTTTTGCCCTTTTTATTACAATTCTTTATTTACTTTGTAAGGGAGGGATATCACAACACACTTGTAGAGGTCAGAGGATAAAATGTGGGAGTCAGTTCTCTCCTGCTACCATGTGAGTCATGGGGATTGAACTCAGGTCATTGGGCTTAGTGGCAAGCACTTATCCCCACTAAGCCATGTCTCTGGCCCCTGGCAGCTTCTTTTAAGGTAATAGTATTCAACCTATAGTCTTCCTATCACCTGCTCTATCCCTTCCCGTAGATCAACATGGATGGAAAAGAAGCCATGTTTCTGATATTCAATAACCTTCCCAAGTACACAGAGACAGTTGGAAACCACCGACTTCAGTAGTTGCTTTACTAAGGGTCATATAATTTATAGATGCAGTGGAGGGTGGGATGGAAGAAGGAAACTGAATCTCATATGCAAGTCGTAATTTTCCCAGGTGCATGTACATGATCAGAACTGCCATGTAAGTCGATAAGCACGTTCAGTTACAGTACAATTTACATCACCAGAGCTCCAGTGTGTGTGTGTGGGGGGGGGGGCGGGGGGAAGACTGTCATTCCTAACGCTTTGTCTGTCTGTTTTTGAGATAGGATCGCTGGCTTGGGACTTGTCAAGCAAGTCAGACTGGCTACAAATCCCAGGATCCACCTGTCTCCACCTCCCCTTCACTAGGATTGCTAGTTGGTCATCATGCCCTGCCCCGTTTTGGTTTGTTTGTTTCTTTGTTTGTTATGGGGTTCTGGGGATTGAACTCAGGTCCACATGCTTATAAGTAAGCTTTCTACTGGCCTAATTGTCTCCCCAGATCACTTATTACATTTTACAAGTTTACTAAGTTTACCCATAGCTTCAGAGGTTATCATTTTTGAGATTAAAACAGTGGCTACATTCTCAGATTCTGTGCTAAGTACATCAGCTCTTCAGTCTTTTTCTTATCAGTTCTTGGGATCGAACCCAGAGACCTCATTCATCCCAGGCAAGTAATCTGCCTTGGGGCCACATGCAGCTGGTCCTGTCTCTAACCCAGTGCCATGCCCCCTCCTCTCTGTCTCTGTCTCTGTCTCTCTCTGTCTCTCTCTATGTCTCTCTCACACGAACGTGCGCCTCTGTGTGTGTGTTTGTGTGTTTTGTCTGACTTAGTCATTTTTAAGATAAATGTTGCCATGGGTTGGAAATAACAGGAAATCACCAAATCCCATGTTTTTTCTAAGAAAGAAACCTTGGAAAGTGTTAAGCTCACTTGTAGTCGTGGGGACAGCATGGCTGGAATCCATCTCTAGTCCTCAGAATGATTCTTTGTCTTGGTTCTTCCCACATCCCTTCCCCTTACACCCTCGCAGAGCTTCAAGAAATTTACTCTGAACTCCTCCCTCAGCAATTCCGCAGCAGAAGCCATGTCAAGTGCCAACCCTGCTGGCAGCCAAGTCCTAGCAATAAAATATCTCCCATTTATTGAGTGCCTGCTGGATACCAGGTCCTTACACAAGCTAGCTAAATCCTTGCTATATGCTCAAAAGGAATTGTAAGCCAGACACGATGCACACCTATAATCCCAGCATTTGGAAGAGTCAGGCTGGAAGACTGAGAGTTCAAAGCCAGCCTGGGTTAATAGCAGGCTTTAGTCCAGCCCTAGCCCCATAGAACAGCATGCCTTGCAGAGAAAATACATTGCATTCAAATATGGAGTGTGCCCAGGACAGCTGTAAATGGCAGAGTAGGCAGAGTGGGGACCAGCCTTGCTTTGGACCCAAGCCTAGTTTTCTCCTACACCTCTACAAAAGCTTGCTTCTCCTACAGGATCCTTAGAGGGATGTCAGGACATTTCTGTTTGACAGTGTTCGTGGAACGTTTCCAGTGGTCAGACACTGGACTGAACCTTTTCATTTGCAGAGCTGTTGTCATCTGTGCGGTTATGACACTTAAAACACAAACTCTGACATATGCACCAAGTACCTGAGCTTGACACTGGCTTAATTGTGGGACCTCCAGTAAACTACTCACAATTAATAAGAACCAGAGGGCAAATTGAGTTTTCCCGTGTTTGGGTGGAGAGTGTTGGGGTTTCCAGGAGTTTAAGACTTTTAATCAGCTATTCCCACCCCACCCCCACCCCCGGGGAACCATCTCACACTTCTAAGATTTTCGGAAACTTGCAATGAACTGCTGGGCAGGAGCCTTCTCAGAAATTTGTAAGGACGGATAGGAATCTGGTAGGCAGCGGGAGCTAACAAGAACATTGGATTCTGCACAACTTTGAAGTTCCATGTACAGCTCTGCGGGAATCTGGCACGGGGCAGGCGCTGAGGACCACTCAGAAGTAGCACAAGTGACCAACAGATGGGAAAGTCCCCATGTTGAAGACTGGGAAAAGAAACAGTGCAGACCCAGAGGAAGGCGATCCCCCTCCCCCCTTCCTTGCATCCTACCGATCAATTCCAGCCTGTCCAGAAGCCAAACGGCCAAGAGAGATGGAGGGAAGGGACAGAATCGCTGGCTCCCACAGCTCTTTCTCCTACTTACTTGCTCCGAGGTGTCGTCCCAACTCCGTGCCTCTTCCTGGGACTCTGAGAAGAGGGGCAACCCCAAGCACAGCCCTAGCAGCAGGAGCATGGCGAAGCCAGAGCGCGCGACCTCTCTGGGACAGCGAAGGCTTTTCAGGGAGTTGAAGGAGCTGCGGCTGCAGAGAAACACGCTGCATCCAGCCCTTCCTCCATCAAAGCCCCGCCCATCAATGTCCCCGCCCCCTTTATGCCCTTCAGGCCATCCTGAGTCCGGTCGCCACACTACCACTACCCCAGGCCACGCCTCTCTGTCCCTTGGGGAATTTAGAGGGCATCCTTGGCTCCGCCCACAACTCACCTTGTGATCCCTGGCCTCCTAGTTTTGCCTCCCCTGGGCTCCAAGGTTGACCGCAGGCCAGCTTTCTGCAGGCCACCACCTCCATCCTCCAGCTTGAGGAGCTATTGGGTCCCCATGTTTGGTTCCAGGAGGAAAAGACTCCAGACCTGCCCTAGTTGAGTGCACAGGGAAGTGAACTTTGCCCTGCAGGAACCCAGTCTTGTCCTCCGGTCCTGCACGCAGTCAACAAACTTCAGCGGAAGTTGTTTCCTCTGCCTGTAGCTGCCAGGTACATCACTCCAACCCTTCATCCCCGGGTTTCCTTCGCTTTAGGATTTGCATAATTCCTGTTGCCAAGAGACCCGAGATCAGCACGTAGGGCTCACCTGAAGCCTAAAGTTGACAGGGGCCCGCCCTTAGTATCTGCCACCAATGCTAGAGTCACAAATAACACGAGATGACAACTGATGATCTAAGGCACACAAGCTGCATTGTCCCATTTAATTGATGAATTCTGGTATTGGAGGACAAAAAAGAGAACCTGCGTTCGCTTTTGAGAACATAGAAATTTGAACCTGTTTGGATTTTAGCTGGGGAATGAATAGCATGTATCTTGATTACAGAATGTTGGTTCTATTTCTGACTTGCCACAGGAAAACCACTTCCGGTGAACCTGCCACGCCTGACCTTTTGCAACCATAGGTGTGGGGTGGGGGGGGGCAGTCTTTTTGCCCTGTGCACAGATAATGTAGCTATGTGTTTAGTGCAAAAGGCAGTTGTCTTAAAGACATACTCTGTGTTTCTGGCAATTCCATCTATCTAGATAGGGTGAGAAACGGGCTTCTGTGACCAAAAATGGGGAAGTGGCTGCCCCCATCCTAGGTACCATATGTCCCGTTAGACAGCCAATAATAATCATGAGGTCTATAGAAACACAGAGAGTGTTGGCAGTGTGATGGTGGGTGTAGGGATGTCAGATCACAGAACCACATCAACTGACACATTGTAGCTAGGTTAAAACACACAGGAATACACTTCACAAAAATCAGCAACAGTAGGCATTATGGCTTGAGCAGCTACCTCCTCTTAAAACATCCCACTTACTATTCTTAGAGCAATGGTGTTCCTTCTGCAGAGAAATCAGGAGAAGTTCGAACAAGCAAACTTGGTGCTACTGTGAAATAAATGAAAGGAAGATCCTGGTCGTCAACGTTAATCATTTAATTAGCCTAATCACCCAGTAATTTAAAAGGCACACAGCCAGCAGGAAGAAAGGCTGCTCCAGCCAGGTTTCCACACAGAAACCACGTAGAAACCTGGCAGCAACCAGGTTGTTTACAGTTGCTGTTCTCACTAAGGAAAAACCCTCAGATCTTCTGCAGTCAGCTCCACTAGCTCCCCCAGGGATGAACAACTATTTGTGAACTGAGAGTCCCCATTGCAATGGACAACATCAGGTTATTGGAAGAGGGACAGTAATGGCTACCATGATTTGGGGGCTTAAACAGACCAGGGATTCTTCATCTCTTCCATTCCTTTTATCTTGAAATGTTACACAGGACCATACTCAACATCCCTACCCCCACCCCCGCTTCACATTTTACCTATTATCAAATACCCTCTAGCTAAGAGTCACAGCAGCAACATGAAGACGTGTGTTTTGTTTTCTTTAGACTGAGGTTTCTCCCTCTTCCCGGAACCAAGGTACTGAAACACACCGCCTTTACTTTTTAGTCAATCTCTTGACATGATCAGAAGTTCTGTGAAAACCAGCCTGTTTTACAACTTCTAGCATTGTACATTGCACAGTTAGTACGGGGATAATCTTCTGATTAGTGCAATAAGACAAAAGACACATGGAGTGGATAGGTTCTAAGGAAGGAGAGGACTGGTCCACACTGGCCCCCTTGATAAAGGTTCTGCACTGTCTGTTAAGGGGCCTCAGCTCACAATGGCCCACTTACAACCCATAGACTTTATAGTGGACCAGAACAATAAACACTTTTTGTTTGTTTGTTTGTTTGTTTTGGTTTTGGTTTTGGTTTTCAAGACAGGGTTTCTCTGTGTAGCCCTGGCTGTCCTGGAACTCACTCTGTAGACCAGGCTTGCCTCTGCCTCTGCCTCCCAAGTGCTGGAATTGAAGGTGTGTGCCACCACGCCCGGTGACAATACACACTTAAGAGAGAGCGTGCTTTGAGTTTGTTTCATATTTCCTCCAGACCAGCAATATTTGTTGCTATGTTATCCCATGATACAGGAATACCATGACATCTGAAGCTTCAGATCAATGGTGTAACCATGAGTATATACAACCAATATATCCTCTAGCATATACAACCAATATATCCTCTAGCATATACAACCAATATATCCTCTAGCATATACAACCAATATATCATCTAGCATATACAACCAATATATCCTCTAGCAGGTACGTCCAGCCCATGGCTGAGGATGGCTACGAAGACAGATCAGTATAAAAGTGTAAGCTTAGTTGAAACATTGTGAAATACCTTTGTGATTTTTTTATGATTATATTGAGTAGTTGTTAAGCATGAATTTTGAAGACAATCTTGTTGCAATGTAAAAGGCTGGACATATCTGCCTGAGTACAGTACATTGCCAATATTTGGGGATAGTGTATGTTTTGTTTCATACATCATTGGGTCAACAAAATACGTATCTATATGTGTGTGTGTGACACTCAACACTTGATTATAAAATAGAAGCTGGGTTAGATGATTTTGTATTCTATATTCTAATAGAAGTAGTCTTAGCCTGTTTGTGACGGTCGGGTATGATGGTCAATATTAGACATTTTAAATGTACTTGCATACGAATGATGTTTTCAATTCATGATGGGTGTGTCAGGAAGTAACCCCATTTAAAAAGAAGTACCTACATTTGTAATCTGTAGTATTCTATTGTTTTTTGTTGCACCTGGGCCTCTGTGAGATGTTTGTAGACCCAAATAAGATCTGGCAAAAATTTCCAAGACTGTTGACAGATATTGGTTTCATGCATAAGAATAGGGGGATTGTCTCTTCTCCATTTTTTGTCCCTGCAATTCTTTTAGACAGGAACAATTCTGGGTCAGTAATTTTGACTGTGGGTTAGTAACCCTGTCCCTCTGTTTGAGGCCCTGTCTATCTACTGGAGATGGGCTCTTTGTGCTTCCTCTCCCCACTGTTGGGCATTTTGGTTAAAGTCACCACCATTGAGTCCTTAGAGTCTCTCACCTCCCAGGTCTCTGGTACTTTCTAGAGGGCACCCCACTTCCCCTTAACCCCCAGAGACTGAAGGAAAGGTGGTCCAATGATGGGCCCAACTTGGGATTCATCTCATGGGAGGACACCAAGGCCTGACACTATTACTGATGCTATGATGTGCTTACAGACAGGAGCCTGGCATGGCTGTTCTCTGAGAGGCCCTACCAGCAGCTGACTGAGACAGAAGCAGATACAGTCAACCATTGAACTGAAGTCAGGGATCCCTATGGTTGAATTTGGGGAAGGATTGAAGAAGCTGAAGGGGAGAACAACTCCATAGGAAGGTTAGCAGTCTCAACTAACTCAGATTCTAGAGACTGAACCACCAACCAGAAGCATACACAGGCCAGTCGGAGGCCCCTGGCTCAAATATAGAAGAGGCTGCCTGATCAGGTCTTAGTGGGAGAAGATGTGCTTAATCCTTGCGAGACTTGAGGCCCCAGGGAAGGGGGAGATCTGGTGGGGGAGCACACTCTTAGAGGCAAGGGGGAGGACGAATGGGATGACGTATTGTGGGATGGGGGACTGAGAAGGGGGCAATGACGGGAAATGTAAATAAATAAAATAAAATAAATTGAAGGGAAAAAAGGAATATATTCTTATGCACAAAGCCAATATCCGTCAACAGTCTTGGAAATTTTTGCCAGATCTTATTTTTATTGTGCCTACAAACAGCCACAGAGACTCCTCAAATGAGACATATTCAGATAAGGGCTAAGGTGTTCCCCACATTACTATATCCTCTATTGTGAAAGAGGGAGACAAAAAGAAGGAAAGAAACTGACAGAAGGAGAAGGGCCAAGGAGATGAAGAAGAAAGTATGAGAGAGTAAATGGTCAAACAATATGTTATATTTGAAGTAAACTGTCTTTTTTAAAACCCATCCTTTATGCACAATAAATATATGCCAATAAAACAACAAATAAAATCTACAGTAGAAGCTATAGAGATGGTACAGTGGATAAAAACCCTCTCTGTGTAAGCTTGAGGGCCTAAGTTCAAATACCCGGCACCCATGTGGAAATCCAGGCACGCTCGCTGGGTCACCTGTAGTCCCAGTGCTGTTTGAGGCAAAGGCAGGAGAGTCACTGGGGCTTGGTGACTGCCAGCATAGCTCCAGGTGTGGAGAGCCCTGTTCCCGCCCATCCCCCCACCATTACACCTTTTCTCTTCACTCCTGACTCTTATTTCTTCAAGGACCCTCTACCCAAATTCTACTCAGAAATAGCTTCAACCTTCTCTAGCAATACACACTTAAAAGTTTCTCTCCCTTGAAAAGGTTCAAGGTTTATGAAATGCAGGGCTAGGGCCACATTGGAGGGATCAAAGTCTCGGTGCTTGCTCATGTAAGAGATATCCCTAGCCTTTAGCTTTTTGAGACAAGTGACCTCAAACTCTTAATTTTTCTACTCTAACTTCTCCAATGCCAAATTTGCGGGAGTGTGCTCCCATGCCTGGATTGTAGTAGTATGTTTTATAGATTCCTGAAGACATTAGAAGGCCCAACTAATGTTCATTGTTTTTGCCTTGTTTTCCAGATGTGAACAACAACAACAAAAATCTGAGCTGGTGTTTTGTGGGCTGGCGTTAGCTGAAGAGAGCCAGCTGCCATGTCTGCTCAACATCTACATTCAAACGGAATTCAAAGCCAGGCTGATACCTCTGCCGAAACAGTTATCCGTTGAGCAACCATTTGTCTGTATAGAAACATACATTGATCAAAAATCTTGTAATGAAAAACAGAGTTGTTTGAATTTTCTTTTTTTTTTTTTTGGTTTTTCGAGACAGGGTTTCTCTGTGTAGCCCCGGCTGTCCTGGAACTCACTTTGTAGACCAGGCTGGCCTCGAACTCAGAAATCCACCTGCCTCTGCCTCCTGAGTGCTGGGATTAAAGGCGTGAGCCACCACACCCAGCTGAATTTTCTTTTAAAATGATCCAGTAACAGGATTGTCATCTTTACAGTATCTGGAATTATCAACAGAACAAGTCTCAGTGTGTCTGTAGGCATTTTCTAGATTATATTAATTAAGGTAGAAAGATTCATCCTAACTGTGGAGTGCGCCATCCTATGGGCTGGCTGGGGTCCTGAGCTGAGAAAGAAAGAGAAAGAAAGAAAGAAAGAAAGAGAGAGAGAGAGAGAGAGAGAGAGAGAGAGAGAGAGAGAGAGAGAGAGAGAGAGAAAGAAAGAAAGAAAGAAAGAAAGAAAGAAAGAAAGAAAGAAAAAGAGAGAGAGACAGACGGAGGGAGGGAGGGAGAGAGAGAGAAAGAGAGAAAGAGAAAGAGAGGAAGAAAGAAAGAAAGAAAGAAAGAAAGAAAGAAAGAAAGAAAGAAAGAAAGAAAGAAAGAAAGAAAGAAAGAAAGAGGGGAAGGGAGAGCCGGGCATGGTGGCACACGCCTTTAATCCCAGCACTCGGGAGGCAGAGGCAGGCGGATTTCTGAGTTTGAGGCCAGCCTGGTCTACAAAGTGAGTTCCAGGGCAGCCAGAGCTGTACAGAGAAACCCTGTCTCCAAAAAAAAAAAAAAAAAAAAAAAAAAAAGGGGGGGGGTGGATGGGAGGAAGGAAGGAAAGAGAGAGAGCTGAGCATTAGTGTCCATATCTCTCTCTCTCTCTCTCTCTCTCTCTCTCTCTCTCTCTCTCTCTCTCTCTCTCTCTCTCTCTCTCTGTGTGTGTGTGTGTGTACGCTTCCTGACTGTGGAGGCCATGTGAACTGTGTCCCTTCCCTTCCCCACCATGATGAACTATGTCCCTTGAAGCATAACCAAAATAAGCTCTTCTACCTTAAGTTGTTTCTTTGCAGGTATTTGGTCACAACAGTGAGAAAATGACAGACACTTAGAACAGCACTGGTACTCCAAAGCACAGTCTTGGCCTTGACATGGAATTATCACTTGGAATAGTACAGAGGAGTTTTCAAACACAAATGGAATAAGACACACGCATTCTCTCTCCCCTGCAACCTGTACCTGACGCCCACCTGGTCTTTTCTGTGATGCTAAAGCCAGAAGACAGAGAGCCCAGCAGCACCTGAAGGCAATCCCCACAGAGTGTTTTCAACCTAAAGGGCTGCCAGATGTGTCTTAGCCAGATGTTGGGAGAGCTCCAGAGAATGTACCTGCCAACACAAACATGTCTGTCGAAGGCTTCTGGCTCCCACAGAGTGTGGGTTTTGTGGGTGGTGCTGAGAGACGTATCACACACACACTAGCTGACTTGGCAGTGTTGTTGGATTCTCTGGAAGCGCTGATGGGCAGGCTGCCTGGCTGGCAGAGAGGGAGCCTCTGTGGCATGCAACTCGGTATCAAACACATGGGTACAGACGTGCAGAGAGGATAATGCCATCCTTTCTCTTTCCGAAAATCCAGCCTGTCTGGTGAGGACAACCTTAACACACTTGCCAGTTTATAAAATCTTTGTATACAGCTGTTCTGGTTTGTCTTAAAATCCTTTTTCTGGTACCCCCCTGGGTTACATAGGGCCATATTCATGCAAGTGTATACTATACTTTGATTACATTTCTCCCATTCCCCACCCTCCACAATTTTCTATTCAGCCCTTCTTGGTCAGTCTCCTTAGTTCCTGTAGACAGTTTTACATTTACTCCCCTGCCTCATGCACATATGTGATTTTATCTGTTTGTATAAAATCTAGCCAGGCGTGGTGGCGCATGCCTTTAATCCCAGCACTCCGGAGACAGAAGCAGGCGGATTTCTGAGTTCGAGGCCAGCTTGATCTACAAAGTGAGTCCCAGTACAGCCAGGGCTGCACAAAGAAACCCTGTCTCAAAAAACTAAAAAAAAAAAACAAACAAACTAAAATCTGAGATCCAGGGCCAGCAGTTCTTGCACGCACTTTTGCAGAAGACCTGGGTTTTATTTTCAGCATCTGATACTCATGATCACGTAGAGCTTTAGTGTCAGGGAATCCAATGCCCCTTTCTGACTTCCACAGGCTTGTGGTACACATACAGTCTCTCAGCTATACACTCATAAAGTAAAATACAATAAAATAAAAATATCTAAGATCTGCAAATGAGAGAAAATCCTTGTCTCTCTGAGAATGACTTAATTTTCCTAATAGGATTATCATGTTGCTTGAAAATGATATGAATTCATTCCTTTTGATGGCTGAAACAATTCCATTACGTCTATTTTGTTCAGAGAAGCAAGTCAATATTTTCTTCCTCAATTTAGAATTCTTAATCTTCTCACCTCTTCTTTGGGTTAGTTCTAATTTCTAGAATGTTCTTAGGAAATGGAGCCTGGAGGGAAGAGAAAAATATCATTCTGGTGTGCCTGACATTTTCTAGGGGATCTGTGTGCTTGTTTTGGTAACAATGTGTGTCTGAGTATGTATGTATGTATGTATTATGTATGTATGTATGTACATACGTATGTATGTGTGTATGTGCACGTATATGTTTGGATAATGTCATGGTTTGAATGAGAAATGTCCCTATAGGCTCAGATATTTGGATATTTTTCTCTGGTGGTCTCATTTTTATGGGGGCCTTGCTGGAGGAAGTATGTCACTGAGGGCGGACTTTGAGATTGTATGGCTTCACCCCACTTTCAGTGAGCTCTCTGCTTCGTGCCTGTGGCTCACGGTGTGATTTCTCTGCTTCTCGATCTCCACTCTATGTCTGCTACTCGCTGCCACACCTCCCTGCCATGACGGTCTCTTACACATCTGCAATTCTGTCTTCCTTGTCTTCACCACAGCAGCAGAAAGGTACCTTCCGCAGATGCGTGTTGGCTTATGTGCATATTTATGTGTGTGCATTTTCTATGCCATGAGAGCTGCGTTTACTTTTAATGCTATTATTAGAAATAACAAGAGCTAGGGATATAGCTGAGTGATTAAGTGTTTGCCTAATATAATTGGGCCTTGGATTTGACTCCCCAGTACTGCCAAAAATGGGGAATAAAGAAAGTATTTTTTAGCTTCTTCTATCAACTACTCGTGGCATGCATATCAAAGGAGAATGCTGGCCTCAGAGGTTCTATTATACACAGTCATTTCTGTACTCTGCTACTAATTGTCTGACTTAACCTTGTAATGAAGTCTCTATCATTCAATCAATCTATCTATGATTCTATATCTATCATCTATCTATTATTTGTGTCTATCTATCTATCTATCTATCTATCTATCTATCTATCTATCTATCTCATCCCTCTCATCTCTATTTCTGTCTCCTTTGAGACAAATTATTGCTATGTATTCCAGGCTGGCCTCAAAGTCATGATCTTCCTACCTTACCCTGCCCACTTAGGATTGCAGGTGTCTGCCACTGTGCCCCACTAGCCTCTCTTCTTTAAATATTTTTCAGGTTTTACCTCTATTTCAATGGGGATACCAGCATGTCTCTCCCTCCTATCAAGAGCACGTCTAATGTCTAATGTAGCTTCATGCCCACAAAAGGGAAAGACAACTTATGGACCACATGCCAGCATGATGCTAAGTGTTTTCCATGCCTTACCTTATTTGCTCCTCGAGATAATCTGCACAGCACAGACGAAAATACAGCTTCAGAGAAATGCAGCAACTTCCCCAAAAGGACAGAGCTATAAACAGTGGCGCGGGGCTTTAATAAATCCAAGGTTGTCTGAAGAGCAGCTGTGGAGCTTTCGTTTCCTCGTAGGCTGCTGTGGTTTTATTGCATATTTGGCTTGTGTTTTAGCAGGTCCCAAATCTTTCAGAGTCTCTAAATTCTCAAGGCTACTGAGCATACTGGGCATATCACTGGGCAAAACAACACACACACATAAACACACACACATACACACACAAGTCCAAAAGTCCTGCAGCTCTGGGCCTCTGAGCACACATCTCAATAGCAGGACTTCAGGCCCTGCTTTCAACCTCCAACGTACAGACAGAAAGGAGGGGCAAGGAAATATATATGATAGATTTTTTATGCACAAATAATGCACTTGTAGTGGTAGAAGGCAAAACATTTGTCTGCATTATTATTGGCACATAAAACTACAAACTGTGTTATTTAACACAGCACACATTTATTGTCTTAGACTGCTGAAGGTCTGAGGTTGGTCAGAATCTTTTGCCTGCATCTCCAGCTACTACAGCCTCCCTGTATTCTGTGACTTGTGGCCCTGTATCCCTTCACACCCTGCTTTCTCATGCCATCTCCTTTCTGACTTTCCTTCTCTCTCTCTCTCTCTCTCTCTCTCTCTCTCTCTCTCTCTCTCTCTCTCTCTCTCTCTCTCTCTCTCTTCTCATCATAGGGCTCACCCAGATATCTCAGATCTCATTTCAAGAATCTTGACTTAACCTTGACACCTTCAAAGTTCTTTCCATCATGTAAAGAACATACTCTCAGGTTCTGGAGTTGAGGACATGAACATGTCACTCAGCTTACTGCCACTGTAGTATACCTGTTGTCCTACCCTACAGGCTGAACTTTGTAATTCTGAGAAGAGAGAAACATTTTATATAGGGATATGTTTCTGGGAAGATGAATATGTCAGTAAAGTGCTTACCTTGCAAACATGAGGATCTGACTTTAGAGTCACATTAAAAAAAGAAAAGCCAAGGATAGTGATGTGCACTAATAATTCTAGTGCAGGAGAGACAGAGATAGGAGGATCCCTGGGTCTCACCGGCCAGTCATCCTAGCTTGCTCGCTTGGTGAGTTTCATGCCAATTGAGAGATTTTGATGCAGAACACAAAATGGGGAAGAGATGGAGTGACGATGTCTTGGTAAAAACATGCACTGAACAAGCATGGGGACTGGAGTTTGGATCTCAGCGCCTATCGCTGCACCCACACCTGGATCACTGGGGTCTACTGGCCACCCTCATAGCTCCAGAGTCAGTGAGAAACCCTATCTTAGACAGCAAGGCAGACAGTGACAGAGCATGACCCCCAACATCTTCCTCTGGTCTCCAAAGCCCCACCCCCAACACACGCACAATTCACACACATAAATACATTTTTAACAAGTACAAGTATGTTGGGGTAAAGATGTAGAAAAGACTAGAGATTTCTCAAAGCTTTTCTTTCCTGAGACATTTTGATGGTTGGGCTCCTGGGTGACAGCTGATAAGGGCTGTAATAATTAGCAGTGACTTTTGATGCCATCTCTAAAAATTCTCCAGAGGACAAAGGTTTCTTGATGGTCTTCAGAGTTTAAGATTCTTTCAATATGTTAAATCCACTTGGACCAGAGCTCTCCAATGCAGTGGCAATCAGTTAGCTGACTGGCTTGTGAGTTTACGTCTACCCTTTCTGATTTATAAGTCCAGTTTCCGAATAAATTTATAAGTATTTGCTCTAATATACATGTCCCAGTATTATCTCTGTTATTGTGGTCAAATATCCTGACCAAAAGCAACTTTAGGGTGAAAGGGTTTTACTTTTAGCTTACCATTCTAGGAATGGTGGTTTGAATAGACAAGGCTCGCATAGACTCATGTGTTTGAATGCTTGGCCCATAGGGAGGGGCCCGATTAGGAGGTGTGGCCTTGTTGGAGGAAGTGTGTCACTGTGGAGGTGGGCTTTCAGGTGTCTTACGTTCAAGCTCTGCCCTTCTGATGCCTTCAGATCCAGATGTAGAACTCTCAGATCCTTCTCCAGCACCATGTCTGCCTGGACACCACCATGCTTCCCTGCTGTGATAATGAACTAAACCTCTGAAACTGTAATCTAACACCAATTAAGTGCTTTCCTGTATAAGAGTTGTCTTGGTCATGGTGTCTCTTCACAGCAATAAAACTCCAACTAAAACACTCCGTTATAATTCATCATTGTAGTGAAGTCACACTGGCAAAAGCTCCATGTGAGTCACCTCACAACCACAGTCAGAAGCAGAGAGAAATGAACCCATGCACTAGAAAGACCTGGCTGGCTTTTACTCTCATACAGTCCAGGGTCTCAAGGCAGAGAACTGCACCACCTGCTTTCAGGCTGGGTCTTCCTACTCAATTGGACAATGAACATAGTGCCCCATAAACTGCCTAGAATTCCAACCTAATCCAGACAATCCTTTGTTGGCACTCTTCCCAAGTGATCCTAGGCTGTCAAGGTGACATTTAAGCTAATCACAATTCCCTGTATATTCACTCATTGATGCTATTGTGTGAACCTTTATATAGTCATATATATATATGTGTGTATATATATATATATATATATATATATATATATATATTCATCACATACTACAAACATGTATATATTGCCAGAGTCAATCTGTAATAGCTTTAAGATGTGACTATTTAAATAGGCTTTTTGGATAGAAAAGGCTTAATTACCCATAACACCCCCTCCCCCCCCATAACAGAAAGCCTGTATTTACTTAAGGACACTGTAGTAAAGCTCTAGTTACATTATTGCCCCAGTAACAGCTGGCAGGACCATCAGCTCCCAGCAGGAGGCCCTGTTTTATTGTAAGTCCCTCCTCTCCAGTTTAGACCAGCCCTAGCAGTAGCCCTAAAGTGATGACCACTGTCTGCCACCTAGTGGAGATAGATATTCTAGCCAATCTAAACTTCAAAGGAAACAGGAACTCTTGTACAAATGTGCAGCTAAGCTAAAATATCCGTCCTAGTGCTTCTTACCCCATGTTCCTGACGTCTTGTTCTTAGCTTACCCTCTATTCACGTCTCAGATGGGCTATCTGCCCCTATTCTGCCTACTTCCTGCAGAACACACTGTTGTCTTCCATGGCTGACCTTACAACAAAGATGTGTTGGCTCGTGACAGGCAATGGTGCTGTCTGGGTGCTGAGGGAAAATGACGTAGTGAATGAGAAATGAAAACCAGTGATGGCCAGGTGCTCTTCCTGGCTGATCCCACTCAGTCTTGCTAGCCACACGACTGCTGTTTGAATGAACCCTTCCTCCCAGAAGATGGATTCTCCCTTCTGTGGTTTTCGATTTCTCCTCTAAATCACTGACCCCTTCGTCCACGTTGCTAACTTTCTTGTCCACATCCTGAGCTGATTTCCTCACCTCATTGACCTGACAGAG
Source organism: Mus caroli (assembly GCF_978045245.1). Classification (NCBI taxonomy): domain Eukaryota; kingdom Metazoa; phylum Chordata; class Mammalia; order Rodentia; family Muridae; genus Mus; species Mus caroli. Next base: position 172,054,316 of record NW_028227257.1, read on the forward strand.
TCATTTCTGGGTCATTGATCTTTTTGAAAAGTCAGACCCTGAAATCTCTTTCTGACATTTCATTCATCTCATTGTTATTGGTTTCCAGTCTTGAGGTGCAAGCTGGGGGAGGTATCATGTGAGTCAAAGAACTAGTAAAAATATTATACTGTTTGAAAAAATAAAAGAGAGAGCCAATTTTAAAAAATACTTTACTTGTTCTAGATGAGCAAGTAATGTATACAAAATACAACTATCCAAAGATGTCATATAACAACACTAACCCCAAATATTTCTCTCTTGGACCTGTGTTCTTAGGCTACCCTCTACTCACATTTCATATGGGCTCTCTACCTCTATTCATATCTCAGATGGGCTATCTGTCTCTGTTTAGATCTCAGATGGAATATTCACCTCTATTCACATTCCCGATGGGATATCTGCCTCTATTCTACCTCTACTCATATCCTAGATGGGCTATTCATCTCTATTCATGTCCCAGATGGGCTATCTGCCTCTATTTTACCTCTACTCTTAGCCCAGATGGGCTATCTACCTCTAATAACTCAGATGAATTACCCACCTCTCATATATCAGATGGGCTATCTGCTAAGTCAGGAAAGAAGCTAGCTGGAAGGAGGGTGGATGCTCTGAAGCAAATGAAAATAGAGAAGAAAGCCATTTTTCTAGCCTTCTCCAGACCACTTATAGCTCCTTAGAGTTTGATTTTTAGGAGTTTACTATCCCAGTACAAGCATCGCTGTGAGTCGTTCCCAAAATATGGTCTGGCAACCTCTGTGTAAAGTTCAGATACAGCATTAATAATCACAATGTCAACATCCAGTGCAGACACTATTCAGTGAGACTTGGCCAGGCTTCATTTACTGCAAAGCTCCTCACAGTTGCCTTCGACTTGTCTCTAGAATGTTCTTTATTAAGTATTCATTTCAACGTTGACATCAAGTCTCTGAAACTCTGTCTCCTTACACTTTCCACATCGCCCACTTTCCTTGTCATTAAATGAATTCCCAATGGGTTTAGAGGGTAGTTCTGTGATAGAGTATTTCCTATCCCAAAGATTGCCCACAAATTCTTTTTCATTCTTCAAACTGAAGTTGGAATTCGTTTCTTTCCCCTTCAGATCAGAGGTGTCTCTCAGACTTGGTTTGCCCAATTAAATGCTGTATACATATGGAATCCATGATTGGGACTTAGAGGTCTACAGATTACACTTTTGAGTTTTCAGGATGCTCTTCCTGAGACCCACCTTGCTGTGTATATCATGTGGCAATTTTGTAGACAGGAGAAGTCAGACGCTGCAGTGATGACTTCTAACCCCTGGCGAGGTCATTGAATGCTGGAGCCTAAAGGAATCTCTAAGCCTACAAGCCCAGACAATACTACACAGAGCAAAGGAACCTCCAATTGAACCCAGCAAAACTACGGACTCAGGAGACTTATTAAATTGCATCAATAACACAGCAGAAGGAAAGCAGAACATTCCGGGTACCGACCTGTCTTGGCCCAGTGATTGTTGCCAAACTGCACCTCAAAGGAACAACTGGCAGATGCTCAGAGTTCCTGGGGTGAGTAACAGAAAGACCCAGTTTCATCCATTTGAACTCCCTCTGCCCCCAGCCCTCTCACGGCAGGCCTAGCCCTGCTCATTTTTATGCCATGGAGACTGGCTACCTGCCCGGCTTCTTCCAACCTTTGATTTCGTTCCCTGGATTCAGACTCTGTCCTCCTTTCTGGCATGGAGTCTCCATCGGGTAGTAAGTTCTTAATAACCTCCTCTCCGGCTTCATACTTGGATGGCAGCCATATCCTCTCCAGCTTCGCCTTATTGAACTGTGTGTTCAGATTATATGCTCAGGATATAGTTTTAAGATCTCTGTTCCACCAGCCTTCAATGTCATCCTTGGGAACACTGTCCATTTCCTTGGAGACAGTCTGTTGTTGGCCCAGAGCTCACCGATTACACTAGACTCTCTGGACATGGAGTTCCAGAGACCTTCCTGCCTCTCCTCTCCCAGCACTGTTATTACAAGAACCAGTTCATCACGCTTACAAGGCGAATAGTTTACCAACTGAGCTATCGCTTGAGATGTCATTCTATTCTCCTGGTTAGACTTCTTGAAACAACTGGTCCTATAGTTGACCAGATGAAAATTCATTGCATTTTCTCTTATATCACCCATAAGAAACATTTTTAAAATAAATCTGTACTATGACAAACCTGTGTCTTTATCTTAAAAACATCATAGTAAAGTGATATAAAATTACTTCAATGTAATGTCAAGCACTAGTTATTTGGGCAGCAAATCTCCCTGTATTATTTGTAAGTTCCATAGTCAGGAGGATTTGTCTATGATGTAACGGCCGTGGTTATGACTTATATGTGACAACTCATAAATTTGTCTGTTGACAAATTGCTTTGCCTCTGAGGGCCTGACCAAAATGAGGCCACAGCTCTGGTTTCAGTGTAACCCCAACTGCAATTCCCTCTGAAAATCTTTGATTCCTCTTTCTTCACCCTTAAGCACATCTTGAAAGAGCTCTCTTGCTTGGCTTGCTTTCCTAGATCCCCTTCTGTCTTCTTCCTGAACTTGGGGCCCAGACTGTCCTCTTCTGCCTTCTTTGCTCTACTGACCATTATTAAATAGTTTGTGTGTATGATTACTTGGTTTTAGTACCAAGAATTAGACACAGGGCCTGCACTAGGCAGCATTCTGCTACTTAGCTGCACCTTCCACCCTATAGTCAGAGTCTAGAACATCAGACAAGGACCTGTGGGTTGAATTTTTTGCATGATTTGGAGGAGGTGGAATGTTTATAGGAGTGTTTTGAGGGGAGGGGTTTAGGTCACTGGGTGTATTGGTTACTCACTTCTGAAACACAGGATGTGACAAAGAAGAGACTTACCAGAGGAAAGACTTACCTGGCTCACAGTTTGAAAGGAACACAGTTCATCATGGTAGAGAAGGCTTAACAGCAGAAAGGAGATGCAGCTGTTTACATTGCTTCTATAGACACAAAGCAGAGAGAGATGAATGCTGAATACGCGCCTGCTTTCTTGCTTTATCCTCAGTCTGAGACCCCAGACCGTGGGATAACATTGCCCTCATTCAAGGTGAATCTTCCTACCCCACTTAACCTCTATAGAAATGCCCTCATAAACAAATCTAGAATTTTGTCTTCTAAATTCCCTCAAGTTAGCAATAAAGATTAATCATCAGGTTACAATGCCTTTGAAAGGTATGTAGTGACATTGCCGTACCCCCATCTTCTGGCTGACAGTACCATTTTCCTTTGCCTCAGGCTCCCACCAAGACACATTGCCTTGCCATGAGTCAAAGAACAATGGAACCAATCCACCATGGATCCAAATCTCTGAAACTGTAAGATAAGGTAAAGCTTTTCCCCTTAAGAATTATCACTATTTTTTTTACAGTGATAGAAACAAACACAACCCCATACTGATCCTTTTTGCCCCGTGAGCTTCCAGCTTCATCTCCACTCCATATTGAGTGAGCCTCAGGCAAATTATACACACACACACTCACACACCCACCTTGAATTCTTTCTTTTTTAAGAGTCACCAAGCATCTTTAGATTATATTTTTTCAAAGAAGACTCAAGCTTGCCAACTTGCTGTAATTTATAGACCCCAAGTTCTTTTTGAATATTGGGATGATCTAATAGTCATAAGTTAGAATCTCTTTCTACTCAGAACTTTCAGTAGAGCAGAGTAATTGGTCTGAGAAATGAATGATTAAATTCCTCTAGCACAGCCTTGCTGGCTCTGTCTTTCTTTGGGTTTATATTCTCCATTGCACGCTCTATTCTTTACAGTTTGATGTTGTATTGCAAGGAAACAAGCCAAATAAACTGTTGACTGACATTAAGCCATCTTTGCTGGGTTGCCCATCTCTTTATTTCTCTTAATTCTATCCTGTATGCTTCTAACACAGTTTGTATGTGGTCCTATGTACAGAGGCCTGAGGTCGAGCTTCCTCCCATTATTCTCTGCTCACTTGCTGTGAGATTAAACTCACTGAGTTGGCTAAGCTAGCTGGACAATGGGTTTCAGGAATCTGTCTGTTCTGCCCCTAGTTCTAGGATTACAGGAGCCTGCGCAGCCACTTTCTGCCTTTTCTGTGGGTTCTGAGCTCTGACTCAGGTCCACATGCTTGCCCAGTAGTACTTATTGCTAGTAATTATTATGTTTCCTTGTGACATGTCATATATTCATATCCTTATACTTTATTCATATTTTCCCCTGCCCCCCCATCAACCTCCCTCCTATTTACTTGACTCTCCTCTCCCTCCCCAAATGGTCTCCCCTTTGACTATTCATTTTATTTGTATTTATCTTGAGATTAAAACACAACTATAATTTTTCTTCCCCCTTCTCCCTCCAAACCCTCCCATATACCCCTTCCCACTCCTTCAAATCCATGACTTCTTTTTTCATTAGTTGTTACTGTGTGATGTGTGTATGTGTGTGCACATATGTGTGTGCACATATGTGTGTGCACATATATGTGCATGTTCCTAACTATAACCTGCTCAGTCCTACAGCATTACTTTTATATATGTTTTTAGGGCTGTCCATTTGGCACTGGACACCCAGTTGCTGTGCTCTTCTCTGAGGAAGGCCACCTCTCTTCCTCCCAGCTCTCCTTTAAGCATCCCTCAGCTGCCTATAGTTCTCAGGGTTGAAGCCTCATGCACTGTTCCCTGTAGAGTTTGCCATATGCACTGGTGTCATCATTGCTCAGTTCATGTTTGGGCAATCTATGTTGGGTGTAGTTTCTGACGACACTAGGTGACACAATTTCACAGCAGACTCACTGATCCTCTGGCTCTTGCAATTTTTCTGCCCTTTCTTCCACAATGTTTCCTGGGTCCTAGGTATGGGAATTGTAATGGCTATTCCTGGTTGTCAACTTGACTATATCTGGAATGAACTGCAATCCAGAATTGGAGGGCTCACCTGTTGTGACCCAAATCTTGAGGCTGGAAGATGCAAGCTTCTGACCTGGATTTCGGCATGAACATCTTGAGGAGTAGTGGCCATGAAAAGCTTGGGCCCAGGCAAGGTAGTACATGACTTTAATTCCAGGAGACTGAGGCAAGGAGCTCTCTGAGTTCAAGGTCAGCCTGGGACAAAGCCAGTCCCAGATCCAGGCGTGGTGGAACACACCTTTAATCTGAGCCACACCTTCTGCTGGAGACCTAAGTAAGGACATTCCTTGGAATGGGGAAGATTCACTCTTTGACTTGCACTTACTTGCCAGCACATCTGTTGGAATCTACTTCTACAGAAGACCAGCTGAAACAACTAGCCTTGTGGGACTGAGCAGCTATTAGGCTCTTGGACATTCCATTCACAGCTACCCATTGTTAGGTTAGTTTGACTACAGATTGTAAGTCATCACAATAAATTCCTTCAGTATAGAGAGACATGCCATAAGTTTGGTGACTCTAGAGAAACCTGACTAATACAAGAATGTTTTGTTGATATATCCATTAGGACTGGACTCTATAACTTTACATTTTGATTGGTTTTATAGTGGTCTCCATCTTGAAAAGAGAAGGCTCCATGATGCCTTATTTGTGGGTATAAGGACCAATGTTATTGAGTGTTGTTAGGTACTGTTCTTACAAGTGCTACCCCACTTACTGATCATGGTGTTATCATCCTACGTCTCCTTAGATGTCTCCTTACAATTTCTTCTCATTAGAAAGAAGAGTTGGTTCGATTGCCCTGACTCTGGACTGGACTAATTAGGAGCATGAGTAAGGGTCAGTAAATGTGGATTACATTAAAACCAATACGGACTGTCTTTTCCTTTGATTTGACGTGCTCTTAAAACATTCTTGGGAAGCAAGAGAAGTGACCAGAAGTGAAAGAGGCACACATTGCTACCTGGAGATCAAAATGTCTTCAATAAACTTGCTTTAATAATATTATTAATAAAGCAGAGCTTGGTGGCACACACCTTTAATCCCAGCACTGGGGAGGCAGAATCAGACAGATCTCTGAGTTTGAAGCCAACCTGGTCCATAGAAAAAGTTCTAGGACAGACAGGGACACACCGTGAAACTCTGCCTTGAAAGATCAAACACAAAACAAAATAAAACCAGAAATAATAATATTAATGATAATAATAGGCATGCATTCAGTGTGATGCAAACATAGATGACCTTCACATGTTCTCATAGGTATCTTTGTCTTTTACTTATGGGCATCAGTGTATGCAAATATTGCCCAAGCATGAAATCGCTAGAGAATCAGAGAGGCAAGCTGCCTATGTGATAGGTAGTGAGGATTTGGAACCAGACTGCTTACTCAGACCCTATTGTCACCACCACGCTGTGCCCACCTTTCTAGACCCCCCTCTATTCACTATCTGTAATGGCTCTGTGAATGTGAGTGGCTCCAGCCATGTGACAACCACTTTGAGCCATGCCTCATCACCTTTGAGAAGGTCCATTCAAATGAGCTCTAGCGTTCCCATGGCTCAGACATCCAACCATACTCTACGGCTGTTACAACTTGGAGAGAGACCTGATATGACACAGGAAGGAGATCTTGACCAGCAGATGGATTCAGATATTAGATGTTTGGGTGATCCAGCTTCTGGATATGCTCCCTACTTTTCCAGAAACGTCTAGACACCATGGGAAGAATGCCTAAAGCTGCTATACTTCGGTTGACCTATGGTGACTGATAGCTCTGCACCCCTAGTCTCTTTATCTCTAGGGGGAAAGATGGTGTGAATTTGAATGTTGAACACAAGAAGCACAGGAAAGAAGATGGCCCAACAACAAAGATTTTATTGGCATAAAAACTAAGGAGAACCCAGTTCCATAATCCCTGGGTTATGTGTTTACTCATGGTGCAGACATTTTGTTGCAAATATTTTTCTCCCAAAGTGTTTTCATATCATGGATCTAAATGACACTAACTTATACCTGTACCTAAAGTAAGGGAACAGATGTGACCAGATAGTAGGACATTGTCTTTAAAATGCAAATAGACAATCCTTAAAAACGTCTAACAAGCTGGATGGTGGTGGCGCATGCCTTTAATCCCAGCACCTGGGAGGCAGAGGCAGGCAGATTTCTGAGTTCGAGGCCAGCCTGGTCTACAGAGTGAGTTCCAGGACAGACAGACAGGACTATACAGAGAAACCCTGTCTCAAAAAAAAAAGCAAGCATAACAAAACTCTAACAAAATGCTTTGGCTTCACTATGAGAAGTAGTTAGAGCCCATATTTTTATAAAAACACATATTTGCTGTATTGTGTATCTTTGGACCTAGTGAACCTGGAGGTGAGAGTTAAATATGGCTATGTATAAACTAGCTTAGCTTTGATTTAGAACTTCTAAACATATTCCTGGACTGGGGGGAGTCTCAGGGCAGAGATTGATTGCTGCACAAGCATGAGGTTCTCTGTTGCATCCCCAACATTCAAGTCACAGTCAAATGTGACAGTCATGAATGTGACCCTACAATTAAGGAAACAGAAACAGATCCAGGCTCGCTAGCCTAGCCAAATCATGAGCTCCCCGTTCATTGAGAACCACTGTCTTAAAAAAAAAAAAGGTTGAAGAATACATCCAATATCAACCTTTGACCTCCACATTTGCACGCACAGTCAAGTGCCCCTACATATAGATGTGCTCTAGCTGTCTGTCTGTCTATCTATCTATCTATCTATCTATCTATCTATCTATCTATCATCTATCTATCTGGGATAAGACAGAGCTTTTTATAAGCAAGCAGTTGCCACTGTCTAAACTACATAACATATTCAGTGGCAACTTTCAGATTTATTGGCATTTCTTAGAACTCTCAATGAGTGCTCACTGAGTTATCACTCCATCCAAATGTCGTGAAATAGTGTGATTTTTTTTCTTGTGGATTTATTGCTGACTTTCCTCACACAGGAAAGTGAATATTCTTGTGGTCTCTATAATATTGATTTTCGTCTTGTAAATCATGAACACTTGCAACAGTGAGTAGCTTCAGTTCATTACGTTATCAAGGCCTGGGCATAGAAGGTGGGGAGGAAGGGTCAGAGGTTCAGGACCCAGTGACCTGAACATACATGCCCTTCCCAGTGAGAGTCGCCGAGTTTCCAAACATCAAGAGAGAGCAAACACCGTGTTTTTCCTGGAGACCTTGGCATTTGGAGACAAGCTAACACCATGAAAAGGGAAATGTGACCCACACTGCTCCAAATTTGGTTTCTTCAGAGATAATTCTGAATATCAATTTAAAGTCAGTGAAGATAGGATAGTGAATGAAAGGGACTAGATAGAATACTAAAAAATTATAATTATTTATGAAAAATGTGCCATTGGGCCTAACTTGTCCCAAATCGTTTTCTCGGTGGAGAATACCAAGCCGTATCAGGTCCTTCTCATGAGGGCTTGGTATTAGTTCACCCAGACCACCCAAGAGGGGATGGAGGACCCCTGTTCTCTCCCACTGTACTTGAAATTATGCTTAGTTATAGTCTGCATCCAAGTGTCCATATTTTGTGATAAGGAAAGTAAAATTCTGCTAGGCTGGGATAATACACAAAAAGTCCTCAGTGTTCAGGTCTCCCTGGTCTACAGTGAATAAATAACTTCATATGCTAACCAGTGTGCAAAATCAAGGAGACAGGAAATATATGTAGATGAGTTACTTGTTTAGAAGAAACCAAAAAGAAAGAAAAGTAGCCATATGACAAAATAATCTATGGTGGAAAAAAAAAAAACAGTTGGTCTTTATTTGCTCTTCACAATAAGCAGAAAAACAGACTGCCAGGCACTGAGCTAAGATCTGCTCTCCCACGCCGGGCGTGGTGGCGCACGCCTTTAATCCCAGCACTCGGGAGGCGGAGGCAGGTGGATTTCTGAGTTCGAGGCCAGCCTGGTCTACAAAGTGAGCTCCAGGACAGCCAGGGCTATACAGAGAAACCCTGTCTCGAAAAACAAAAAAAAAAAAAAAAAAAAAAAAGATCTGCTCTCCCAAATCTGAAAGAAAGAAGTGTTGTAGGTAAGTATAGCTAACGATTATGGAACTCCATCTTTTTGTGCCCAAGTGTCTTCACACCAAAATCTATATTCCCTTGCATGAACATGATTTGCAAACATTATTTACTGAGCATTTAGCAAGTTTGCAAAAAATTTAATTTATTTATTTACTTTTATTATTTTGAATTGTGTATGTGGGGCGTGTGTATGTGCATGTGTGTGTGTGCATGTGTATGAACATGTGAGTGCAGGTGTCTACTGATGCTAGAGGTGTTGGAGCCCTCTGGAAATGATTGTGAGCAGCTTGCTGTGGGTACTAGAAACCAAACTTGGGTCCTCTGAAAGAGCAGCGAGTGGTCTTCACCACTGAGCAAGCACCTTTCCAACCCCTGTGCCAAGCACTCCAAATACATGACCATATTTAATGGTCTAAAGGTTGATGATGTAGAAGGCGATTAATGTCCTAGCTCAAGCTGTCATAACTAAAAATACTGTGAGCTGAGCAGATTGAATAATAGAAATTTACTCTTCAAGTTCTAAAGGATGAATGTCTAAGATCCAGCTACCATTTTTAGCTTCCCATAGGGAGGCCCTTCTTGATCTGTGCACTGCTGCTTTCTTATTGAGTCTTCATGGGGAAACTTATAAGGATACAACTCCTACTGGATCACGGGCCTCACCCCTCTGACATCATTTAACTGTCATCTTTTTCTTTACTCTGAGTCTTGCTATAGTGGGTGTGGTCTATGAATCTGAGAGGGACACAATTCAGTCTACAGCAAAGGGAGATGATGCTTATCCCAGAGTGAGCAAATAGTAGAAGCAGGTGTGACCTAAAAGGACAGATTCTTAGCTACTATTGTAAAGGGAAAATTCTAAGTTGCCCCAAAGCTAGACAATCCGATAATCACCATGATGTCTTGGCTATTTATCTGTCTATATGATTTTCTTACAGCTGTCAACAGCCTCATTAGTCAGCACAGTGCTTTCATTAGTTGGCAATAATTAGCACACACACATCTACATATCAAAGGTAAATGCTTGGAAAGTGTGCATACCTACCCTTTCATATTGACATCTAGCATTTTATGTGACTAGTTCATGAACCAACTGTCGTCTCAAGCTGGCCGCACTGTCTTTGTCTTGGTCCAGGACCTCATGCTATCTCAAAAGGAGTGTCAGTCTCTGAAGTAGGTCTTTGAGTTCATGCCTTGCTACGTTCATCATCTGAGCCACACCCAAAGTGTCCTCTCCCGTTCTATCTCTATTGAGGTCTTTCTGCCTGGAGCGCAGAATCCAGGCTCCTCTGGCCTGAGACTTGTGTTCTCATTTGCCTATTCCTTCTTCTTTCCCTCCATCTCCTGACATATTGATATATCCCCTCTTCCTTGGGTCATGATCATCCTGCTTCCTAAGAGCATTGCTACAGTGAGCCTGTAGCAATCACCCCTATCCTTGTAGACCCAGCTCATAAAGCCCCACCTTCTCTCCACGTCTCCAGGTCAGTGGATCCCATCCTTGTACTGCTCATGACCTAGTTTGCCCCTCATCCAGTGTATTTCTGTCCTCCTCTGCTACTGTAGTGAGTGTCCCAGGATGATCCCCAGGCTTTCTCTTATGGATTTGGTACCCAGTACATAATAAAGCCTCCACTGAGGTGTGCACTATGTGAATTAAGTCCATTAACTGTCCCTGCTAGGTGCTTAGCTCTCTCCCTTTATTTACCAATGGACTTGTTGTCCATCTTTTGAAGATATGGATTTTTCATCCTGTTTTCTCTTTAAATCCCTTCCCAGAAGACAGTACATGGTGTCGTAATAACATAGTAACAATTTTACAATTCATAGTTTGTATTCTCACAGTATGACTCACGAGAATGATGGAACCACTATGCCAACAGAGATGAGGAGTGGCTAGAGGGGGACACTTCAATTCATGAATATTTCCCCTGAGAAGTGAGCCCTAGTCCCCTGCATCAACTTCCCCTGTTCCATGCATGTAACAACTGCCCAGTAATCAAAGTGAGGGGGAAGACGGGAACCATGAATTCTCTTTTCAGAGAATCACTCTATTTCTTCTCTTATTTTTTCTAAATGCCTCTTGTTCTATTTTTAATGTTTTTTGATTAATTTATTTTGTGTTTGTGTGTGTTGTATTCATGTGTATTTGTGTGTGTCTGTGTGTGTCTGTGCACCAACATGTGGGTGCTGGTAATTGAACCTGGGTCCTCTGCAAGAACAGCCAGTGCTCGTAATCACCGAGACATCTCTCCAGCCCTCCTGCTGCTATTTAAATATATTTTTTTTTAATCTCCAGACACTGTGAGTTTAGCTCTTCTTCCTGGGTTACTTCCTTAATATAGTGCCTTACTTGAACATTTACAGAGGGTGATATTTATCTTCAAGTCTCTCTGATTTTGAGATCAATTAAAATCAACAAAATCAAGGGTAGGGGAATGCACAACTGTCTAAGCCTGGGTCTGACCCTGACTCATGCTCACAGCCCAGGAACTGCTCCTGGCCTTGCTGTTTGAATAACCCCAGCTTTCCCTTCCACCCCCACAGCTCAGGTTTGAGCTCCAGAACAAATATTTGTTCTGAATTTGAGCAAAGTTAGTGCTCTTTCTTCCTTTTTTCTTCTTTTTAAAACGATCTGCTCTCATCAACAGACAAGTTCCTGCTAACCTGGTTCCGTAGGTGGGGAGTTCTCTCCAGACCATCTGCTCTGGAGAGCTTGGCACAGATGTCCAGCAAAATGCAGCGGTCTGTGTACCTTCTCATCTGGCTGTTTCTTCTGGAAGCACAAGCCTTTGAAATCCCCATAAACGGATACTCAGAAGTAAGTACTGATGCAGGACTCCTTGCTATTGGCCTGGACAAACAGGCTGCAAATGGCTGAATGCCATTCCTATTCAATGAACTTGCTCTGAAATAGAACAGAAACTTGAGAGAACATTCTTCCTCCTGCTGGCACTTTCTGTTTTGATTATAAAATGCAGCTGCTTACTAAGACATTATCAGATTTTTGTATGAAATTTAAATCAAGTCTGGTGGTCAGATATTTATGTGGCATTTAAAGAGCATAGTTGCCCACTCCTTATATAAAATCCTATGTAATAACAGATCTATTCCAAACTTCAGTGTGAATTAAGAGCGGAATGTAAACTACCAGCTACCATACGTGGACTAGAACTGCCCAGTGATTGCTAGTCCTGTTAGATAGAAGTAATATTGTTACCCTTTGACTTAGCCATTCTCAAAGCATCATTGTCTTTTATATGTAAGCGAACACTTATAATCATCTTTGTAATAAGAACAAATTAAGTATTCTGAAAAAGAAGGCGGCAACAGAGCTGGCAAAATTCAGGAATGGCAGCCATGGGTTTCAGCTCTCTACTTGAGACCATCGGACACCCCAGTATAGCAGAAACTTTGAACTGAGACATTCTGAATATCATACTAGAGCTACTTCTGGGCTGGCAGAGAAACATGTGTTACAGGATTATTTTAGAGAATACCACAGAATGGACTGCACAGAAAAATACTGAAGAAAAAAAAAACAGTATGTTTTCAGGAGGGAAAATCACTCTGCTTAAAAACTATCATATTTTCCAACACTTTGAAAACACAAGAAAGTGTCAGAAATCTCACATTGAGGGTAAAACACCCAAACATGTTAGTGTTTTTCTGGTAATTTCTAAGCAGCCTTTTTTTTCATACAGTTGTTGATTAAGTCCCCCTAAATCCATCCAGGTACTCTCCTGGGAACCTTTTATCATCTGATTACATGGCTGCCCTATCACGTTCAGGCAAGCTCAAACCTGAATTCTTACACCCAACAAATTTGAGTCTTAACTAGCAAATATACATATTAAAGAAATTGTTGTATCAAAAATAAGATAATCTAACAACAGAGGAATGAATATAAAGAAATAATATAATGAATGCCTCTTTTCTGTAGATGACTTTTAAAAGAAATGAGCATCCACAGCTATCTTTTTTAGTTTGCAGAATACAGTGATCTTGTGGAACTGGCCCCAGATAAACTTCCATTTGTGCAAGAGAATGGAAGACATCAGGTATAGTAAACTCAATTCCAAATGGTGAAAGTAAGTGTAAGAGACTATGAGTGGAGACAAGATAGAAGATGACTCTATTTTCTCAAAAAAATTGTGCCTTTTTTTTTCTAATGGAGAGTAGTCAGTCCAATACTGTTACAGTCATGTAGAATATTATCAAGGTGTTGTACATAGGGACTTTGACGTTGTTTTCCAGAAGTTTCTACCGGTAAAGGGCACTTAGTAAAATCACCCATTCTCCTTCCTCTGGATATTTTGTCAAAGGGAGCAGCTTGGAGAAACTTTGGTCCAAAGAACTAGACATCCTGGAAGCTGCTGAGATGACCTGGGAAATCTCCTAATTTGTGGGGGAGGGAGAGCTCTGCTGTGCCAACAAGGGTTTGGCTTCTCTCACACAGAGCCCACATACCGAGAAAAGGGGTGTTAGTGGAAGTAACGCTAAGCTGAGAGAAAACTGGCTTTGTCTGGCTATGAATGTTTGACTTTCTAAAGTCCAGCTTTTATAGATTAGAAACCCAGTAAGGCAGGACTTTGTATCATGTCTCTGGAGAGAAAACTTAGTCATTAACCACTGTGTCAAAACATCTAAAAGAGCTGGGTATGGTGATGCATATAATCACGGCACTCTGGAGGCTGAGGCAGGAGGATGGTTACAAAGTTGGGCCAGCTGGAACTGGAAAACTCCAGGTCAGCTCAGAAACAGAGTACCTCAAGGATTGCAAAAAGGCAGTCCTGACCCGTGTCACACAGCATCCATTAAAATACCATCTGACCCAAAATTTGCTCACACACAACCTTGGACATTTTTTTGTAACCCCTCAGACAGTAAGTGTTTACCCATGCCTCTTAACCTAACGGTTACCTTTCAAAAGTAAGGTGGAAATCTTTGCCTATGCTCACTGGTCTCATGTGGCTAATCTTCTAACGTGGCTAAGGGCATAGAGCTTTCAAGGTACCATTCACCATGTGTGGTTCTGGAGCTAACACTGTAGGAAACACACCTAAGTCTGCTCTCACGTAGCTTAGTCTAAGAGGATGAGGCAGACTCTAAAGCGATGCATCATTATGAGCAAGGTGAGAGCTCTAAAGGAAAATGCCTACCGCTATATAAACAGCAAAGGGTCAGAAAATGTCATAAAGTTCTTCTAAAGCTGTGACCTGAAAGCTTTAACAGTACACACATCCCAACAAAGACGGCTGAGAAGATCGTTCAGAGAAACTCACACATGGGAAAACCATTTTCCGTAATACTCCATTTTTTCCCCTTGACTTCAATGACTAAGTTATGCCACCATATGGAAGCAACGTAATTCTCTGACTGAGAATGTGGGGGTTTTGCCTTGAGGTAGTAAGCCACACACGGCTGAAGGATGACTGTCTCTCTGACTTCCTTCTGCAGAGAAGCCTTCCTGAGGAATCCGGAGAGGAGATGGTGAGTTTGCTTCGATTGCGTCACAGATTGGTGTGTGGGTGGTTTTTCTGTTATCTATTACCCGGAAGCCAATCCACGTGTCTCCTTTGTCTCCGTCACTGGAGGTATTTACCTGACTTTTGAAACTTTCCCTTGCCCAATTCTGTTTGGAAGTACTTCTGAAACACAGTATTGAAGAGTACAGTGCTTGCAGGCAGAGCAGATGCCACTGAGACCCACACGCCTTTCCTGTCTTCTCAGGTCTTACTAATGATATAGGTTTCACCCATCAATATGCATTTAATACCAACTTAATAGCTTTGATTTAAAAACATGATACCTGATATTTGTGGCTATGGGAAGCCACGTGATACCAGGCTTCATGGCCCAAGTTCCTGAAAGGTCCAGAGTAGACCTTCTGGTCACAGGAGTAAACCCAAAGGGAGTGGTTTGTGTTGGTGTCCTGTTCTGAACTGAGAGCTTCCCCCTTAGAGCAGGAGGAAGGGAAAATAAATTGGCCTGGATTCTATCTTAGCTTGAGGTAGGCTGGGGCTAACTAATTAGAAGCATTAGACTTGGACAGCAAAATCGATGGAATGAGACCTAGCAGTGAAGTAAAGGAAATGATAGAGGAAGAAGAGGTAAAATCTAGCAGGGCACACATTGCCCTGAAGGACCGTGCAGCTCTTGGGAACATCCTAAAGGAGAGATTCTTCATACCTTGCCTGTAACCATACCGATGCCATGTCCTGTTTTGTTTGCTTACGCTAGGGCTACCTTCAACGCATAGCAGAGGGAAAAGGAGGCCCAAGGTATTATTAAACAAGCAACTGCATCAAAACTTCCTTTCTGGGACAATTCCGTTCACTGTGTGCAAACGTCAGTTTCGCTTGGCGTATTTTAATGTAGGGAAAGAAGCAAGGACTGCAGACATGATAGTAAAGGATGAGACTGAAGGAAGGAGGAAGCAATATGGAGTTTGGTGGTTGCACATGGAGTTCTGCTCACAGCATCCCTGCTTGCATTTCACTCTAAAGACACAGACAGCATCCTCTTTCAGCCCTGTGACCCCACCTCCTGGGCCCACCTCCTGCTTTTGAAATTCTTTCCTGAGCTCTTTCAGTCCATCTTGTGTCCCACAACCATTTTCTACCCAGATTCTAAAATAATGGAAATAAGGAAACGGAACAAGAAAGAAAGAAGGGAGGCAAAGAGAAGAACTGGGGAGGAAGGGGAGGAGGGATGAAGGAAGAGAAGGTGGGAGGGAGGTAGAGAGATAGGAGGACAGAAAGAGAAAGTTGGGGCGACATCTTATAATAATGGCCAATCTCTTTCTGTGGGGTATTTCAAGAAGGTAGAAGATTGCTAAACAGTACCTGAGTTATGTATCTACCAAATCTCTTAGTAAAATACACAGTTTGCAACACCATGTACATAGAGCTTTTTGTGTAGCTTTTTGTCACTACAGTTATGCTGTCTTGCCAAATTTCAGGACACTGTTGATCCAGTGACTCTTTATAGCTACAAAGTCCAGTCCACTATTACTTCTCGGATGGCCACAACTACCATCCAGAGCAAACTGGTGAACAATTCCCCATTGCCTCAGAGTGTCGTGTTCGATGTTCAGATTCCCAAAGGAGCCTTTATCTCCAACTTCACCATGTGAGTAATTCCTATGTAAAAGCAGGAATCGCATGCTCCTGGAACCCAAAGCCCTCCCGGTACAATAGACCTTAGGGGGACCCTGCTGCACTGCCTCTTACTTCCTGAACTAGAGACCTGCTTTGGATCACTATGAGATGGGTCCTTGTCATTGTTTTGAGAGTGTGTGTGTTTGTGTGTGTGTACACACATGTGTGTCCATGTGTGTGAAGTTGCATATACATGCATATTCATGTATAGTAGGCAGAGATCAACTTTAGTTGCCTTCCTTCAGGCTTTGTCCATCTTTTATTTGAGATGGGATTCCTTGCTGGCCTGGAACTTGCCAAGTATGCTACCCTAGCTCCAGAGATCCACTGACTTTTGTATCATTGGTGCTTAAAACGCAAGCATGTGTCACCATGACCAGTCTTTTTTTTTAGAGAGAGAGATTTATTTATTATATTTATGAGTACACTGTAGCTGTTTTCAGACACACCAGAAGATGGTGTCAGATCCTATTACAGGTGGTTATGAGCCACTATGTGGTTGCTGGGAATTGAACTCAGGACCTCTGGAAGAGCAGTCACTGATCTTAACCACTGAGCCATCTGTCCAACCCCATGCCTAGTCTTAATGTAGGTGCAAAGTGTCATATTAACACAGCAAGCACTTTACTGACAGAGCCATCTCTCCAGCCCCTGTCTCTCATCTCTAACATATTGAAGCAAATGCAAGACTTTCACTCTGGTAGCTACCTTCTACTCACTCACATTTGTATGTGGTTTCTTTGAGAGAGACAGATCTACGAATCCTAATGTATTCTATATGGTATTCTATATGAGTATATTTGCAATACGTCAGTGCTGTGGGTCACACATTTCTTTGGGAGGAAGGAATTGAAACCAGTAATTAAACCCAGTGTCATATACAGTGTTTGGGTTTCTCTACGACATCCCTGAAGAGTGGATTATGTTTAATTTTTATCTCTTTCTAGGATAATCTGATTAACAAAATGAAAATTAACTAACAAATGGCTTATTAGTCACCTCTCCTAGGCTACAATTAAAGAGCATATCCACTCCCCGATGTGTCACCTGAAAGATATGATTTGAACATAGAATGGTTCAAACACATAATAGTACATAAGAGAAATCCAGGGAGCTGGAACCCAACTTAACTTCTCTCAAATTACAGTCAGACAAGAGAGTTGTCTCTAAAATTATTCAAAGATCACTTGTCTTGCTTCCTGCAATTCAAAATGTTCATTGCCCTCGTTCATGAAATCTAATTGATTGCTTGTTCTTTGTTAGTTTCCCTAAGACTACTAATGTGGCCCACTGTTGACTTCTGTCTATTCTAGGACTGTGAACGGCATGACATTTACAAGCTCCATTAAAGAGAAAACTGTGGGTCGAGCTCTTTATTCACAGGCGAGAGCAAAGGGCAAGACGGCTGGATGGGTAAGGTAAGGACTGAGTGGGGATCAGGGCTCACCATCCTGCCTCTCTCTACACCTGGTTCCCTCCTGTTCCATTCCTCGCAGGGAACACCAGGCTTCCAGGGTGTCTGGGAGCCTCGGAAAATGGACAAGACTACTCCTGTAGTCTGATAATAGAATAAGTTGCCACAGTATGTTTCCCTAAAGATTTCTTTTCTATCAGTATGGTTTGGAAGTTTTATATGGTTTTTTCGTTTTTTGTTTTTTGGGTTTTTTTTGTATGTGACTTGTCTTGTAAGTAGGTAGACCTTCTGTAAATAAACCCAACCCCACCCCCAAAAGTGCAAAGATGTAAACTGTAGGACTATTGTATTCATAGTGTTACAAAGCATACACAGGGGCTGGAAAGATGGCTCAAAGTTAAGAACACTGGCTACTCTTCTAGAGGACCTAGGTTCAAGTCTTAGCCCCCACATGACTGCTCAAAATCACTAGAAACTCCAGGTCTAGGGGATTCAACTCCCTCTTTTGGCCTGCACAGGCACTACAGACATGTGGTACATAGACACACATGCAGGTAAAACACTAATGCATGTCAACTAAAATATACCACAAGGAAAAGCTTGAAAATTATTTTAATGGGTTATTCTGTTTTATTTTTAAGGGTCTGTCTTTTAAAGCACCAGTCGCAAAACACAGCTTCTAGTGTACTTTTTCTTTATATCTTATGTATGACTCATCTCAAAAAAATGACTGTTGTTGAGACCAGGGGAAATGGTGCAATTCATAAAGTTCTTGTCTTAGAAACACAAGAGCCTGAGTTCAATCCCCTAGGAGAGAGAGAGAGAGAGAGAGAGAGAGAGAGAGAGAGAGAGAGAGAGAGAGAGAGAGAGAGAGAGAAAGAGAAAGAGAAAGAGAGACAGAGAGAGAGACAGAGATGAAGTTCTGGCATCCACTGGTGATCCCTGTGCAAGGGAGCAAAGTCAGGTATATCGCTGGCAAATGATAGCCAGTCAGCCTATCCTAATCGGCAAGATTTAAGTCAATGAAAAATCTTGCCTGGTCCACGCAGTGAGTGGATGGCTTTGCTGAAGAGCAGTACCTCCGGGCTTTGAAGGTTGGAGGATGACTCAGAGGTTAGAAGCACATACTTCTACAGGACTTGAGTTTGATTCTCAGCACTAATACTGAGTGACTCACAAGTCCCTGTAACTCCAGCTCAAAGGGATAAAGTGCCCTCTTCTGGTTCCAACAGGCACTGTGTGTGTGTGTCTGTCTGTGTCTGTGTCTGTGTCTGTGTCTGTGTCTGTGTCTGTGTCTGTGTCTGTCTGTGTCTGTGTCTGTGTCTGTGTCTGTGTCTGTGTCTGTGTCTGTGTCTGTGTCTGTGTGTGTGTAACTCCTCACAGGCATACACATGCACATATTTTTTAAACATACACCTGAGGATGTACTCTGATGCAAAACTTCAAAGAACATTCAACATAGGATTTACTCTCCATGCCATGCACATCATCTTCTTCCAAATCCTGCCATGTTTCTTCTCTTCTGCCTCCTCCTCTTCTCCATCCCCAAACTGACCTGTAGTAGAAACTCCTTTCATCTCACTCATGTATTTCTTTTATTAGCAGAATACATTGTATGTCTGCTCTGCACCCAGTTCTGTTAGAGGCAACGTAAAGACAAGCACTGTCAGACTCACAGAGCACACAGACAGGAAGCAATGCCCACCATGTGGATCGTGGACGAATGCTAATGGACCCAGGGGATCTGACTCCTGTGTGCGTGCTTCTGTAGAGAGGTCAAAAAACCTCTCACAGGGGAATAGTAGTTCATCTGAGCTCAACCAGACACAGAGTCCAGCCACATGGAAGGAGAAAAGCCCAAACAGAGGGGATGCTCCACTACAGCAGTGTGTTAACCGTTCTTGGACGTCCGTGAATCTTTCTGTATTTCTGTATTGTATTGTTGTTTTCTTGATGCTGGGTTTGTGTATATATACATACATATCTGTATGTACATACATAGCCTGATCTCAATGTCAAAGACAATCTCCTCTTGCCTCAGCCTGCTAGACTCATGGATTACAGTCGTGCACACCACTGCCTGCCTACCTTTGATCCTTTTTATCAATCAGACCCTAATGTCAATTCACTTGTTAATTCCACAGTTGTCTTTGTAACAGAATTTTTCTGGGCACTACACATTTATCAGAAAACCTGGAACTTCCAGGCCACTCCTTGTATAACGTGGCTTCTCTCAATGTGTTTTGTCTAGAAAGTTTGTATCAGGTCTATTCAGCTTTTTCTTCCATGACTGAGTGTCCCACACTACATCTCTGAACCCAGATTGGCTAATCACGCACAATCCCATCCACACTAATCATTTAATTTCAAAATTATTCACTCAAGTGTGGATGCTCACATTTTAATCTCAGAATGCCAGAGGCAGGCAGATAGGCATCTGTGAGCTCAAGACCTGAATATAGTGACTTACAAGTTAGAGGTGCACGTGAGACTTTGTCTCAAAAGAAATAAAATCATCCACACATGCTCACACAGGAACACACACACCATTCAGTGTGAGTCTTGGTGCTAGATTCAACCTCACTGGAAAATCTTGCTGCTTCCTCTTTAAAACCCTAAACACACACCTCAAAAGCAATCATTGTCCTGGATTTGATAGTGTTTTAGTTAGGGTTTTACTGCTGTGAACAGACACCATGACAAAGGCAACTCTTTCAAGGACAACATGCTTACAGGCTCAGAGGTTCAGTTCTTTATCATCAAGGTGGGAACATGGCAGCATCCAGGCAGACATGGTACAAGAGGAGCTGAGAGTTCTACACCTTCATTTGGAGGCTGCTAGCAGAATACTCACTTCTGGACAGCTATGATGAGTGTCTTATAGCCTGTACCCACAGTGACACACCCACTCCAACAAAGCTACACTTCCTAATAGTGCCGATCCCTGGGCCAAGCATATACAAACCATCAAAAACAGTGACTTAACGAGGCCTTACATTGGAAAGACAGATGCAGGTCTAAGAAAATTGAAGTTTGACAATCTGTAGATCTCACAATATATATAACAAACTGAACGTAAGTCTAAGAGGGCAGTGTAGGGACTAAGTACCACCTTTGGAGACACCTAAGCTTCTGTTTGATCCTGGTTCTACAACTGACTAGTTGCGAGACATCTTGAGGAGGCCCCTTACCCTCTACGAGCCTCACCTAACATCTGAAAGTTGAGGATAATGATGTCAGCTTACATTAACTGCTATATCAGAAATGATACCTGTTGGCTTCCTCACAGACCAGAACCAAATCAGTAGTCCTTTGACAACTGACACTTCAATCAGTGAGAAGCTTAATAAATCAATTAATATATAGACCAGACGAGAAAGGTTAAAGTTCTTGGTTTGATTAAATTTATCTCCAATTTCCTCTTTGCTCTGATGAAGGTATTTCATAAACAACTGAGCAGGATAAAGATGAGAACTCTGTCTAAATGTTGTGTCTTGCAAACTTCATGCATGTATCTGCTTGTGTTGGGATCTCTGGCATCTAGGAGCAGAACTCTGGATATGGAGAACTTCAACACAGAGGTGAACATCCCGCCTGGAGCTAAGGTGCAGTTTGAACTTCATTACCAGGAGGTGAAGTGGAGGAAGCTGGGATCCTATGAGCACAAGATTCATTTGCAGCCCGGGAAGCTGGCCAAGCACTTGGAGGTGAGCCTGGCCTCACAGGGTCGGCAACAGTGCACATCTCTGATTTATTTATTGTCACCACCACCATTGGTGGTGTTTGATGCCCCTGGCTTGGAAAATCAATGTCGTATACTAAAAAGATTCAGAGTTAGAGTCAACTACACCATTCCTCCACAGATTTCAATGCAAGCTTAGCTCCTTATGTGCAAAAGCAGTCCACTGTTTGTTGTAGCAAATTACCACAAACTGTGTAACCTAAAACAACAGACATCTGTTCTTTCATGGTCAAACAGTGATCCACGATCAAGACATAAGCAGAGTGCCTATGGATTGTCCATAGACTGGGAGGATGGATTAATCCTGGGGAAATTTGAATTCTAAGATGAGAGAGGAGAACACACGTTGTTCCTTGCTTCTGGTATCTGCCAGGTGCTGGCAGCCCTTGGAAGCCTTGTGGCATTCTGCTCTATATTGTTCCTCCTCTGCATGTCTCAAATCTCCTTCTGCCTTCCCCTTCCTGGATTTAAGAGCCCAGCAGCAGAGGACAACTTCATCTTCAAGATGCTTAGCTTAGTCACATCCCTAGAGACTCCTTCCCAAATAAGTTCAGATTCAAATTTCAGGGTTTGAGTAATGTGCCCTTCAGGGAGCCACCACTCAACCCATGAAATTAACCTTCAGGGTAAAGGTGTTGTGAGTCTCCTCTTTCTTGGCAGTAAAAGGTATACTATCTGGGATTTGAGTCTTGCAGCTACCAGAATCATAAGCCAGATAAACTATTTCGCCTATAAAATATTTAGCCTCGGGAATTTTAACATAACTAAGAGTGAAACAACACACTGTTTTTCATACTATTCTATTACACACACACACACACATTCTCATACATATAAAATGAAATATAGAAATCTTTTAAAATTTTTCACAGTGTTTTAGCATCCTGGCAAGGGGCCCTTCGATGACCTATAATATGGAGGCCAGCTCTATGCAGAAGGAAAACTATATGACTGATTTCCCTTTATACTAGTTTCCTGCCTTGAAAACGAACTCACCTAACAATAGCAGCATCCATCCCTTCCAAGGTGATATCCTTGCATAAGGCCCCATCACTTGCTTGTGTATGTAGAGGGTGTATGAGTGTGCTCATGGGTAAACTCACCTATGTGTATACAGGTAAAGGTCAGAGGTTAACTCTGGTTATTTCCTGTTGCTTTTCACATTTTCTTTGGAGACAGGGTATCTTCCTGAACTTTGAGCTCACTGCCTGGCCAGTGGGTCTCCAGGATCCTCCGGTCTCCATCTCCCAGTGCTGAAGCTATAGGTGCATCCAGATTTGACATGCGCAATAGGGATTAGAACTTAAGTCTTCATGCTTGCCTGGGAAAGCACTTAACCCATTGAGGCATCTCCAGCCTGAGGCCCAACACACTTCAACTAATGCCATCCCAGTGAGCAAGGTTTCTAACATGTGACCATACTAATGGTGTGTCCTGATGGGTATTGTTAATTGTCACCTTGATAGAATCTAGACACACAGAAGAATTATCTTAATTATATTAACTGATGTGGAAAGACATATCTTGCTGATGATGGGGATAGTCCCTGAGCAGGGGCTCCTGAGCCATGCTAAATGGAGCTGGATTAGAGTGTAGTGGCTTGTGTTTATCTCTTTCTGTTTCCTAATTGGGTGCCATCTGATCTATGTCATCAAGCTCCTGCTGCCTCTTCTTGCCCACCACGATGGACTGTGCTGTGAACTATGACCCAAAACAAATACGTTCTCCCTTCAGTTGCTCTTTTTATACCAGCAACAGAAAAAGAAACCGAGTCATGTGTCCACATCCCAGTCAGGAGATGGAAACCCTGGGATGAATGAGGTGACACAAAGTTGGAATCCAGGAACTGAAAGGATTCCCCAGAGTGACCATGACACCATGCTCAGGAAACTGGGAGATAAGAAAAAGCATCAGAGGGCTGGTGAGATGGCTCAGTGGGTAAGAGCACCCGACTGCTCTTCCAAAGGTCCAGAGTTCAAATCCCAGCAACCACATGGTGGCTTACAACCATCCGTAACGAGATCTGGCGCCCTCTGGAGTGTCTGAGGACGGCTACAGTGTACTTACATATGATAAATAAGTAAATCTTAAAAAAAAAAAAAAAAAGCATCAGAGAGCTTAAGAGTGAGATTCCTTTCCTGCTTTAAAGATCCCGAAAGACTTTTGATGCCATCATTTTTCTCCTCCTTAGGTGAATGTGTGGATTATTGAACCCCAAGGAATGAGATTTCTTCATGTTCCTGACACATTTGAAGGCCATTTCCAAGGCGTCCCTGTCATATCTAAAGGACAACAGAAGGTACTAGATGCATTGCTCATTGCCAGCTATCCAAGTGGTCACTGGATCCTGGCTCTTTTGTCCTGTGCTCTGGACCTTGAGGGGTAGAATGGGGAAGAGAGTGGTCTGATGGGCTAAGGTCAAAGGCTAGAGTTTCTTTTCTATTAAATATACAAAGCAACGTTCCCAATTATGTAATTTCATTGTATCCATTTTGGACCCTCCTTTTCCCCACAAGACAATTTTCACATAAAGAATTTTCATAAACCACAAGTCATATTCCCTTTAATCGTCTTTGCAGTATGGCCAATAAGAAACAACTATGAAAAGGTCAGAGTCCTCTCAGGATGAACACAGACTCTTTCTAGAGTGGGAGCCATTCCTTCAATGGTATCTGGTGGGAAACTCTTTGGAGCCCTTTTTTTAAAGGCCTGATACCTGGAAAACAGTACCACAGTCTGTTAAATGCTCCAGCCATGCTCTAACTTTCATTTCCATAAGTATTAGGCCAGTGGCTGCGTTCAGCATGCTGTTCTCCTTTAGGGTGAGCAGAGGCAACAGCCATACACACCCCAATCAGGATCTGAGAGGAAAATCAGCTTCTTATGTCTCTGTCCCTTGCAGGCACATGTATCCTTCAAGCCCACAGTAGCACAACAAAGAAAATGCCCCAACTGCACAGAGACTGCAGTGAACGGGGAGCTGGTGGTGATGTATGATGTCAACAGAGAAGAGAAGGCTGGGGAACTTGAGGTGAGTGCTGGCAGGCTCCAGAACTACCAAGCTGAAGAAAAAACAAAAATCAAAAACAAAAAAAAACCTGATTGATGGTGATCCTTGGCTTGTGAGTGGCTCCTGGTTGTCAAGGGAAGGGCTCAAGATACAGAGAAAAAAAAAATTATTTTTCATATATACATCCAAAAATTATCCTTTATGCCATTAAAAATAAAATAAAAGGTGCTTTAGAGACTGGCTAGTTGGTTAAAATACTTGTCATGCAAGCAAGAAGACCTGAGTTTCACCCCTAGAACACACGTAAAGAATTTGGGTATGGTGGCATCCTATCCTGGTTTTATTTCTGTTATTATGATAAAATAACCTGATGTAAACCTTAAGGGAGAAAAGGGATCTTATTCATCTTTCAATTTCAGGTTATAGTTCATCATAACAGGGGAGTCACAATGACAAGAGCTATTCATAACACAGCCAGAGTCAAAAGCAGAGATAAATGGATATGTACATGCTCACTTGCTTACTTGCTTGAGCTGAGCTAAAGTTCTCTACTCTTGTGCAATTCTGAATCTCCCTGGCAAGGGAATGGTGATGCTCACAGTGGGCTGGGTCTTCCCACACAGTTAACTTAAGACAATTCCACATACACAGACATGCCCACAGGCCAAC